>NC_134241.1:74120989-74455156 GCF_965152275.1 Natator depressus | reverse complement strand
AAAGTGCTTCAGCGCATATCTCCATTTTTAGGGCCAATGGATAGCTAGTGCTTCCCTGAGAAAAAGCCCTACTGGTGATAGAAGAGTGAACAACATTTTCAACTTTGGCTGCCTAATTAGGCATGAAAACCCATGCTTAGGTACCCAAATTAGCAGCCTGATTTTCTGTTGTGCTCAATACCTCTGAATATGAAGCGACTTATTTAGGTTCTACATTTTTATATAGGTCCCTAATTTAGACATCAGAGTTTGCAAATTTTGGCCAGAGTGTTTTAGAGAATGAGCAGGGGTACCCATGAGATTAAATATGAAGAAAATGTGCTCACTCATGATTCTGAGGAACAGAAGTACTTCTTTATCTATAAACCATATCACCAGTGTCTTTTACCCAAACAAGGCACCATAATTGTCCTAAGAGTGAAAATTTTAATCCATTTGCCAATAGAAATGTCATGCCATAATAAATATTCTATAGAATTTAAGATTGCCAATCTGTAGTATGATGCTGTCAGAAGGCATCCTAAAGGTTACGAAGGTTATGGTTGCTCCATTTTGTGTTTTGATCACAGTTTACAAATAGGCCATATAATAGTTACTTACTCTCAGAGTAATGGTAGCAGCATTCTACTTTCGTCAAAGGATTTCAGCTAATAGTCCTCAGATATAAGTTTTGAGAGTCTTTCCAGAAACAAGTTTGCATCACCAAACTTTATTTGTTTTAAAGTTTATTTAATTAAATTTTAGAAGTGAAAGTTAGACCAGTAAAATAAGGCTGGTTCTCCAGAAAAGAGTGTGGTGAGTAGACCTATTTTAAAATTAGCATTTAAATTCAAAACAAGAAGTTATACAAGAAAACACAAGAGTCACTGTTTTTGAAGGACTTCATAATTCTAAACATCTGATAATGAACTCTGCATTACGGTACACATATGCAGGACTAAATTCTACTCTGACCAGCATTACTGGCTTGTGTTATTTATAGCACATTTGTGTAGCTAACACTTCCCAGAACATACTCTGCAACAGCAATTCTACCAGCCAGTACAGTATTCCTCAAAATGAGTTCAGGGATATCACTATAGAGTGCCTTTTGCTGCTCCTCTAAGCAAATGTAGCATGTTCCCCAGCTAGTACTTGCTGCTAACACCAGCACACAATGTCTACTTCAATGTCTTCAGCAAGGCTACTCATTTATTTAAAAAGAAAAGGAGTACTTGTGGCACCTTAGAGACTAACCAATTTATTTGAGCGTAATGCATCCGATGAAGTGAGCTGTAGCTCACGAAAGCTTATGCTCAAATAAATTGGTTAGTCTCTAAAGTGCCACAAGTACTCCTTTTCTTTTGCGAATACAGACTAACACGGCTGCTACCCTGAAACCTGTCATTTATTTAAAGTTAAGCATGTGCTTCCGTGCTTTGCTGGGTTAGGGCCAGAGTGTTGAGCACCTTGTAGGATCAAGCCTGTATTCATTTAAAAAATCAGAATTTGGTATAAAAACAATCATTTATACAAATCATAATATTTGTATCCTAGACCTGCATTTCTTATTCTATACAGACTGTGAAGTGTGGAGAGGTTAAATCCAATTATTTCATCACATACTGTTGTGAATGACGTTTAAAAATGGTATCTTATTTTTCACGAGCAGTTTGTATAACTTTGTTAATTTTTATAGTCTATTTTCCAAAAGTACCTCTACCAAGGAGAAAGGCATAAAGAAAAGAGTATTTCATCTATATGATTCACTATTTCCATTACAATCACAGGACATCTAATTATGTACTCCATAAATCTTCATATTTGTTATGAAGCTCAAAACAACAAAAGTCTGATTTATAGTTTCTCTCCCTGGCTACTACCAACTGAGTGGAAAAATACGTATTTATGAAGCTTTATTAATAAATTGTGAATATTTCAAACAATTTCTGCAGTGGAGAAACAGCAGTAGAATATAGTCTTATTTGCATATAAATGAAATGATGCTTTAGTGTCAGAGTAGAGAATTAAATAGTATGAATTTTTACAGTGCAATCTTGACAGTATCATAAATGTTAAGGTAATAAGTTGCAGTTTCCTAAAATCTCATTTTAGCTTTTATTACAAAAGTACGACTGAGGAGCCAAATCCTGCTCCCTGCACATGTGCAAGTATTCCCATTGACAATGAAATTACTTAAGTGAATAAGGTTACCAGATTCAGCCCTATGTCAGATATTGAAGCAAGAGCTAGGTGCTATCCACAAATCTACTAGGGGAACAAAAACAGAAAGTTTGGCAATGAGAAACGTGATAGACGTGTTGGGAAAATCTGTAAAACAAATAACAAAGGAAATTGCAATTCTGTGGTTCAAACAGATGTCTCGAGAAGAGATAAAATACAGTTAGGGAAAAACAGAGAAACACTTAGAGAATGTGCACAAGTGGCCAATTTTTGCCTTTAATTACATGAATATAACCCTATTTGGCTCAAGCACAGTACACTCAGTAAACTTTCTAAGAGTGCTAGAAAATGTTGCAGCAATATTTAAAAGGAGTGTTCAAATTACTGAAGATAGATTGGTGCCCGCTGGGAAAGCTTTAATTGTGCCTCCTCCAGAGTCTCTCAACAGTTTCCTCCCTCCCCCACACCAGCTGTATGACTTCACGTCAAGTCTTGTCACAGCTTTAGTCTCACAGTCATTAGCATTGACATCCATAATCATATCACAAAAGATTGCAAGAGTGGAGTCAGAAATAAACCCTGGCTGGGGGGAGGGGAGAGTTCTGCTCTGTGGCAGCTGACAAGGGGAATGGTTGATACTGGGTGGGGCATGCTGGCTATAGCCTGGGTGATGGCTGGGAAGGTTGTTGCAGTACTGTCTAGGGATGGTGAGGTGGTGGCAGATGCTAGTTCCGTTACATCTCTCCCCTCACCATTTTGCAATAGTCTCTCTTCCAGGGAAGCTCTATGAGGTGTTGAGCAGTTGGCTGAGCAATGTGAACAGTTCAGCTGTGGGTCAGGACAGCTGGTTTCTCACCAAGTGGCACTTCCCTGTAACAGAGTGCAGTGCAAGTGAAGTGGAGAGGTGTGAAATGGAAAGTACAGGCAAGGCATGCGAAACTGAACCTGGGTCGGCTGCAGGAGAATTAATAGAATTTAAGGCCGGAATGGGCCATCTGATCATCTAGTCTGTCCTCCTGTATATCACAGGCCATTAAATTTCACCCAGTTACCCCTGCATTAAGCCCAATAACTTGTGTGGGACTAAAGTTTTACTTATGCCTGGTTAAAGTATATCTTCCAGAAAGGCATTCACTCTTGATTTGAAGACATCAAGAAAGGGAAACTCCACCAGTTCCTTCGGTAGCTTTGTCCAATGATTAATTGCTCTCACGTTTAAAAATTTGTAACTAATTTATCATTTGAATTTGTCTTGTTTCAGCTTTCAGCCATTGTTATGCCTTTCTTTCCTAGATTAAAGAGCTCATTAGTACCCAGTATCTTCTTCTTATGAAGGTACTTATACACTATAACCCAGTCATCTCTCAATCTTCTTTTTGATAAAGTGAACAGATTGAGTGCTAAAAGTCTCTCACTGTAGGGCATTTCCTCCAGTCCTTTAACCATTTGCTGCTCCCTCTCCAATTTTTCAACATCTTTTTTTAAAATGTGGACACCCGAACTGTACACAGCATTCCAATATTGGCCTGACCATTGCTGTATACAGAGGCAAAATCGGTTACTCTGCTGTTTATACATGCAAGGATTGCATTAGCCCTTTTTGCCACAGCATTGCATTGGGCGCTCATTATGCATTATGACCCATAAATCTTTTTTTGAGTCACTGCTGTCCAGCATACGGTCCCCCATTCTATAGGTACAGCATGCATCCTTGTTCCCAGCTGTATAACTTTGCATTTGGCTATATTAAAACATATTTTATTTGAATGGGCCCAGCATACCAAGTGATCCAAACTATTCCACATGACTGCCTTACAGCTTCTCCTTGTCTACCTTCAACTCACTCTGCCTGGGTCCTAGTTACTGCTAGGTTTTGGAAATTTTGCTGAACTAGGATGACTAACCCTTCACCTTCCACCTGGGGATAGCAACCCCTAGACCGGAAAATGCTGGCCTGCATAGTCATCACCACATCTGGCTATGTGTTATACGAGGGCTGATATAGTATTGCCAGATTTGGTGATTTTATCATGCGTCTTGTGACATTTGGTGTTTTTCTTAAAGATCCCACTCTTACATCTAAGTGATTACTTAAAATCTCAGTTTTCATTTAAATAAAAAAGTAATTTTCTAGCCTTCATGGTTACAGGGAAAAGCATGAAAATGTAATCTAAGTGTAACTTGGTGCAAAATCTGAATGCAAATAAAAAGTTCAAGACTTTAATTATTTTGTAAAAGTCTCATGCTTTTTAAGGAAATCTCATGATTTTGGGGGTGGGTCTGACTCATGAGTTTTGAATGCTTTGGGTTGACAATACTGTTGATGAGTGAGGAAACTTGAAGAGATCTCAACATAAATCTTAAAGAGGGGCAACACTTACCACAGAACAATATTTCAAAACCAAAAAGGGGAATTAAGACCAAGTGGTATCTTACTTGTTACATTTGAGTTTCAGGCTGATAGAGACTGAACAATGTTTCTTACTGGACTGGAAGTGCTGTGCATTTTCATAGACATAAAACTTTAATTTTGCACAGACTGCCAGGGCAAAGACAACCTACACAAGAACAATTTTAACTTATGGGCAGGAGTTCTTGGCAATACAGAGGGATGTACCTGTAAGTGTCAGATAAATTTGTCAATTATCTTTCAAGGAAAATCTATTCAGAAGATTTTAGGTCTGAGTAGAGTAAGGAGGCTTCACCAGTTAAACTAGCAGATTATTAGTCCCCAGGCATGGTCCATTGTCAGTGCTGATTCTTTTAGACCTGTCAGCAGCCACAAGACATTGTTAACCCACCTGCAGACTCTGCAGTGGTGGACACAATCACTTTTCAGTAGCTTCATTCTTTCCTCTTGGAGAGATCCCAGAGGTTGTTTTCGGGAATTGCTCACCTGCCTCAAGGGTTCTTTTAAGCAAGGTTCCATATGGTTCCGGCTTGTCACCTTTCATGTTCATCATGTACATGAAGCCACCCTGAATGGTTGCAATTTATTTTTTTCCTGGTCCCCAGCTAAGATAGACAGATAGAATTGAGGGAGCTGGCTGAAGCTCAGTGGTTAAAGTGGATTGAAACAGAAGATGGGGGAGCTCTTACTGCACCAGATAAGGAGAAGGGGAGCTCTGGGGGCCTGTTAGGATATTTCTACACAGCAACTAGACACCCGGGGCTGGCCCATGCCAGCTGACTTGGACTCACGGGGCTTGGGCTTGCAGGGCTGTTTCATTGCTGTGCGTAGCTGTCTGGGCTCGGGCTGGAGCCCAGGATCTGTGACCATGCAAGATGTGACGGTCCCAGAGCTCAGGCTGCAGTCTGAGCCCAGAAGTCTACACAGCAATTAAATAGCCCTGCAGTCTGAGCCCCGTGAGCCTGAGACAGCTGGCACAGGCCAGCCATGAGTTTTCCTTTGCTGTGTGGACATACCCTTTCCTATCCCACCCTGCACGGGGACGGAGCTTCCCTCTAGTTTTAGCATAGGAGAGAGAGCTGCGCTTCCGTCTGCTTCCCCTCTCTAACTCCTGGGTTCCATCCAGATAAGTCAGAGGTAAAGCTGGAGTTTGGGCAGGCATTGAGAAGATGGGGTGGGAGTGGTCTAGAGTATCTATATCTGTCTAACTATATGGAAGATAAAGAAATAAATGAATACAACTGACTCACTTATTATAAGTATTGCAAAAGAGGTGAGTTTTCAGGAAGTATTCAAAATGACTAGAGGTGCTGGTTAAGTAGAGCGAGTTCCATACATAGGAGACAGCAAGCAAAAAGGTACCAAAGTATTTGCTAGAGAAAGAGATGAAGGGGACATCAAGTCTCGCAGTGTTGGCAGAGCAAAAGAAGTTGGTGGTAACACCATAAGAGACAATGTCAGATATATAGAGAGATGGGTCTTGGAGGTGGGTACAAGAAGTTTATATTTGATGTAATGGAGAGATTTTAAGAGGGAGAGTGACAAGGGTGAGATCAGTGAGCAAGGGAGATAGTTTCAGCAGCTGAATTCAGGAGGCACCCAGAGGAGATGATGTGAGTGTCAGGGATGATAGAGTGGAATGTGTTAGAGTAATCAAAATGGAAGATGATCAGGGCATGAAGTAGAGTTTTAGGTGTTTGGACAGAGTGGAATGGTAAGATCTTTAAGATAGGGTGGAAGAAGAAACAGTAACATTTGGATGCAGCCTTAGAGGGGAAGATAGAGTGAGGGAGGAATTCAAGATGACTCCCAGGTTATGAGACTGAGTGGCAAGGAAAAAGATAACTTTAATGTCAATGACAGAAAAAAATGGAGAGTAGAGAGGATTTATGAGAGAAAATAAGATCTTAATTTTGGCCATGGTAATTTAAATTGTTGGGAAGCCATCCAGGAAGGGATATCAGAGATAAAGGCTGAGATTCTGGATTGGACAGAAGGAGACAGGTCTGGAGTAGAGTGGTAGATTTGCAAATTATCAGATAGTGACGATAAGGAAGTATTTTTTAACAAATATTACTTTTAAAAAATAAACTATTGTGTGATACTAGACCCCTCAGAAACAAATGTAGGTGGATTCTTTTAATAAGCAACATGATCCTAAATTAAAGCACATAAACATTGTGACAAAACCTAGTTTCACTCATACCTGTTCAACACCACTAACTTCTATGGGTTACATGGGTTAACAAGAACAGAATCTGGCCTGTGAATTTTCCTCATGTCATTCCTCATTGTATTAATTTGTCCTATAATCTGCTCTTTAATACTTTCATCCTTAGTTCAGACTGCGATTTAATGCTTCTTACTCTACTTTTTACATTGATCTCTGGCTGCTGTAATGGCCCTTTGGGGCTGCTGGCAGCTTGTGCAGGTTAAAGCAGCAGGTCCAAAACTAGGGAGTTCAAAAGTGGTTTAAAGCCACCTTTACATCCTCTCACGCCTCAACCTGCATAGGGACTACCTATGGAGAAAAATACTACTCAACCATAATAAAGATGGTAAAATTTGGCCCTGAGTTAGCATCTTCCTTCTTAATTTCAGTGTAAACGTAATATAATAGCCATGCTACAGGGTTCCCTTCAGAACGCTGAAAGCTTTAATCTTTGCATAAATTTAACAATGGATAAAATTAACATTCTCAATATGGAATGTTTAATAAACAGAATCTTATATTTCACTTTTGGGGAATAGGAGATTTATGTACACAGCTGCTGGAGAGCTAGTTCTCAGCAAGACCAATATTTTTGATTCCAACTATGGGGGGAAAAAGACTATGGTGGAAACATGTATGAATAAAAAACATGTAAGGGACATGTTCTTCTCATTTAGGGCTTGTCTACATGGGGAATTCACAGGGAAGTTAGTTTGAAATAGCTAGGATGTGAATTTAAAGCACAATAGCTATTCTGTACTAACGCCCCATGTGGACACTCTTATTCTGTACAGAGAGGTAGCTGTGTTAGTCTGTATCCACAAAAACAATGAGGTGTCTGGTGGCACCTTAAAGACTAACAGATTTATTTGGGCATAAGCTTTCATGGGTAAAAAAACCACTTCTTCAGATGCATGGAGTGAAAATTACAGATACAGGCATAAATATATATTGGCAAATGAAGAGAAGGGAGTTACCTTAAAAATGGAGAACCAGTGTCGAAGGTCATTTCGGTCAGGGTCGATGTGGTCCACTCCCAATAATTGATGAGGAAATGTCAATACCAAGAGAGGAAAAATTGCTTTTGTAGTGAACCAGCCACTCCCAGTCCCTATTCAAGCCCAAACCGATGGCGTTAAGTTTGCAAATGAATTATAGTTCTGCAGTTTCTCTTTGAAGTCTGTTTTTGAAGTTTTTTTTGTTGAAGAATGGCTACTTTAAAATCTGTTATTGAATGTCCAGGGAGATTGAAGTGTTCTCCTACTGGCTTTTGTATGTTACCATTCCTGATGTCTGATTTGTGTCCATTTATCCTTTTACGCAGAGACTGTCCGGTTTGGCCAATGGACATGGCAGAGGGGCATTGCTGGCACGTGATGGCATATATCACATTAGTAGATGTGTAGGTGAATGAGCCTGGTTCCTATGATGGTGTTGCTAGAGTAGATATGGTGACAGAAAAGGCAACAGGATTTGTTAAAGGGATTGGTTCCTGGGTTAGTGTTTCTGTGGTGTGGTGTGTAGTTGCTCATGAGTATTTGCTTCAGGTTGGGGGGCTGCCTGTAAGCGAGGATTGGCCTGTGAGAATGGGGGGGATCATTTTTCAGGATAGGTTGTAGATCTTATTCTGCACCAAGAGCCCTTTTATGGTTTAAATTAATCCACTTCCAAAGGATGTGGAATAAAAGTATCCACACAGGGAGTTAGTGCGGAATAGCTATTCAGTAACACTAATCAGCTATTCCACACTGAGCTTCTTCCTTGAGCCCTTACAAGAATGCAATCAATTGACTTCAGGGGATTACAGAAAGTGTAAATGAATGCAGAAGTTGACCCAAAGAGAACAGTTAAAAAAGATGAACATTTTCACTTCAGCATGTAGTATTTAGGTAATCAATAATGTCCAGTTTATTTAGTAACCCAATCAGTGCAGAAACAGTTTAACACCATATGGTACGTTGTAACTCCACAGTAAAAACTGTGCTCGGTATTATTATATCATGCGTTGCTGGTAGTAGTTTCTACCAAGAAAGCTGAGGGTACCTCATCTCCTTTCTAAGGTACAACAGCATTCCTATAGGTAGGGGCTCTGCTTCTGAAATGATAACCTAAGCCAGGACATACAGTCCCAAGCGAGTCGAGTCACACACAAGCTGTGGTTTCCAGAGCCACTCACAGCACCTCCCTCCCCAGCACAACGTGGCTCGCATCTGCAACCCGGCTAATAGCTTAGAAGAGAACTCCCAGTCCCCAAAAGTCTCGAGCTCAGAGCTGGCCACACCCCTTGAGGGGTGACACCCCCGCCCCTCACCCTGGTCGTTGGCCAATAGAAGCACTGTTTTCTTGGAAGGGTTGCTATTGGTGAATTCTCCTACCGCTTCTAACAAACGCTAGGATTGGCCGCCGTGGGGGTTGTCCGCAAAAGGCGGCATCAGGCAAAAACCCCACTCTTGGCGCTCTGGGACCTGCTGCCGCCGCTGCTCTGCCTGTGAGTGGAAGAGATTCCACCCCCCCCCGACACACATCCACTCCGGGGCGGCCCCCACGCACCCCGGCCGGCTTCCCGCGACGGGCTGTCGCTGAATGGCCTGCCCCACCGCCGGGGCTGAGCGCGGTTTGGGGCCGGGGGACGCCTCCTCCCTCAGGGCAGCTTTCCCGCCCGGCGCGGCCTGCCCCGACTGGCCCTGGCTGGCTCGCCGGCCCGTGGCGGGAGGGGGAGCGTCTGTTCGGGGCTGCCCGTGCGTTTCTAGCCCCTGCCGGCCGGTGTCGGGAGGCGGGCCGGCCTGCTGTGTGGCTCCTGGGCTTTGGCCCTAAGGGGCCCACCCAGGCGCTGGAGCCGGGCGCTCTCAGTCCGTTCTTGGCCCGTGGGGCTGGCCCTGAGCTCGGTTTTAAAGTACTGACCTGCTCGGCTCCCGCCTCCCCGTGCCAAGGGCCCGGCCCTGCTCTGCTCGTTGAGGAGCTGGAGCTCCGACCCTTGGGCAGTTCCCGTGCCCACCTCTGCAGTTTGGGGGGGACCGCCGGAAGGAGGGAGGGCAGCGTGCGGACTGGTCACCTGCTTCGCGCAGGGCGTCGGGGATGGAGGCTGAATTTCGGGGGAACCATGCTGCTGTAATTTGCAATCCGCGCCTCCTGCATACACACAGCACAGACTCTCTGCCCTGCCTTGTTCTCTCAAGAGTCTCTTCGCTCTTTCTTGGTCCCAAACTCACTAATTTCAGAGTGGTGGTAGCTGTGTTAGTCTGTATCAGCAAACAGAGCTAGGAGTACGTGTGGCACCTTAGAGACTAACAGATTTATTTGGGCATAAATAAATGTGTTAGTCTCTAAGGTGCCACAAAAACTCACAAATGTGTAACTTGTACCCTTCTTCCACATAACCATGAACTTGGGTTCTCCTCTGCTTTGGCCCCATGACCTACAGTAATAAGCATTTTGATGGTCATTTTCTTTGGGCAATATCTGTTTAGTAGCAGAAGCCTTTTGAATACCAGTTTTGGCAAACTAACCTTACTTGATTATGCTTAGAACAACAAAGAAATATTAAGAAATGTCAGTCTAAACAGCCTCTTCCCCTTTTATTAATATATTCAACAAATCTTAGAAAACATGACAATATGTTTTATTTCTTCAGAAAAAAGTAGAATACTAAATTCTCTGTATATCCGTTGGACAGCATTTCTGCTCGCTCGTCTGAGAAATAGTTTGCACATCATGTACAAACTAAATGACAAAGTTTAAAGTAGCTTATGCTCAGTTTTTAATATTTATGCATTCAGGCTGCAGTTTAAATGCAGTGGAAAGCATGTATTTGACCAGGAGTCTTGCTACAAGAGAGCTACCTTGTAACGTTAACCTTCTTTGACAACTCTCAGATGTTTTTCTTCTGTCTAGAAGTACAGACACACTGTTCCTCAAATGCTGAGTATGAAGATATGATTTCTATGCTTTGTACTGTAAGAGAAGGCTTATTTGCTTAGCAGTAGAAAATGTGAAATTATATCAACTTAAAGCATTAGCAGAATTGTGCAAAAACTCCCAGAATTGTACCTGCAGATCTTGTTTGTGATATGCCAAGCACTAAAAAGATGATATCCTATTTATTGTAGTTTGGTGCAGGGCAAAGCAGTATCAAGGGAATTTTGTGGCATGTCAGTGCTGGCGTTTGCAGTGATTATTCCTCAGTTCTGTGTCAGAGATGAGTTGACCCTTCCAAAGGGGTTACTGATTCTCTAAGGATTCTCTCTGTTCCCACATATTTTCTTAGAATGTGATCATGTAATTAAAAAACTATATCATTATACATATGCACAGCAGCACCCAATTAAGGTAGCACCCACGATCTTAATTTAGGTATTTCCTAACTTTTGAGTGCTTGATTTTGCAACCTCTGTAATGTTCTTTAAATGTAAATATGTGTAATTTCCTAGGGTGTTAAATAAGGAAATTACCTCTTGAGCTAATGGAGTAACTGATAGGCATGGTAGTAGGTTGTCCTCTATATGGAGCAGAGCTAGACAAGGATGGAAAAAACTTTCCTTTGCCGTCAACAAATATCTGTGAAATGAAATGGCAATGATGGCACTCAGGAATCCTGGATTCCATGCCAGGCTCTGGAGGGCAGTGTACTCTAGTGAGCACTGGGCCCAGACTCTTCTGCACATTTCCTCCAAACATGATCCCTTCTGCCCCACCTCCTTCAGCCTCTGCCTGTCCCAGACTTGTCTGTGCCCCACCCATAACTCCTCATATCAGTCCCATTCTCCTTACTTAGTCATAGTCTCCAATCCTCAGACTTCTCATTCCAGTCTCCTTACCCAAAAAAGTTGCAGTCTCATCCCCCACCCCACCAACACTTTCTCCTTGTATAATGACAGGTTTCAGAGTAACAGCTGTGTTAGTCTGTATTCGCAAAAAGAAAAGGAGTACTTGTGGCACTTTAGAGACTAACCAATTTATTTGAGCATAAGCTTTCGTGAGCTACAGCTCACTTCATCGGATGCATACTGTGGAAAGTGTAGAAGATCTTTTTATATACACACAAAGCATGAAAAAATACCTCCTCCCACCCCACTCTCCTGCTGCTAATAGCTTATCTAAAGTGATCACTCTCCTTACAATGTGTATGATAATCAAATCCAGGTTATCATACACATTGTAAGGAGAGTGATCACTTTAGATAAGCTATTAGCAGCAGGAGAGTGGGGTGGGAGGAGGTATTTTTTCATGCTTTGTGTGTATATAAAAAGATCTTCTACACTTTCCACAGTATGCATCCGATGAAGTGAGCTGTAGCTCACGAAAGCTTATGCTCAGATAAATTGGTTAGTCTCTAAGGTGCCACAAGTACTCCTTTTCTTTCTCCTTGTGTGTCTCTTTCCAGTCCCGTCCCCCCCAACAGCTCCTTGTCCCCAGTTTTCTTGCCCCACCAGTTTCAGTTCCTCCTACTCCTGACACCTCATCTGATCTGCCCCCTCCCCTCTAATGTTCCCTATCCCTACTGGTTCCCAGTCCCAAGACTCATCCAATCTCAGCTTCTCCCCCGACTTTGTTGCATCCCCCCCACACCTTGTCCCAGTTCTTCTGTCTCCTCCTCATATCTGTCACCCCTCCTCCTGTCCCACATGTTCCCAGTCCCCTTAAACCTGCCCCAACTTCCCCTCTTCCCCTGCTTTGTCCCAGTCTACTCCCCACACCCCAGTCTAGCTGTTACATGATTTGAATGCAAATGAAATATCTTCCTCATCCAGTGGGGAGGGATGTCATCCAGAGCTGAGGGTGGGGATCCTCTTCCTTCTCTCAGTTCAAGTGCTCCAACCTGGCATGGCCTGCAGCAGCCAAGAGCTGCAATTGCAGAGAAAGTCATGCTTAGCGCTGGGCTGGAACTTGTCTGGTGCAGATGAATGCTTCAGGGAAGTTAGGTGCTAAAATCTAAGATGTCTTTACTGACCATGTGCAACTGTAATTTTTTAAAAATGCTTATACCATGGCCAAATTTGGGCAGACTTTCACTGAGACCGCAAAAGGCACATCCCTGATACAAAGGCCACTCCCTGCCAGATTTCAAGTCCTGCTCTAAAGCATGGGGACACTAGAAATTTTTAAAGAAAAAAAAAATCACCAAAAATTTTTAACATTGAGAAAATAATGTATTTTTTCCCCTAGCGTTGCTCTTAGAAATGGCTGAACTGCATTGGCTGGTATTTTCCAGAAAACTTCAGCCTTAGGCAAACACCTGGCATGGAAAATTTCAGCCTAAACAGCTAAAATTTGGCAAAGATATAAACAACTGAAAACAGGGTCTTGTAACAGGAAGCGTCTGGCAACCTTAATAATAAGTGGGTCTGGTAGCACTGTTTGGAATATTAGTAATAATATTTGTTTTCCCGTATCCAAGAGTCTGTGTTTGTCTTGTTTTGCTTCAGCAAGTAGGCCTACCAATTTCTCAGGGTCTGTCTATGATGCCCACGATGCAGCACTGTGATGTGGGCAGTGTAGTCACTCTATGTCCCGGGGAGAGCTCTCCCAACAATAAAAAATAACTACCCCAAATGAGGGGCAATAGCTTTATCGGCTCCTGGCAATAAAGCTCTATACTGGTGCTTTTCAGTGCTAGAACTTTTGTCACTCAAGGGTGTGTTTTTTCCACACCCCTGAACAACTAAAGTTTTAGTGCTGAAAGTGGCAGTGTAGACACCGCCTCGGTTGTGTATCCTAATATGCCACAGAGTTTCACAGTCTCCCCAAAATCTAGAAGGAGGTATATTAAAACAGTTTGTTTCATTTTTGGGGATGGAGAATTTTGATTTTTATATCACTCATTTTCTTCTGTATTTTTGCTGTTATGTTCTGTAACAGGATTTTTGTTGATGAATGTGTTACTTGCTCCCCCTCTGTTTGCCAGAATCTGGAAACGAGCAACAGGGAATGGATAACTTGTTGATTACCTGTTCTGTTCATTCCCTCTGGGGCACCTGACATTGGTCACTGTCAGAAGATAGGATACTGGGCTAGATGGACCGTTGGTCTGACCCACTATGGCTGTTCTTACTGTAGATCCTGGAGTACATATGGATTATGATGTGTTAGTGTTTTTCTTCCCTCTAAGGAAGGATTTGGGAGAAGGGTAATGCTATCTGTTAGTGAAGAAACACTCTGGGGATGGAAGGGAATGATTTGCATTTTAATGTTCAGCTTCCCCTGTGGCTACTGATGAGGATTTGATTTGTGTTAGTCTCCCGCTCTGAGGATGTGCGAGGGATTTCACTATCAGTGAGTTGTAAGGGACTTCCTAAACTTAATGTCCTCTCCCTAAATCTTGTTAGGTGGGGAGGGAGAATGGGAGCAACCAGGCCTAAGGCATTCTCTCTGATCATATTAGTAACTGTCCTCATAGACCTTGTATTTTACTTTGATAGTTTTGTGATGGAAGCATCCTTGAACACTTATCAAGATGAACAACCTCCTCTACAGGCTGAAAATTTCTATAGGAAACATGAAAAGAACAGCAAGTTGTCAGGTATGTATTTTAGGCTGTTGATTGAAATTTTTTTGCTGCCATGTTTCTCTTCCCCTTCACTTTAGAGACTACTACTGTATATACGTATTGTTGGATAAGATCCTGTTACACAAAGAGTACATGTAACAAGATTTGAGAGGAAAAGCTTTAACAAAAAAGTTCAATGTTCAGGGGCTTTGAATTAACATTTCCAGGCTTGTTTCTGCCCACTATGTAGCTGCAGTATTCCAATAGGATCGGTGAATTGTAAAAGAATAGTACTATGAAATTTATTACTCTTACAAGATAATCTAAAATTATGTCCTGAGCTAGCTACTTTACTTGGTGAATATAAAGTATGTCAAATATCAGAGGTGTAGCAGTGTTTGTTTTTGTGGATATAGACTGAGTCTGGTGGCACGTTCAGGCATTTATTTGGGCATCCCACAAAAGCTTATGCTCAAATAAATATTTATGAAGACTTCCATATTGATAGCCCTTGAGATCAAAGTCATCTTGCCAAAGACCAGAGCCACAGTGCTACTTCTCCATTGTGCCTCAGGATGGGTCTCAGCATTGTCCTTCAGAGGTGAGAAAATAGCTTTAACCCTCCAAGTTGTTTCCTATAAATTGGCTGCCCACCTCTAATGATGATGACCTCGGGTCACTATTGTCTTGGGCAGGATTTGAACACATGAACTAGAAGTAATAGACATTGTCAATCCCCTGCACAGTCATGTAATTTGCATCCCCTTGCAATGATGGGGAAGTTCCATCCCACCCCCAGGAGGGGACAGGGGGTGTTTGCACCCATTGGGGCAGCCATAATTTGTTGCCAAGGCTCTGCAGGATCCCCAACAGCGGAGACTGTTGAATTAGTGCATTCTCTGAGCATTCTGCCCACATTGCCTCCTTGACTAATGCCACCCACTTTGGGATCTGTGCCATCTAGCTGCAGGTCCTCTGGTGAAGTGAACTGTGTCTGGACAGACTTCTGCCAGTGGGAGCTGGTGCAGACTCTGGATGAAATCAAGCCAGTTGAGTGGATTCTCTGTCTAGCATTTGTTTAGAAGGACATTGGCACCAAATGAAGGGCTGCATTGGGACCATTAGGCGGGTGGCACAAAGTAAACCAAAGCTGGAAACTGCAGTGAGGGTACAGGGCTACTGATTTTAGAGACTTTAAAGATATGTTGTCACCTGAGACCAACTTATTTTAGTTAAGGCATGGCCCTCCAGTCTGTGCTGTCTAAGAATGCTTTGACAGAGTTGGGGCTTTTTCTCTAAGCTATGGACTTTTCTGAAGCAATCCTGTGACCAAAGAGGCTTCCTATAAGAAATTACCCCCAATATTTTTAGTAAAGATCTGAAAGATAGAAGATTCTTTACCAGCCCAGCAAGATGCAGGACTCAATTTTTTTTAGACTTGCTTCAGCTGGAGCAAGATGAGCAACCTTGTACTAAAAGCTGTTTTATTTCAATAGAACTTACCAGATCAGTTACAGAGACAACTGAGGGGGGATATGATAGGTCTAGAAAATCGTGGAGGAAGTGAATGAGTGTTATTTAGCCCTTCATATACACGGAAGAACCAGATGTTACCCAATGTAATTAATAGGCAGCAGGTTTAAAACAAACGTTAGGAAGTACTTTCTCATACAATGCACAGTCACCTTTGGATCTTGTGGCCAGGGCTGTTGTGAAAGCCAAAAGACTTAAGTGCATGGAAGATAGGATCATCAATGGCTATTAGCTAGAGATGGTCAAGTATGCAACCCTGTGCTCTGGGTTTCTCTAAACCTCTGACTGCCAGAAGCTGGGACTGGATGATGGATCACTCGCTACTTGTCCTGCTGTGTTCATTCCCTCTGAAGCATCTGGCACTAGCCACTGTCGGAAGACAAGCTACTGGGCTAGAAGGACCATTGGTCTGACCCAGGATGGCCATTCATACGTTCTTATGTTTTCAGAAGTCAGAAATATCTGACTCCTCCTCCTGTGCTCACTTGCGAAGCTCAACCTTATTGTTACTGGCCTTCTGATAAATAAAATCTGTATAGGACCTTCTTCAGAACACAGTAATTAACTGTCATTGGGTGATGCATGAATGTTATTTATGTACTCTGCAGTCTTTACTGTTCAGTCTTGAATGGCATTTATAGGGTCTTATCTTTGGCAGATTAGATACAAAAAAAATCAATAGTGTTTAAAAACCCTGATTTTTGTATTTAAATACAGGTTTATTTTAAAATAGAGTTGAAATCAACAACCTATGTTAGCCCTTAAGTTGCTTATTTATCAATCATTTAAATTAAGTACAAAAAATATTAAGCAGTGCATATTTGCTGCCAAGTTTTAAAGAAGGTCAAAGCACTGAACTGCTGGAAGTCACTGGCTAAGCACCTGGAACCAGTGGTTGTGGAAGTGCTAAACCAGCTTTTGACAGCAGTAGCCTCCTCTGCAGGTGCAGAATGAATATTTTCTTCATTTCAATTTATTCAAATAGTTCAGGTCAATGACTAATTTATTCAATACTTCCTTTGTTTAATAAAGCAATTAGTTTTAAATGCAAAAACATATGTTGATACTTTGTCTCTAGCACATTTAGTTTATATAATAACTAAGTGCTGTTCTGCGCATTTAATCGAATTTGACAATTTTCTTTCAAATATGGCTTGACACAAATCAAGTAAAAAAAAACAAATGCATCACACTGTTTTCTTATGTAATAAAAATTTAAAAATTAAGAATCTGAATAGATGTATGTTAAGCTATATAATTGCTTAAATAAATGTGGCTTAACTTCCTGGTAGCAAAAATGAGCAGCAAAGTTAGGAGATGGGTATATTTAGTTGCAAATCAACATGTTTTAATAGTTACCAACCAATGAGAATCAACTTTTTTTAGGAAAATAACTGAAAAGTACAAATGCAGAATGATTAAAATCATTTTAAATCCAGGTTCTGTGATTGCTGATTAGAATCAGTGATTTAAAGCAAACATCCTTTAAAATGGACAATATCACATGAAAGTCTCTTCTGTATTTCTCATTGTATTCACCTGGGAAACTGTACAAATATGGACATTATTTTGAAAACTGTTCCACTGATATGGTGTTGAGAATTGTTCATTTGTCATTGCTGGCCAAAGTGATCTGATTGGCATTTGATATTTTTTCTTAATCCTCCAAACACCATCTTAAACATTTGTTTTGTGTTAAAGTGAGGTGGTGGGGTGAGGTGGGAGGGAAGTATTGAGGTACATGGTTATAGCTTTTCATCATTTGTAACCAAAAACAGTCATTGGGCGAATGGTGGATTTCCATTTTAACTGAAAGCTAGGAAAGCCCACATACATTGAGAAAACATCCACATATATTTGCTTTCTATTAAGCATCTGAAAATATTTGTGTGTTGTCAGCACTTTTTAAAATCAAACTTCTAAAGACTTCCCAAGATTCTTAACACAATTAAGCTTTCATTTTGTGAAAATGACAAAAATATGATTTTATTACTGTACAAATAAAGCAAAAATTAATACTTAGTGAGAAAACAAATGTGTTGTAATTCTTACATTTAATATACTGTATAACCACTTAATAAAAGGTTTTACTTGTTACTGTCAGTTTCCACCACTGGTGCAGATATGTGCTATTAATATTTGAAGCGTTGACTTATGTCGTTGATGTAGCAGAGTGTAAATTTCTGAATTCTTCATTTTGTTAGTCAAAGCAAAAACTTTGACATGAACATTAAGATCTTGCCGGGGGTTATTCCTCATCCGTTCTAAAATAATATACCTAGCTTACAGAGTCCCCAGTTTGCCATGCCTCATAGGATTCAGGAGTGGCCAGGATGCTGAGCTACTTTGCTTAACTCAGCATCTTGTGCTATTAGGCGCGCTCTACTCTGAGTACTCCTGGGGGAATTCTGCACCAAAAATTTTAAAATTCTGTGCACAATATTTTAAAATTCTGCATATTTTATCTGTCAAAAGAACACAATATAAGCACTCTGGTTTCAATTATTTCGATAGTTTATTTAAACTACAATACAATGGATGGAGAATGGGAGTGGAGAGCACTGGAGGAAATCCCTAAAGCCCCTTGCCTAATAGTAATGTTGCTAGGTTTGACCCTTTATTTCTAGTTATTAGTCAACAATATATGCAGCCATATGCTCAGTGTTACATCATAGGCAACTGAAGAGCAAGTGAGGGCTGGGGAATCAAGCTCACAATTTATATTGGCTACTGACCATCTCCAGAAAAGTTAGTAGCAAACAGTTTATGGAGCACACTTGTATAGGAAATTTTCAGTCCAAAAATTTAGACCAGTTTTAACCACAAAAGCACCATAAGCATTTATAAGGCCATACTGTCCTTTACACCCCTCTGGCAATGTGAAGGAGCCTTAAAACTTTTACACTTGCCTGAGGAGACAGAGCCTGCCTCATGCCTACCTCCTCAGAAACACCCTGAAACTCTGCCCCTCCACACCAAGTGTGCTTTAATAGTGAGTGAGGGATAGAGGGTGTCTTTCACTTGCACGACTGCCCAGCTCCCCCCTACTGCTGGTGATTTACATCTATCGGCTGCTCTGGGCACCTGAGCCAACCTTCCTGTGCTGCCAGGAAGGGGCGCATAACCGCTCTTGCAGCTTCCCTTTGCTTTCCCATCAGAAGTAATCTTTCTGTGGGGAAGCAAAGAAATCGGTGGTAGATATGAATTCTGTGCATGCGCAGTGACAGAATTCCCCCAGGAGTATACTCTACACTTAGTCACTGAAACACTTCCAAACAAGTATTATAGGGTGAAAATGATAGTCTTTTTCTTCTAAAAAAGATCTGCTGCACTTTTGCCTGCCCAGTACCAACCAATGGCAGTGACTTAAATGTTAGGAGTTCGGGGGTTGTTTTTTTTTTTAAAAGTTTTTTTTAAAAAACTAACATGAATTTTATTTTTGCAGTTTGGATACAAGCTTGGAAAGGCTGGATGGGTAACAACTATTAATGAGGATATTTTAAAAGAGGGGGAAGAGACTTGGCAGTGGGAGAAAGATGAGGAAGAATGATGAGGTGAAATACATAGTGTGGGCGCAGTAGCCTTCAGCAGTTGAATATGTATAGTTTTTTGTAATTAACTTTCAACTAAAATTTATTTTAAAACTCTAATGGGGACTTCTGACATCTGTTTTCAGGTTCTTGAAAGCAGGGAAAGGATTCAAGAGTCACATTTCAGTCTTCTGTTGATGTTGCAGCAGTGAAATTTGTTCATTTGGGCTAATGTGTGGGTTTGGGAATACATATATACATACAGAGTACATGCCTATTGTAATCTTTCTGGTATTATGACTTTATAAATTGATTTTCATTGTTCATGATATTTGTTACATCAGTGCTTACTATGCTTCTTTGTATAATATATAATCCTAGTTTAAACGTTTTGCTATTATATGTGTTAATGTGGGAATGATTTTCCCTCTCCCTTTTTAGAATGTATAATACATATGAGTTTAGCTCCTACCAAATACTACATTATTAATTGTTGTTGTTATTATTATTATTATTTATTATTGTGAAAACAATACAAACCATTCTTGAAAACATCTATTGTAGGAACATTTTACCCTTGCTGCAGTAATTAGCCACAAACTCCATAAAAGTATAGGCTAATGACTTTGGTTCTCACGACTTTGAAATATCAGGCCATGTGTCTAGGTGTCTAAATATGGACTTAAGAGTCAAGCACTAGTGTTACAATAGTTGATAAAGGGTGACACTATTTGAGCCCAACCATTGTAAAATGTTTCAACTTTAAATGCAACTTGCCTTGTGTATATTTTCATATGCTCTGTGTTCTAAGGCTTTATAGTATTTTGGCAGTAGCATAATGGTTTATTGTTGCATGACAGTAGTTAGAACATCTAATAAAACAGCATAAATTAGAATTTCTCTAAATTTCAAAAGAAGTGTGTTTTAGAAGGCATTCATGAGTCCTCTAATAAATACTTTTCTAAAATAACACAGGCCCATCCTTTGAGTGAAATTCCTTAGTTTTCCAATAAGAATGCAGTATCCTTTCTATGCCATCTAGTGATTGTAGTATAAAATGCAACAATTTAAATATAATCAGCAAGGGTTTTTTCAATATTTTTAACAGACCTCCAATGATAACACAAGTTGTCTTCCTAATACTTTCCTTTTTAAACCCTTTTTTTGTCTTTTATTCTTTGAAGTTTACCTCTTACATACCCATTTCTCAGCAGCCAGTGTAGATTTGTCTTCTATGAAATGGTGACATTACTAACTCCATGTGTATGTTAGTCTCTGAACTATAATCAGAGATCCTATTCATTTTTAGGGTTTGCCACGCCATGCTGAGGGGCAACAATTTATGAGTTTTAAAACAAAACATTGTAGCAGCATATAAATTCTAGAGCGTGATAGATGGGGCAATACTGTTTGCATTCAGTTAGCAGTTATGTCAGGAGTGGCAGAGTTTAGTGCCCCTCTCAGTTGGGTTTTCCCATGAAGGTGGATCAGAGACACCAAATTTAATCAATAGAGGTCTGGACCAAAAAAATAAATAAAGCAAAAGGTGGATATTCATGGATCATCAGTCTCAAGCCAAAAAAATTAAACTCTTTGCAGATTACCTCTTAAACCACGAGTGGGCAAACTTTTTGGCCAGAGGGCCACATCGGAGTGCGAAACTGTATGGAGGGCTGGGTAGGGAAGGCTGTGCCCCCCAAACAGCCTGCCCCCTATTTGCCCCCTTCCACTTTCCACCCCCTGACTGACTCCCCTCAGAACCTCTGACCCATCCAACCCCACCCCTTGTCCTCTGACTGCCCCGGGACCCAACCCCAATCCAACCTCCCCTGCTCCCTGTCCCGACTGCCCCGACCCCTATCCATACCCTTACAGGTTCCCTGGGACTCCCACCCCCTATCCAACCCCCCCTGCTCCCCGTCCCCAGACTGCCCTCCCCCAATCCACACCTCTCCCCCCTGACAGGCCCCCTGGGACTCCCACACCCTATCCAACCTGCCGTTTTCCCTGACCCCTGACTGCCCCAGAACCTCCACCCCATCCAACTGCCCCCCGGAACCCCCGCTGCCGCCCCCTTACCATGCTGCTCAGAGCGGCAGGAGCTCGCAGCCCTGCTGCCCGGACGGAGCCAGCTGCACTGCCTGCAGGGCGATGTAGCTGTGGGGAAGGGGGACAGTGGGGGAGGGGCCGGGGGCTAGCCTCCCCGGCCAGGAGCTCAAGAGCTGGGCAGGACGGTCCCATGGGCCGGATGTGGTCCGCAGACCATAGTTTGCCCACCTCTGTCTTAAACTGTACATTCTTTGACCATTTACAGTACAATATTTTTATGTGAGTGCCTCAGGTGCCTTGCACCATGCTAATTGGTATGGTCTTTACTACTCTTTTGCAATCTTGGGCACTAAACCTGCAAGCGTGCTCACATTTAACTTTACTCACATGAGTATTATCCAAATCTACCTGCGTATGTCTTTGTAGGACGAGAGCCTTGGTTTGTTTTATACTACTTTTTATGTAATTTCGCCCTCATATGAATTAAAGTCTAATATATGTCCTGAAATTTAACTAGTAAACTAAGACCAAGCAAAATATTTTCTGTTTTCCTTTATTTCCTCAACAGGAGTAAAAAAAGATATTGAAAAACTTTATGAAGCAGTGCCACAGCTTGTAAAGGTGTTCAAAATTAAGGAAAAAATTGGAGAAGGTAAATGTGTATTTATTTGCTTGAATTTTCATGTACCTGAGAAATACACATTAAGAGTATAAAACTATATAATGAAGTCCAATATTGGCAAATTCTAGTATGAGAGCCATTTTATGGATTGCTTTTTAGTATTGTTAGAAATAAATGGGCATATTTACTAATAATACTTTAGTAATATTTAGTTGCAAGTACAAATGCTGGTAGATAAGGGTTTTTCCAAAGAGATTTTCCTGCCAGATTCTTGAAACCTCTTACCCAGTGGTTCTCAAACTTTTGTATTGGTGACCCCTTTCACATTTTTATATATTTAAACACCATGATAAATGCTGGAGGCAAAGCACAGGGTTTGGGGTGGAGGCTGACAGCTTGCTACCAGCCATGTAATAACCTCCCAACCCCCCTGAGGGGTCCCAACCCCCAGTTTGAGAACCCCTGCTCTTACCAAAGTAGACTGGTCTAAATCAAAACAAGATGTTTAATCACATACACTTTAAACTGCCATAGGTTGCTGCAGCTCTTGGAGTAGATCTAGCCAAGCATGTCTACGAAGATTTAATCCACCTATATTTGTCTGTAAAGTGTACATTCTAAATGTACAATTATACTCTGGTGAGACATTTCACTACCAGTAAAGTTGTCTCTGCTTTTCCAATATTAAACCCTGTGGGTGGGGCTAAGAGAGGAGAATGGATGATTATTGCTAAGATATTTTTAATATATGGGCTCAAACTAGGCACACAGTAAAATTTTCAAAATTTGACAATGGGACATAGGCCGCAATTCTGTGACCATGCATATGCTTAAACTTTACTATGAGTAATCCCATTGAAATCAATGGGATTGCTCAGGGCAATAAAATTAAGCATATGTATAAATATTTGCACGATGGGAGCCTACACATTTTTGAAAATTTTACCCACACGATCTTTGAAAGTTTTTCACTATTGATGTTTTGACTTCTCTTCGAAAGTCTAGAAAGTAGAGGTTTAATTTTTTTAAACAGCTATTTATGATTGTAATACTTGTGATAGCTTGCTAAATGTTTAAAAACTTAGTAGCTTTACAGACTAATTTAAAAGAAAGCTACATATTTAGTTCAGAACAGCAATCTGAAAATTCAAGAGCATGGAATGCTTCTTGTCATGAATAAACAATAAAAATGTCATTAAATGAGGTTCTCATTTACAACTGGTGTTTCTAACCCTGTTGATCAAAGTGAATATGTTGCTAAAAAGTGACATTTGTGACACTGGCAATACTGAAGGCTTACGTGTAAAGATGTGTTTCTACTTGCACTAACTTAGGGTGTGGGGTCATATCCTCCCTTCAGTTTCTCTCCCCAACAAGGCAAAGGTCTTGATACTTATTAATAGTTATTGATATTATTCCTTTAGCTCAAGTGGAGGGTTGTGTGTTTTTGTTGCTGATAGTATTGAGGTTGATACTGGTCAAACATTTGCGGTTGTAATTACTTTAAATTATATTTTATGGTCTATTAATAAGAAATGTTACTTATTTTGTACTTCCCAATTTCTGGACACTAATGGCTAATTTTCTTAAAAATTTGTTTATTGATAACCCTGAAATACTTAAGTGGCTTTCTGTACTAAAACCACTTTTTAAAGGTTTTCCTCATGCTTTAGCCTTGACTTGAAAACCTATTGTTTTGTGTCACAAACTTAACTTGACTCAAATAGATTCTCTTTCACCACAAGTGCAGCAGTCAGACCAGTAACATGAAATACTTTAACGCAGCTAATCCAAAGAGGTTAAACATAGGCTTCATACTTTCTTACAGGTACTTTTAGTTCAGTTTATTTGGCCACAGCCCAGCAACAAGCAGGATGTGAAGAAAAAATGGCTTTGAAACACCTAATTCCAACTAGTCATCCTCTACGAATTGCTGCTGAACTTCAGTGCCTTACAATAGCAGGGTAGGTTAAACAAGACACTTTTTTAAGCAAAAGGAATTAAAGATGTCATAACTGAATTTAAATGTCATCTAAAACTAAGTTGTGTGTCTAGTTACTTTTTAGTTTTGGTACTACTTGCATTTTGCTGGAGTTTTGACCACAAGAAAATAAAAAAATCAAATCAGTAACTCTTTATATCAAGGGCATACCATAAATGGATCATGTTCGCTATAATGCTCATGTTGCTTTATTTGCAGCTCACTTTGTATTTGCTAGTAAAAAAGTTCTAAGAGTTACACAGTATACATATGCAATCAAACATGGTTTAGGTAGGAAATAGCTGTGATAGAATCCTCTCTAGTACATCTGAAAATACTGGCCAATGGCACTGAATTCTCTTCACTGGTTTAGGAATAGAGGTGCTTTGATGATATTTGCTGCTTTCAAGGCAGATGGTTGGAATAGCTCTTTCCTGAGATTAAGCCAGTTGCTCTCAAAGGGCTCAATCCTGGATCATGCAAATCCATGGGAGCAGACTCAAGCCCTAAAAGTGGACCATGACGCACCAATGGTCTGGAGAGCCCTTCGTTGCAAATTGAAGAATGAAACACTTTGAGAAAAGTAATGAGGGGATTGTGTTCAGAGTACATGCTGATAGGTTGCTGGCAGTGTGGAATTTGTGTATTAATAGAAAAAGCATTGCTGAAGTTTTCTGTGGGAGCCAGGTGAAATAACCTATTTTCTGTTTGTTGTTTCAAGATAGTACTTTGTTTTTCTTTTAGGGGGCAGGATAACGTTATGGGAGTTAGATATTGCTTTAGAAAAAATGATCATGTAGTTATCGTTATGCCATATCTGGAACATGAATCCTTTTTGGTGAGTCCCACCCTTCTTTTTATATAAGCAGTAAAATACTTAATTATAAAGAGTTGCAAAATTACAATATTCAAATAATCTTTCAGGACATTTTGAACTCTCTCTCTTTTGAAGAAGTACGAGAATACATGTTTAATCTGTTTAAAGCATTGAGGCGCATTCATCACTTTGGTATTGTTCACCGTGATGTCAAGCCCAGTAACTTCCTGTACAACAGGCAGCTGAAAGAGTAAGTCTACACATATGACTTTTATTATGATCTCATTTGGGAACGTGTGCCTTGACAGAACATAGCAAATTAAGTTTCTGGGTTTTTCCTTCCAGCTATACAATATGTGCTTAAGCAGTAGAACTAAATATATATATAAAAAAATTCTTATTTAGAATTTAGGGACTTGGTCAGGGTGGGAAAGAATAAATAATATAGTAAGCATGAAAAAATTTTGGATCACAAAATGGCAAGTACTTTTAAAAAAAATTTAAACTCAATGAGTAAAACTAGTAAAATTGTTGCATGTTCAATAAGATTAAACCGAATAAAATCACTGTCCATTGTTTTACTTTAATATAGTTAATACTGACCTTTATTTGTGTACTGCATAGGTTTTCAAAGAATGCATGTGTTAACCTGTTTGTGTCTTTCAGCACACCTCAAGCGTGCATAGCAAGAAAGTTGATGTTTTCTTTTTATTGTCTTCCACTATGTAGCTTTTCTACAGATTAGCTATTCCTAAAACTAGGTCAGGTTGTATTAATTATCTTTTGTCTGCAAGTAACTAAATTAAAGGTAGCTAGTGTGATATTGTCCACTTTTTGCAAGGAGTTAATAGTTGCCTTCCTGTTAGTGAGTAGCTATATCCTCATGGCTTGGTAAATATTTCACTACAGTCTGTACAAGAGTAAGGTGTAACTTTATACGGAAAACTGTCTTCCACCAATCTACACGTCTACAAATTCTGTGGAAGTAATTTTCTTAACTCTCAGAAGATGAATTTCTACCATATTGCTTGTTTACTCTGCTAGAATCATTTTAGAAAAGCATTCTATTGTTTCTGAAGAGTGTTTTATGAGATCTGATGAGTCAACTGTTGCACGCATGAAACAAAATAGTGACTCAGAATGACTTTCCCATGGCAAGTAATAAGCATTTATGTATGTATGTGCCACCAGCTTTTGTGGAACCAAAAGGTCTTCAATTAAAAAAAGTTGTAGTTCTCAATGTAATGGGGTCAGCACCCACCTCTCACAAGCACCCGCTTTGGTTGGGGGTGTCCACAGTCTTTAAACCAGTCTACCCCTGGTATGGGGCCATATCTCTAGGGCCTCCTCCCTGGAGACAGTCTTCCTGCAGCTGCCCCAGGCTCAGTCCCTGCAGCCAGCCAAAAGCGCCTTCACTGCTCCCCTGGTCCCAGCTAGCTGACTCTTTGGCTCAGTCCTAGCAGCCAGCCAGGAGCCTCTCGCTCCCCCAGTTCCTGCCCCTATGTAGTTGTCTGTTGTGCTGCAGTTCCCTCAGTCAGCCAGGCGTGCAGTCCTTTCTTCTCCAGCTCTAAGCAGCAACTGCCCTGTCTCTGTAGATCCTTTTTATAGTGCCCTCCTGGGCCTTGATTGATTGCTTCCCCCCTGCAGCCATTCCAGACTGCTTGGAAGACCTCTCCACTGCTCCTTTCCTGGGATAAGTGTGGCAGGACCCTGAGGCCTCCAGCAGGGGGCCTCTGCACATAGTCCACCCCATCACACTCATTGCCAAGAAAAAAAAACAAACAAAACTTTCAAATGTGAATCAAGTGTAAACTAATGCAGTCGTATCTTCTGAAGTCTGCAGCCAGCTCCAGTGATGCTGCTGAGAGGTTGCCAGACTTCAGCATTGTGAAAACTAATAGGTCTTGTCTGTTTTCACTGTTACTATTGGGATCCCTTTGGACAGCAGTGAAATTGATAAGAATCAAGTAAGATTCACTCAGCTGTTGTCTGAGGTAGTTCTGTACAGTAGTGGAGGCAGGCACTGGAGTTATTGACTAGGGAAATGGATTCTAAAGGTGAGACTGATGGGTGGGGTTGTAAACCCCTCTTTGGTAGCAGCCAGAAAGCTGAAGGATAAAGTAGCAAAGACTCCACGCAGATCATTCTGAAGGCTGGGGAAAGGTTAATGTAGCAAAGACCCACCCAGTCTTAGAGAATGAGATGTGGGGAATAGAGAGACTGTTCAGTCTCCTTTCCAGCATCCAGTGTGGGATAGATGATGGCTTTAAAATGTATCAGATATGTACTAGCTAGAAGCTGGTATGGAAAATGAGTCCCCAAGCAGCACCCTGGTAGAAATTCTAGCACCATCCCATTTTTTAGGAGCTAGGTACAGGCACAAGGTGGGGACCGACTTCTTCTTTGGACATAGCTCCAGACTTAGGAAAGATAGTGGACATTACTGGCTAAGGGCACTTAGGTTTAGTCCTCTGGCTATTAAATAGCTAGTAAAATTTTCAAGCCCAGACCATATGTGTGAGTGTGTGTATGAAATTTCAGTGGGAAAAATGACAAAATATAGGGAGAAGGTAAAGGTAAGATAAGGGATGGGGGGGGGGCTGGAATTTGACACTGAAAGCAACTCAGGGAAACAATACAAGTGAAACAATATAGTAAGCGAGGCTTATTGATTAGTATTCAGTGATTATTCACTGGTGTTTGTCAAACTGTATTGGATAATTTTTTTATATTTGACTAGCCCTAAGAATGAGATACATTTTTAAAACAGATAGAAAATTGATTATTACGGTTACAGCATATAACTGTTCTTTAAATTGCAGTGGATATGGTGGAACAACTATTTCACCTGGCTAATGTGTTTAAATCATCTAGGTAAGAGGGGTCAGCTAAATTTTCAAACCTTGTGTGTTGAATGCCAATGTATACCTTAGCTTCTGTTCTAAGGAACTGGTTTTTTGTTTGTTGTTTTTTAAGTATAGTATAATTTTCTTAAATTGTCTTTTTAAATTTATGTCTTTTAGGTATGCCCTAGTAGATTTTGGTTTGGCACAAGGAACCCCTGATACGAAAATAGAACTACTCAGAGTTGTCCAATCTGAAAGCCAACAGGAAAGTTGCTCACAAAATAAGCCTCACCTAACCTTGGGAAACAGGGTTTCTGTCAATGGTACAGCATCTAGACAGATAGCTCAACAGTCAGCCTCAAAAACATCTGATAAATGGTGCTGCTCACAAATGCAGAACAAACAAGGAAAAGGAAAGGTTCTGAGTCTTTTTCACTAATATTGCTGCAGGAGTTTATTTAATGTATTACTTCATCCAACAGGGGGAGATGTAATACTAAAACAATTTCAGTGTCCAATTCCAAATCTTACTGTGTGTGCACTTATGCAACATGTTGGAAAAGTTTTGTTAGAGTTAAACTGTTTGTGAAAATGGAACTAGTTTCTGAATAACTATGTTGGCCTGGAACATTACTTCACATTCAATGTCTATCATCTCAAAAAATGAAAATAGTGGATTCTTATGTAATGTTGCATGCTGTGTAAAATGCAGTAATGTTTGGTGAGCCCCTGAATCTCCTTATGTAAAAAGGAGTTAACATTTTAGCAATACATACCATGGCTTCCCTCCCCACAGAAAGTTTCTCATCTCCATTTTAGTTACACATCAAAATACAACTGCTGTACATGTAAATTTCAGGGTGTGTTGTCATATTTCTGGAGCGCGATTTTTTTTTGTAAGCATGTTTATGGGTTTGTCTAGACTGTTTTCTTCATACACAGTAAGCTGGTGCCTGAAAGTGACTTGTATGCAGCTGTTTTTGCCTTATGTCACATCACACTTTTAAATACTGTCAGATTACAGCTGACAGTGTTACAGATTGAATTCTTATTGTCCTTTTTTGCTATTGTAGGAGGGGTCTGTGCACCATTCTGTCCAGCGCTCTGTCTTTGGAGAGAGAAATTTTAATATCCATAGCTCCACATACCAGGAGAGCCCCACAATAAAAGTAAGCAATACTGCTCACCAGGAACACAATCAATTATACATATTAAATAGTTGAACTTATTTGTGTTTCAGTACTAGATATCCCTAACTACTATTTGTGATTTGTTGTGGCACTAAAACTTATTGAACAGAATTGGCATTTTAGCAAAGTCTTACATTTACTAAAGACTTAAGTGATTTTTTTCCAAGCTGTTTTAGTGACAGTTACTGTTATGGTCTAGTTGTTGCCCCACCTGATTTTGTTTATATAGTAATTAATCTTTTTCTATCTGTGTAGTTTAGAAATTATTCCAAAAACTTGCTTTTGTATTCTGCAGTTGATAAGGCTACAGAGAAAACAGACTACATTTGTAATAAACATTTTTACTACACTGTTTATAATCTGGGCATGATGTCTAGTGAAAAACTAGACATTAGCAAGAAAAACCCTAACTATGAACTAAAGCAGAAGGTTTGGCTAACAGTGATATTTTAGCTGGGCAGTTTAGGCTTTGAAACAATGTTGCCAAATACTAGCATCTAACTCCACGTCTTACAGTGTTTTTCCATTCCCATTTTTACAGCGAGTCTCTTTATTAAAAAGAAAAGACAAAACCCTAGCCAATAACTAAATTACATTATACTGGTAAACACAATGTTACTGTAATTTCAAAGTACTTATGAATATATTGTGGATATGAATTAGTAGTAGTCACTGAAAAATGTCTAATTTTCCAGGAAAACCACCACTAACTTTACAAATCTTAAATCCCTTGGTACTTTTATTAGCCATTGAGATATCAGTAAATAGGACTGGTGGTCTCTTTTAAAACTGGTAACATGTTTTTGTTAGTGCTTTCAACACTTTAATGGAAGGGGAAGAGTGAAGAAAAATGGAAATGCGTTTAAATGTTTGAAATATTTAGAAAAAGAGGTGGGCAAACTACAGCCCGGGGGCCACATCTGGCCCGCGGGACCATCCTGCCTGGCCCCTGAGCTCCTGGCCTAGGAGGCTCGCCCCTGGCCCCTCCCCCGCTGTTCCCTCTCCCATGCAGCTACACCGCCACATGGGCAGTGAGGCTGCGAGCTCCTGCCACTCTGATAAGGGGGGGTTGGGTAGGGGGTCCCGGGGGCAGTCGGGGACGGAGTAGTTAGGGGCAGGGGGTCCCGGGGGGCAGTCAGGAGACAGGGAACAGGGGGTGGAGGTTCTGGGGCCATCAGGAGGTGTGGATAGGTCAGGGCAATCGGGACAGGGAGTGGGGGGGGAGGGCGGTTTGGATAGGGGTGGGGGTTCTGAGTGGGACAGTCAGGGGGCAGGAAGTGGGAGGGGACGAATAGGGGGCGAGAGCCAGGCTGTTTAGGGGGGCACAGCCTTTTCTACCCAGCCTTCCATATATAGTTTCACACCCCAATGTGGCCCTCAGGCCAAAAAGTTTACCCACCCCTGATTTAGAACATATAACATCTGTTTTACAGCTCATAAAGCAATCAAAGGTGATGGATGTTGCATCTAGAAAATTAGCAACAAAGAAGAAGATTATTTCTGCAAAAGCAGTGAACAATGGTGTAGCCAAGAAAGCTGCCAACAGTTGCCCAGCTATCTTGACCTGTGACTGTTATGCAACAGATAGAGTTTGCAGTGTTTGCCTTTCAAGGTAATTTGCTTTGATGATTTTGTAAAATCAACTTCTGTGATGTCAAGCAATGTTAGAAGCTTAGATTTACTGGACAGTTGATTTAGTAAGTGAAAGATAGCATTAGACCTATGCAAGTTATAAGCATTAGAACACAATGTGTATTCTAACCTGACAAAGGTCATGGATTTCATATAGTACTAACTAACTTTCTCATTGCAGATAAATGCAATTATTTGTAGTTAAAATAGTTTGACATTGAAAGAGTTCTCCATTGGATGTTAGTGTGTAAAGACAGTTTCTTTAAGGTGTGGGGGCTTTTTAATTTCAGTAAGGTAAAATAGCTTAACAACTCTCTTCATTAAAATCCTGAAATGGGTTTGTGACAGGCCTTATTTACACCTAGATGGGTTTCCCGATAGATATAGATATCTACACACCCACACTCAGAGATATATACACATAGATATCTAGATACGTATATAGTAGTGGTTCCCAAACTTTAAACAACCTATGAACCCCTTTCACTAAAATGTCAAGTCTCGTGAACCCCCTCCTAAAAATGAATATTTCCAGGGATTCTCTCCTTTACCAGAGTATAAATTATAAAAGCATTGATCTTGGAAATATAAAATTTGTTTTTATGACATGCTTATCACACACTATTTATTATTAATTATTGATCATTAATCATTACAGTATTACTACAGTATGAAAACGGCAACACTCTTCCAAGATCTCACTTTCATAGCTTGTATCACTATGAATTAGCCTGTTGTAAGACAAGGCTCCTATGTTTCATCAAGGAGTATCAGACATGAAACAGCATGAAGGAATTTAAGAAGCCAGCTCAAAGAGTTCCTCCTACACAAGCATTCAGATCTTAAGCAGTCCAGGCAAACAACGCACGTTACAACAAATCTTAAACTTGTTCTTCATAATTTTTAAAACTATACTAGCTGCCTATTTAATTTTAAAAACAGCAAAAAACATCCACCTCCCTTTCCATTTCTTACAAGGAGTCTTGAAGTTTATCACACTGAGGAGATTTAGATATGCTTGCTTTGATCTGCTTAGCTTTTGGAAGTCCAGGGGCTCCGGGCTGTTGGCCCCATGCTATCGCTAGGGACAGCTCTGTCCATCATTAGGGAATTTTTTCCTGAGAATCCCCTGTAACATTTTTGCAAACCCCCAGGGGTTCATGAACCCCAGTTTGGGAACCACTGATATACAGAGAGCGCTCTCTCTCTCTCTACACACACACACACCCTACAGCAGTTACCCTTCCCAATGGAGAAACCATTTGTAAGGAAAGTGTAGATCACTATAGCAGGGAAGGAATGCTAATAAATGGATGACATCAAGAAGGCTGAAGTGTTTGATGCCTGTTTTGCTCCAGTCTTTGCTAAAAAGGGTTAACAGAGGACACAGGAAATTATGGGCCAGTCAGCCTAACTTGGATACCTGGAAAGATACTGGAAGAAATTATTAAACAATCAGTTTATAGACACCTAGAGAATAACAGGGTTATAAGGAATAGCCAAGATGGATTTGTCAAGAACAAATCCTGTCAAGCCAAACTAATTTCCTTCGAGTGGGTTACTGGCGGGGGGGGGGGGGCTGCGCGGCGGCAGGAAATGTGATACCTTGATTTTCGTAAGGCTTTTGATCCCACATGGCATTCTCACAAGCAAGCTAGGGAAATGTGGTCTAGATGAAATAACTGCACAACTGGTTATCAATGGATTGGCGTTATACTGGGAGGGTGTATCTAGTGGGGTCAGTCTGGGGTCTGGTACTAGTCAATATTTTCATTGATGACTTGGATAATGGAGTGGAGAGTCCACTTATAAAATTTGTGGATGACACCAAGCTTAGAGGTATTGCAAGCACTTGGGAGGACAGGATTAGATGCAAAACAACCTTGATAAACTGGAGAATTAGTCTGAAATCAACAAGATGACATTCAATAGAGGCAAGTGCAGAGTACTTCACTTAGGAAGGAGAAATCGAATGCACAACTACAAAATAGGGAATAACTGGCTAGGTGGTACTGCTGCTGAAAAGGATCTGGGGATTATAGTAGATCAAAAATTGCAGATGAGCCAACAATGTGATACAATTGTGAAAAAGGCTAATATCATTCTGGGATGTATTAAAGAGTGTTGTTTGAGAGTCATGGGAGGTAATTGTCCACTCTACTTTATACCTCAGCTGGAGAAATGTGTCCAATTCTGGACACATTTTAAGAAAGATGTGGATGAATTGGAGAGAGTCCAGAGGAGAGGAACAAAAATAAGATTTAGAAAATCTGACCTATGAGGAAAGGTTAAAAGGTCTTGAGAAAAAAAAAATGAATTGGGGATCTGATAAGTCTTCAGATATGGTAAGGTCTGTTATATAGAGGCCTGTGACAAGTTGTTCTTCATGTCCATCAGTGTAGGACAAGGAAGTAATGGGCTTAATCTGAAGCAGGGGAGATTTAGTTTAGATATTAGGAAACCCTTTCTAACTCTTAAAGGTACTAAAGCTCCAGAATAGGCTTCCAAGGGAGGTTGTGTAATCCCCATAATTGGAGGTTTTTAATAACACGTTGGACAAACACCTATCAGGGATAGTCTGAGTTTACTTGATCCTGCCTCAGTGCTTGATGACTTCTTGAGGGCCCTTCCAGTTCTACAATTCTATGATTATACCAGCAAGAGAGTTTCGGCAGTATAGATTAAACCGGTTCCCCAAACGCAATAAGCTAAACCAGGAAGATTTTTTTTCCTTGCAATAACTGCGTCTGCACTAAGGCTTTGCTGGAATAGTTATGTCTGTTAGCACTATGACTTTTCATATCCCTAACAAACATAGCTATGCCAGCAAAACTTAAGTGTAGGCCAGACCATATGGTTTGACTCTTCCAGGGACATTTATTTAAAAAGGAACTGAAATGCTGTTAAACAAATAAAGAAGTTAAATAATTCTATACTTTGAGGTTTTTGGGTTTTTTTATGACAACTTTACATCTTAAAACCAAAGATTTGAAAAATTTAGGCACTACTTAGCTAAGCAGTCAAGACTTGAATTCAGGGTTCCATATTTCTCTTGCAAGAATCTACAATGTCTTCCATTTATTGTAGATATTTCTAGGCACCTACAAGAACTCTGAGTAGACTTCAAATGCTGTGCAAGGGAAATATAGAACCATGAACTCAGATCTTGGCAAGTAAATAAGAGGACACTTTTGTTAAACAAATTTAACTTGTATCTGGAAACTTACGCTATGTGAACGGTTTAAAAAATAGCAATACCACATCTGAAATTGTCACTTCATTTGAAATTTCAACAAGTTCTAGTATTTATAAGGCATTTTGGTGCCCTTTAACATACTGTTTTCTGCACATTTGGTTGTTTATCGCTAAAAGGAAAACTGTAAATTTGTCTTGAAGCTTAAGATCAGGAGGGAAGTTAGGTTTTACCTTTTTTTCCCTCTAGACATGTGTAAGTAAGTTGTAAGGACATTTATCATGTACACGCCTTAATAGTCAGACTGGCCAAACAATTTGGCATTGCGGTTCAAATCCATCCCATATGTGGAGTTAACTTCCATTCATATGAGCCATTCCTCCATCAGGGATGTGGGTTATTCCAACAATTCTTTGTATTAATGAGAAAGTTCTGTTTACTGGGTGTGGTTTCCAAAATACTATGTGATCCCTTACTTGCTGGTCTGATGTGACTGTATTTTGACAATCATTTAATCTTGTTAGTCCAGTGTGCCATTTTTACTGAGTATGGAGCATGAGGGGGTTGAAGTTACTAATTCTAACCCCTGCAGGCCAGACAGGTAGGGACACTCAAAGTTTAAGATGAACTAACTAAATGTTTATATGTGCTTTAACTTCACACCCCTGTGTGGATGCTTTCATTCAAAAGTAAAGTGGCTTTAAGCCATGTGCTTTAACTAAAAGTGTGAAGTTAATTCATCTTAGCTTTTCTGAGTGTCCCCCTGTAAGCCAGCCCTTAATAGAAATCATGCTGCAGCTGAATGGAACTGAAATCATCATGATGGAAGCATGCAATTTATTTGTGTACTATTCTCTCACCCTAAATAGTGTGTATTCAACACAATATTGCCAGGTTAAAATGTTAATACATGAACATACCACAATGTTGACATGTCTCATGGAAGCATATGTTAGAAAATGTTTCTAGTTACAATAGACTTTTAAAACCATATGAATTATGTTTCCTATTACACTTTAAATGCGCTTTTCTTTTTTATTACAAGACGTCAGCAAGTTGCTCCTAGGGCAGGTACACCAGGATTCAGAGCACCAGAGGTGTTAACTAAGTGCCCTACTCAGACTACAGGTAGTATTCATCAGACTGAAATTAGTGACTCTTCTATCCTTGGGTCTTCCCCATTTGTGCATATTACTTTCTCTGATTCTATTAACTCCTTTTCTGTTTACATATGGAATTCATTTTATTGGCCTTTCTAACATTGTTCAAGCATTTTGGGTTTTTTTGTTGTTTTTTTATTAAAGTGTTCATTACTCAGGCTGAAGAACAAGTTAGGAATGTTTTTAAAATGTTTGAAACTTGAATACATCTTAATTCATTTAAGGTAGAAAGCCATATGTGGCAGTTCAGTAGAGTTTGTGTTTTTAAAAAGACAGAACTTTCAGCTTTTTCCAACTTTTTGGCTTTGTGTCAGTTTAAATGTTCTGAAGTGCCCGTCTCTCCCCCCCCCCCCTTTATACTTCAGATGCTTTTAAAGAGAGAGATTCAATCAAACAATGTGCTTTCAGAGCAAGTATAATTAACACAGTATGTCTGCAAACATATTCTTAAAAGACCACAGGAAAAGCTGATAGACTACTTGATCTGTGCAGGCATCCAGAAATCAATGGATGTGAGATGAACAGACTTAATAATATATATATTTGAGTAATCAAGATTGCTTCTGAACAGGTTCCTCCGATCCCCCAAACTCTTACTCCTGGATAGAAAAGTCAGGGTTCAGACTTCATAAAGCTTTCCTTTTTTCTTATTGAGATGTATACTTGTACTAGATTGCCGGCACACACCCCTTTTCGAGTTAAAAAAATCTGAAGATAAAGACCTCTATAGCCTAGTAGTTTAAAGGGAAAAAGATGGTTAGTCTGTCAGCCACATAGCTGATGTAAATACTGTGGAAAGGAATGTGTTTATGTGAAAAGTGAGACTAATAAAAAGCAGTAGTCAGTGGAGTAGTTGAAAGTTATGATACATAAGAAATGAAGAAATGCAAACACTCAAATCATGGATTAAATCATTGAGAGAAATGAATTTTAAGGTTGAAGCATGGGACTGGGAGATATGCAGCCTAATCCTAGTTTTCCCAGACTTATTTTTGTGGCCTAAGTCACTTAGGGCAGGATCCACAAAGATATTACGTGTTGCAATGCTCAATGTTGCAACACCTAACCCCTGCGTGCCCTGCTGCTTAGTGGAATCCTTAGCCGCATGTTAGTAAACAAGATGAGGAGAGTTAGGTAGTTAAGGGAAGCATCATCAGAAGCCAGCAAACTGAGTAAGGAGCCACCTAAGCTAACCCAGAGTAAAAAGCAGAGGTCAGGGGTGGGCCTTAGGCCCAGATCTTAAGTGGTATTTAGGCACCTAACTCCCATTGATCTGGGCCTTAAGTGCCTGACTGAGAGGCCCAGAGGTAGGCACCTCCCTCCACCTGGTATTCTCACCAATGAACCTTCTCCTGGAGTTAGGTGCCTAAGCCAGGTGAGCTAATTAGGTATCCAATGCCCTATCAGCTGAAACCCAGGCCATTCGTGCCCCCCCCCCCCAAAATAAAAAAATAAAACCCATCTTCTGAAATAACTTCCAGGGCATTTGGTAAGACACTCATTTGGGTTGTGGGTTCAAGTTCCTGCTTCAAGTCAGGCAGTGCAGGGACTTGAACCAACATCCCAGGGGAGTGCCCTAAGCAAACAGGAAGCACATGCCAACCTAACCTATTGGAACGGTTCCACTTTGTATTAAATAATTAAATATTCATTGAGACAGGGACTTGAACCCGGATCTCCTGCATCCAATGTGAATGCCCTAAGCATTTGGTTATAGTCAGTATTGCTCTCTCTGAATATTTATACATACAAAGAGCAAAGTTTCAACAGGTGAGATCCCCACACCTGTATACCCAATTGTCTAGTGGTTAGGGCACTCATCTGAGATGAGGGAGAGCTGGGTTCAAGTTCCTGCTTAAAGTCAGGTCCTTCTCATCCCAGGTGAGTGTTTTAAGCAAACAGACACGCATGCGCCAACCTGCAGGGGAATGCCTACTTTGAGAATGCTGTTTCATGGCTTGGTTTGAGCTAGGGCTTGGATTAGTTTGTTCATTCAGTGGTGGCAAATGCTGACCTGTGGAAATGTAGTCATCTACAGGATTAGGCAACAACAGAGTGGCTGTTTTGCGAATGTCAGAGGCACCTAAATCATGGACATAGATGCCTAAAGAGGCAGTTAGGCACTTAAATACCTTTGTAGATCTAACCTTTAATATCTATGGCTCTGCTTCCCCATCCATAAAGTGAGGGTAATATTTAACTACCCCATGAAGGCCTGACGCTAACTTCATCAATGATTATAACTTTGAGATCCTCTGTTAGATCCTGCAGAAGTGCAAAGTACCACTTTGCAACTGTAGGCCCATAATTCCATCTGTTTAGCTATTTCTTCATTAAAGAGTTTAACTACTAGTTTGATCATTTCAGGTAATTTAGCACTTTACATATTCAGATCACTGTTGAGGCTGTGTTTGTAAGTGAAATAATTAAATTCAGATCTATATAATTCATTCTACAAACCACAAACTTTTTTTGGAAAAAAAGTTAAAAGCTGTTACTTTTTTCCTCTCGAAAGCTCACAGAACTGTTCAACCCCTCTTTTCCTTTCCCCAGCATCCCTCAAAAAAATGACAGACAATTATTTTCATAACTCTAATGCTGAAAGTTTCCATCATGTTTGGGCAACTTTCCCCAATGCACTATTTGTACTCTTCATAAGACTAAAAATGATTAACAACTCCTAACTACTACATTTCTTAAGATGGTTACTTTGTCAGGTGATTTCAGGTTAGAGGTAAAGTCTTCAGTATGATAAGTCCATTTGGCATTGCTAAATAATAATCCACTGTTACAGAAAATTACTTACTTCAAATATTTAATTATTTGGAATTAGTGCTGGCTGTATATTTTAAACCTTCCTTTTCCCTAGGCAAATTTTTAGATAATCTCTAGAGCATGTATTATTAAAACACTTAAAGTTAATGGCTATTGGCAAGCATTGTAATCCACCAGCCTAATTTTTTCCCCCCCTACCTAAAAAGCTTAGTACTGGCTACAACTATATCTGCATATTGTGATTGCATGCTTAAAACTAGCATCAGATTAAGGCCTTGATCCTGCAAACACTGAAGTAAATTCTAACTAGACTTAGAGTGGTTCCATAAAAGTCATAGAAGACTATTCATATGGGTAAAGGTATGCATTTGCTTAAGTGCTTACAGGATTGGGGACTAAGGGCTTGTCTTCACTACCGTTAGGGTTAATCAACCTAAGTTACGCTATTCAGCTACATGAATAATGTAGTTGGAGTCACTGTAGCTTAGGTTGACTTACCCCGGTGTCTTTACTGTGCTGTGTTGACAGACGCTCTCCGGTCACCTTCCCTTACTCTTCTCAGAGAGGTGGATCAGAGTTGACCAGAGAGCACTCTGCGGTCGATTTAGCGGGTCTCCACTAGACCCACTAAATCAACCACTGCTGCATTGATTGCAGCAATAGTAAAGACCAGCCCTAAAACTGTACTTAACTTCACCTTTAACCATGTAGATTACATGTCAACAAAATTAATAGGTAATTCATTACATTATTTCTTTTGAAACTTTGCTGGTCACGTGGGTTTTTTTAGACTCCAGATGATAAAGTTGTGGGTTCTTTTTTACTAAAAGCTTGCTTTCCCTTGCAGCAATTGACATGTGGTCTGCAGGAATCATATTCCTTTCTTTGCTCAGTGGACGGTATCCATTTTACAAAGCAAGTGATGATTTAACTGCTTTGGCACAAATCATGACTATTCGTGGATCCAGAGAAACTGTTCAGGCTGCTAAAACATTTGGTATGCAAGTTTTTAATTACAGAAAAATATATCTTTCTATTGTTTATAATTTGCATTTATATAGTACTGTTCATCCTAAAGAATTCTCAAACTGCTTACAAACTATATATTATTCTTCACTGAAATGCGGCAATTTCGGGAATGGCATACAGCAACTACGTAATGACTCCTATAGGAATTTGGTTAGAACATTTGAGCTAACATCCTTATTCCTGCAGAAAGTGCCCTGGAGTTTTAAATCAATGTGGCTGAAAATATGGATATTGTAACTATTAGCTTGTTTAAAAGAAAAAGCCATTAGAAATAGTTGGGATTAAAAAAATTCCAGTGGAAACAGGGTTTTTTTATACAAGTGAACATTTCCCTTCATTGTTTACAACTCAAGCATTGCATCATTTAATATCTGAAAGTGAAACTGACAACATTGTCATTCTCCAAACTGGGAGATGCAAATTATGGAAAACAGCATAAAGAAAGAAAGGTAAATTGGGTTTTTAATGTTTCTTTATTTCTACTAATTGAAGGTAGTGGTTTTAAAATAGACAAATAAATTGGTTAAAATATCTTAAAGTTGGTGTGTCTGACCAGAAGTAGTTAGAACTTTACTTTTAACAGAAAAAGCTTTTCAAAGCCACACAGTGGGTCAGTTTCTGAGCCGCACCTTTCAGGAAGTGCATGATGTGATGTGTTGCTACTGGTGGCTTTGCCATCTGTCCTGCCTCAGTTTAAGTAAGAGCACTCCAGCCTCACCACCTACAACTCCAGAATGCCACTCTGATTTTTTTTTTTTTTTTTTAAATGGGGCCAGTAGCTGTGTAGCCTGCTGTAAAATGGCAACACAAAAACCTCATGACTACCAAGTCTATAAGTAAAGTATTAAACATAGGAAAATTGCAAAAGCTAACAAAAAGTAAAGTAAAATGTTTAATTTTCCTAGTTTCTCTTAAGTTATATGAAAAGGTAGTTATGTCACTTCACAAATAACTTATCCAAAAACAAGTATGAGAGTTCTTTATAGTTCTTTTCTTCAAATGTAGTTAGCATAGTAGCTTATCCAAAATACAGAGTATGCAATATGTTATGGAAACACTGCCAGTGATTCCGTGACTGACCTGGGTTTTGCAATTAAAGCAGGGATTTATCCACTTTATGTATGAGGAATACTGCATATACTCCCCAAAATTACAGCACTTACTCTTGAATACAGAATAAATTGAGAATTTTCCACTAAATTGGCTTAATTACTTTGTTACAATTAAGAAGTCTCCTCCCCACCCCGATCTTAATACTGGAATAATGGATACTTCAAACTACCCTTATAGTTAAAACTCACTGAAATCTTCTGTATAAGCTAATTTCATGACTTTTTGTAGGATTAAAAGGTAACTTTTTTTCCCCTTTTTACTGCTTAAGCTGGGGATAAGAATAATGTATTAAAGAATTTCATGTAGAACTGCCCTCTTTCAAAATGGTGACCAGCTCTCATTGTTCTCAGTGGGGCCATGGCCACAGAATGCTGGACTCAGCTTGCTGGAAACCATGGGAGATGGTGATCATTTTTTTTAAAAGGGGATTTTTGAAAGAAGGCACCTGAAGGAAGGATAGCTATGGCCTTTGAGATGTCTCAGACTCTGAAATTTGCAATTGTATACGTGTACTAAAACAGTGCTTAGTAAACACAGTATTTTCCTCATAGGCAAATCAGTATTGTGTACTAAAGAAGTCCCAGCACAGGATTTAAGAACACTCTGTGAAAGACTGAGAGGAACAAATAGCAGCTGTGCTAAATCAACAAGCGATATGCACACCAACTCTTTATATGAACCTGCTTTGGCAATTGAGACAGACAAAAAAGTAGAGTTTGCTTCCCAGCCACTTGGGGAAAAAATCCAGCGTCTGAAGAACAACTGTCATGAAGGTGACAATGGCTTGGAAATTAAGATAACAGAAAAGGCAACAGATTTGAAAGGATGGGACAGAGTTCCTGATGAAGCTTATGATCTACTTGATAAGCTATTAGATCTAAACCCGGCTACAAGAATAACTGCAAAAGAGGCTTTGCTGCATCATTTTTTTAAAGATATCAGACAGTGAGAAGACACCTGATTCCATTATTTCCTTGATCTTTGCTTCACATGAAAATATTACACAGTATTAGTTTGGGTTTATTTATCTTCATGGCATGTAGTGATCTGCTTTTCTTGTACTGTGTGGAACTGGTTTCTGAAAAATTACTAGAAATATGTTTCTGGTGGAGGAAGGTTGGCATCATGGATTGGAAGTAGAATATGGAGCATTTCACTTTTTTAAAATCACAATTTCAAGTCCATTTCTTGTTACTAGTGATGGAAACATCTTCTGATGGCTGTTCAGTGGCCTATGTGAAGTGAATTTATGGTTGTAGTCCAACTGTAGAATTCAAAGTGTTTGCATTACCCAAACCCTTCCTTGCTAACACTTAGATACCAAATATTGAATAAACATGACAGGTGACATATTTTCACCCCCTACTTTATTGCTGAAGCTCATTGGTGAGGTGTGGGAAATTGCTGTCTGTGCTGTACCTGTTCTAGGAGGAAAAGAAGGACTTAGTCTAAGACTGTCAATAATAAGTTTCATGAGCACTAAGTTGACCTATTTGTTTTTAAATCTTCTAATAAAATTTAAAGCTAATCTTTCCTATAAAATATAATACACAAATGTTTGTTATGTGTGACTTTTGGTTAACATACGACATTTAGTATTCTGTGCACATGCATACATCCCTTTCTTTTCTCCTTGTGATCCACTTCCTTTCCAGCTTGTTGTCCTTTTTTGTATTGGACAGCCTAGGTACATTGCCACTGGCCACAGATAGTCTATCCAAGTCATCAAGAATATTTAAAAAAAAAAGTAAACTGCTAATCTAGGGGTCAGGTATTGTTTTGACTGTGTAACCTCCGTAAGGGCAAGTGTTCCAAGATGTATACCTTCCCCACCCTGCTTGGGCAGTGGGGATTAGCATAATTGCTCTTATTGTGCTGTACTTTCAATTAGCAATTAGCATAATTGCTCTTATTGTGCTGTACAACCTGTACTTTCTCAACTAAAGTAACATGGGTAACTGTCAATGCACACCTCACTGATTAGCTCATGTGGAATGTATGCATATCAGTATAAGTGTTTTGGAAACTTGCATTTTTCACAAATTATCCATTAAATAAAAGTTTTGCTTTTATAACTTGGGAAGATTGTTTAGTGGTAATAATTTAAGACTGCCAAAATATTGATAAGGAAAGGACATCCAGAGGGATGTCTCTGTGCAGAAAATTATAAAAGAAACATCAGCATTTTAATGTTTTCCTGCGTAAATCCCTCAGTGATGGAAAACAGTTCAACAGGCTTCATCATATAGGGCTGCTATATTCAGGGGTTTCAGAGTAACAGCCGTGTTAGTCTGTATTCGCAAAAAGAAAAGGAGTACTTGTGGCACCTTAGAGACTAACCAATTTATTTGAGCATGAGCTTTTGTGAGCTATATTTATGTATATAATAATGTATTCTGCAATTTCCACAGTATGCATCCGATGAAGTGAGCTGTAGCTCACGAAAGCTCATGCTCAAATAAATTGGTTAGTCTCTAAGGTGCCACAAGTACTCCTTTTCTTTTTATATTCAGGGGTTTGTTAGTGTTTAAGTCTTGAGCAAGTTTTTCAGAGTTAAAAGGAGCGACTACTTTGCCTGCAAAGTGCTCCAGGCTGAAAATTGCCCTAAAGTATCTCAGCCTAAAAGCAAGTCTTTAATTTCAAATTGGCTAAACCACAGTTTTACTTATTTCTTTGTAAATGTTACCTTGTTTTAAAGTTGGACTGATTTTAGATATATTAACTCAGTGTTTAATTTGATAAGTGAGATAGGCAGTAGATGTTTTATAACTCATCTCCTTTCTCAGTATTACTCCGTATACAGAACAGTAGTTGAAAGATTTTTTTTTTAAATGCAGTTATAAATGAATCAAGGTGGAGGCAAAAATGAATCCATAACGCTGCATTTGTGGAATGATTAAACACGGAAGCCAGGTTTAGAGGAGTGAATCACTAACGCCATTTACTAGGTGTGCACTTGCATAACTATCAAACTCACAAGGAGGTAAATGGGGAAATATTTATGGTACGTTTCTCTTACTTTCCATTGATCGTTGGGGATCCAGGCTTTGCTAAGTTGATCAAAGGCTGGGGTGAAAGTGGACAGTTTTGTGAGAGAAGACTGAACAAGTTATGTGCAATTCCTGTATACTAGCAGATAGAGCTGTCGGCATCAAGAGTTGTCAACAATGGGTCTGTCATCTGGTACTGAGAAGGGTTTAGCCTGTTATGGGGGCAGGGAGAGAACAAAATTTTCCAGACCTTTAAGACAAATCTTAACCATGCTTTGTGGAATTGTATTGAAAAGTTTTGTCCCATTTATGGTAAAAGGAACTTAATAGAGTAGGGGTGACCCTACTGTTGACAACCATTATTAAATGGGTTTTCTAGCTCCCATTGCCTCAAGGGCAGTTTAAGGACCTGATTTCTTACTGATCCAAGCCATGTTTATAGCCTTGCTTTAGTACTAGCAATAGCAGCACTGTTGTACCCTCTTAGGCTGCAGTCATGGAGCAGGGCTGCACTGCTATTCACTGTACAAACACCTAATACTATTGAAAAAATCATAGTGAGGAAATATCCTCTGGTCTCCTCCCTGCACACATCCAGGCTTATGGAAAGGTTTTGTGGAGAAGAGGAAAAGGTTTCCATTACATAGTATAAATCTAAATACCCTCCACCTGACATGTCTACAGCTTATCTTCTCTGTGGCTACAAAGTTATGTAAGTTGAGCAAGAACTATTTCCCAAAGTGATGCAACTTTAGCACTCTGCATTGCATTTTGGCTGTATCACAGTTGTGGATATACAGGGTTTTCCTCATGAACACATAAGTTTGTTATAAATTAAGGGTCTGGCTCTGCAAAACCTTATAACTAGGCATAGTTCTGACTATCATGAGTTGGCTGACTGAAGATACAGTAATACCAGGCATAATACTAAGTGCTTGCAGGATTGGGGCCTAAGCAACAACTGTCCTGTGAATTCTGAAGAAATGTGGGGGTTGTATTTAAAATGGTTTGAGTGAAACCATAAAATTAATAGATGTCACAGATTTCGCAATATTTTCATTATGCAAAGTGAAGTTGGTCTATTTTCAGCAGTTTGAAAAAAAAAAACTATTCATGCTTTCTACTGAAAGTTTAGTACAATGTCTTTCCATATAAATTTCTTGAAATACTAATGGAGTTGCCACTATAAAAGGTTATGAGTAATGCTCTTTGAAAAAGTTACTGCTCTAGCATTTTTATGAAACTTTCCCATATAAGGTGGTGATTATGATAGTGTAAATGCCCTAACGAGGACTGAAGATGAAAAGCAATTATTTCAACATAGTCAAACTTATAAAGATCTTGAATTGAATAAGAATTACTAAATGATGGTAATATCACACCATTTCTGGCATCAGCTGTTAGAGAAAAATGTCTGCAGATGTCAGAATATTGATTGCAGAAAATCTTGAAACCCACAAAACCCTGGAGCCCAGGCTTTAGTAATTTCTGCTGTTTATGTAATTTCAGTACAGCGCATCACTGAGAAGTTATTTATCTAAAGGAACTGTGGCCAAATTTGGCAGGCAGTGCTGTCTGCCAGTGTCTGCAGATGTATTGTTTCCTCCTACATTCACTCGTGCTGTCTGTGGTCTTTCTAGAATACAAGCTGACACCAAGCAAAAATATGTCAACTATCAATGGCAAATTCTCTGAACTGCTTTAGGTTTTTGGGGTTTTTTTGGTTACTTTCTGTTTATTAGCTATAGTATGGCGCACCTTTCCATACTGGGTGGTGGAAATACTATCCATTGTATTGGTTGAATAACCAAAATGGGGAGTAATTTATTAATAAATTATTAATGTGTTATGTCAAATTGTTAGGTTTTGAGAAAAGTTCCACAAGAGACCGCGCTTAGTTCATTGTTCAATATATTCACTAACAAACTAGACAAGAGTTGCAATTTGTTACTCTAGGTTAGCCAGTGATTTGAAACTTGGAGGATAAAGTGAAAAAAATATATATGTATAAAAGATTTATAGCACTTAAGTTCTAGCTAAGACCTATCAAAGCACCTTGTAAAGGGAAGGAAAAAAAGAATTGACGAAATTCAGTAAGGATAAATGCAAAGTTGTTCATGTAGTGAAGAAAAAACTTAAGGCTTAGGTAGAGGATAGGGAGATTTGGAGAAATGATTTGCCACCAGTATTTTAATGACTGCCGTGCATCTTTCTCTCCTACCCCCAAGCGTAGTCCCTGTTAACCCCCACCCTTGCACCATAGATGAACCCCCAAGATTCCTCTTCAGCACATCACTGATTTGGGTGATCGATAACTGAACCAGAGGCTGCAAGGGAATACTGTTGCAATAAAAAAGCCATTCTATACTGAGCTCTCTCAATAGAGAGGTACTAAAAGAGCAAGAGGGTCATTGCTGCTGCAGCATATGTTGTGAGGCCATAGCTGGAATACTGACTTTTAGACACCATACTATGAATAGGATTATTAATAAATTGCACAGAAACCAAAGGAGGTCAGCAAAAATGATTGATTTGGGAAGCATGACATATGCCCAGAGACTAAAAGAAATGAATATATAGAACCCTGAGAAAAGAAGGTTGTGGGCAGATATAGCGATCTGAAAATACTCATGTGGATGTAACAGGAAAGGAGTGGATTATTCTCAGTACTGTACAAGCATAGAGCAGGAATTAATCTATACTAGACTTCTGCCTCCTCCCCATCACAACTCATGCTGTTTTTTCCCCCTCACTGTAATGGCAGTTAATAGGGCAGAACTACCAAGAGAAGTTGCAGAATTGCCACCTCTAGAGAGATTCAAAGCAATATTAGAAAAGTAACTATACAGAATTCGGTATGTAATCAGTAGCAGCAATGTAGATGGAAAAAAATATTCATAATCCTATCCAAATCTAATACTTTTTGTTGGAGGGGTGGGGGATGGAGGGGAGACTTAGAAGGAGTTGAAGGAATGATGAAGACCGCTTAGTTAAGGCAAATGCAAAGTGAATTGGAATACTTCTGATATTTGGAAACAAGTTACAAAATGGTAAAGTGCTTCTCTGCCAGAGAGAAATATTTTGCCATATCGTTACAGTACCAGCACAACTGGAGTAGATGTTCTCTGTGCTCCCCTGCTTTCTCACCAGTGCAGTTCGGTTGTGCAGGGGAGGGGGAGGTATGACTTGGAGATGTGGGTGCCCACAATGTGCAGATGCAAGTAGGATCAAGACGATATGTCTTACATAGATCTAATTTTCTAACATGCACCTCAGCAGAGGCAGCTAGATCTGTGATGTATAGGGCCCTACCAAATTCACGGCCATGAAAAACACGTCACGGACCGTGAAATCTGGTCTTTTGTGTGCTTTTAACAGATTTCATGGAGAGACCAGCATTTCTCAAATTGGGGGTCCTGACCCAAAAGGGAGTTGGGGGGGGTCACAAGGTTATTTTACAGGCGTCATGGTATTGCCACCCTTACTTCTGCATTGCCTTTAGAGCTGGGTGGCCAGAGAGCAGTGGCTAATGGCTGGGCGCCCAGCTCTGAAGGCAACGCCCCGCCAGCACAGTGCAGAAGTAAGGGTGACATGGAATGGTATTGCCACCCTTACCTTCTGCGCTGCTGTCTGTAGAGCTGGGCCCTCAACAGGCAGCATTGCAGAAGTAAGGCTGGCAATACCATTCCATGCCATCCTTACTTCTGCGCTGCTGTTCATGGCAGCTCTGCCTTCACAGCTGGACTCCTGAGTGGGCAGCTGCTGGCCAGGAGCCCAGCAGTGCGGAAATAAGGGTAGCAGCACCACAATACCCCCTACAATAACCTTACAACCTCCCCCAACTTCTTTTTGGGTCAGGACTTCTATAATTACATAATCATGAAATTTCAGATTTTAAAATTTCTATGACTGTGAAATTGACCAAAATGGACCATGAAATTTGTTAGGACCCTAGTGATGTAGCATGTTAGGGTGGATTCCTTTCCATTTTCCCTCTGTATACCTCTCCAACACCCAAACCAGCTCCTTGGCAGGATTTCGGCTTTAATATAGAGCAATCATTTATTTCCTTCAACAACCCTTCTAATATATGTAAAATGTAATCTAGGAACTATTGCATCTGTTATTCTATTGAACTGAAATGTTTGTATCCTGTTGTGTCTTTCGTGAAGTTTTGTACTCTAGAGAATTTTTGCTTGGCATTCATATTTCCTATGATTTTTTTCCTTAATTATTTTCATTTGTATCTTTCTGGCCATTATGTTCTAGCACTCGGTACAAGTACTACTGAAAGTATTATGTAAATACATCCATGCCTCTTACATGCCAAGAAGTGCTGTAGAGACAAATCACATTCTAAAGTGGGTGACACCAAAAAAAGTTTACATTAAAGGGATGCCAACTTAAATGTCACTGGTTTCCTAATGTACTGTTGATATAAGTAACCCTAAGATAAGAGGAATCTATTTGTTCAGAATTTACTATTGCATTTGACAGCACTTTGGTAATTTTTTTGTATTTCCCCTGGTGAGTCTCCTTTTGCAGCTGGTGACGTTCCTGGAAGACGCTGTTTTAATGGAATTAAGTTGGCGGGGGGCGGGGGGGAAAGGACAACTGTTTTTATGGTTTCCAGTACTTCAGTTATTGAAGCAGACAATGATCAATCCATGGAATGATATTAAGACTACAATTCTGAGACATTACTCAATGTTCTCTACACTATATAGTGTGTGTGTGTGTGTGTGTGAAGCTTAGAAGATAGGCTTTTCTACTAATGTAACTATAGTATGTTCTGATTTCAAGTTCACTTTGTATTTTTTCCCCAGAAAGTAGTACATGTACTGGATCAGTGGCTCATACTCATTTGTACTACTGCATTCCTGCTTGGCCAGTTCAAAGGGTAGTAAATGTTTAAATTGGCAGCCTGAACAGTGAGTGAAAATAAAAAAAAATAAATCTGTCTATTGGATCATATGCTTACTAAAGCTGGCATGTATAATTTTGTTATTCCTAAAGCCTCTAGTGTCATGGAGGTGACACAGGTCTAATAAATTGGTGTTTTTGCATCAGGTTGATTGTAATGTAGCCTTTCTGAAAACCTTTTCCAAACAATGTTGCAAGTTTCCTATGGTGAATTAGTTTGGAGGGATTTTTCAGGGCAGCCTGAACATAGTTCAGTGTGTTGTGACTGTCCATATATAGTGACTCTTGCAACCAGTAGATTCACGTACTTGTATTACTGTGAACCTGATGGACAGAAGCTTGCTTTAGGTCATGCACACCAATTCATAAAGCTATGAAACAGGCTTTAAAAGAAATTACATGAGGGTACCTAGTAAGTAAAGTAAACTAAATTTGAGAAGTATGCATGGAACTGCATTATCTATTCTGAATGTTAGCTTTCCAAAATTGTAAACTCCTTGGAGTAGAAACCAAGTCATTTTATTTGCTCTGAAGAACAACCACATTTTGAGGTTCTGTATACATAAGTCAAAGCATGTGGTGGATTTGACAAGTACGTACCCTTTATGGGCAGCTTATCTTGGCTTATTACTTGCTGTTTATCAAACCTCTTTTTAATTTGCTATAGCTTGCAAAATAGTAGCCATGGGCAGAGTACGGGACATCTTGGATTAACCAGGACTTTTAAATGGAACCATTGTGTCTGATCTTTACAGACTCTCTCTCCATGACCCAAGTCTTTTTTTATTTTCATATCCTTTGACTCTCCAGGAAAGTTAGTCCTATACAATACCACTGTACCAAGTAATGAATACTAGAAAAAAATTCCATGATAACCTTTTCTCCTTACACCATAATGCATCCTTCCTGTAATCTTGCATCTGCTGAAGTCCTTCATGCCTTATTTCCTTGGCCATTTCGATTTCTCATTTTATGCCTTTCTTGCATAATGCTAAACTGAGAATTTCAGAATGCTAGAAGCCAGCCTCTCTTGTTTAGGCTAGTCAACATCCCTTCTTTGGATTCCTATCCATCTCTAAAGTCAGTTCAGAATTGCTCTCCTGAGTTTCAAAACTCTTCAAGGATTCATTTCGTCCTACCTCTCTGATATCACTTCCACCTACTGTGTTCCTCCAGTCTTGGCCTCCTATCTGACATTCCAAAAATGGGGGTTGCCTTGGTAACTAAATTCTTGGTTTGACACTTAAGTACGTATCTCATAAGTGGTTACACACTGCTGCTAGGATCTTAATTTTATCTACCACTGCCACCAATTCTTATCTTGCAGTGTTTTTAGGATATTGCAGTTTAAGTGTCCTTAGCTTCATCCTTTTTCATATTCTCTACTTTGAACTACAAAGTATACTACTCTGTTCATGCTTCTAGTCATTCTGACTTTTTTTTTTCATGGTAAAGGAGGTAAAGATTTAATGGTTTACTGGTATTTGTCAGTAAATTAAATAAATTTTCCATCTTCACTGATCTCCTGTTCATTAAGTATTTAAGACATGTCTGCTGTACCTTAACCTCTTACACCAGCTTCCTTTCATTTTCTACCTTTTCCTTTTAGTACTTTAAAAACTGACATTTACAGGATCGCTTATAATGGACAATGCATTACAGCTGCCTGCACGCTGCTCATGACTCGAAAACAAAAGAATCACCACCTACTAGAATCCTCCATTTGTGCAACTTGGCGTACAGTTTCCAGCCCTGGCCTGCATACTGTCAGCATAGCAGCTTGAGACACATCCATTACACTTGCTTCAAGTAAAGAAAACTCTTATATCCTGCTTGGGGTACCCAGAATTCTGAGCATCTGTATTACCCCCTCTACGTAAGAGTTTTGCTGCTGCTGCTAAGCCGTGTGTCAGCTCCCTGACACATCAGCTTGTTTGCCTTGCCAAAAAACTCTTCAGGACTCAGTCTAAATAGTGCCGTGCAGTAATGAATCAGTGAACCCTAATGCCAATGTGTCTCTGCAGTGATCAGGCCCTCTCAGTGGGCACACACAGAGGTTAAGTTTGCTGCCTCCAAAGAGTAGACACCAGTTGGTGTGGATAGCTGAGGACTCTCCCTCCCATGTACCACATAGCACAGGGATGGTTTTGTAATAAAACGAGAATAAGTCTATTAACAGAGATAGAAGTGATATTAGCTAAAATAAGAGACAGGTAGCTGCAAATAAAACAAACCATGTTTTCTGGTGACAAAAACTTCATTTTAGAAAGTTACAAGCTTTGCCTAAGCAGTTCTCTTTCTTTAAGTTATCAGCATCCCTAGGCCCCGAGAATAGGGGATCCAACTTTCACAGGGCTTGTCTTCACTACCAGGGTAAGTAGACCTAAGTCACATTACTCCAGCTACACGAATAACGTAGCTGGAGTCGACCTAAGCTATGTTGACTTACCCTGGTGTCTTCACTGCATTGCGTCAACATGAGACACTCTTCCATCAGCTTACCTTAATCTTCTCAGGGAGTTGGAGTACCGGGGTCAACCGGAGAGTGCTCTGCCTAAATCGACCCCTGCTCAGGAGTGAAAATAAGGCGATACGGGCCACTATGGCGTACTGGTAAAAAGTAGCCACTGGTACCAGCCCCTATCACCTTACTTTGTGCTCCCCCGTCAGCAGGGCCACCGACAGGGGAGCACAAATGGGGCAGCGACATTAAAGCACTGCCAGGGCAGTGCTTTAAGCAGGGTCCTTTAAAGTGCTGCCGTTGCAGTGCTTTAAAGTAAAGCCGTAGGAGCTGGTACCGGCAGCCACTTTTTACCGGTACACTGTACCAGTCCCTACCACCTTATTAAGTCCCTTTAAATCGCTGCTGGAGCCCCAGGTGACGCAGGCCAGGCAGCCTGGAAGGGCTGGCTGCGGGACGCTGACCCCCCCCACCCGCCCCTTCTGCCTGAGGCCCCGCCCCTTCTGGGGGGGCCAGAGCCGGCCCCCATACTGGTAAGTTTTCAATTTTACTTTCACCTCTGCCCTTGCTGCAATTGATTGCAGCAGCATCGATCTCCCCGTAGTGAAGACCAGCCCACTGACTCAAGGAGTTCTGTTCCCTATGCCCTCTAAGTGATTATTACAAAGTGATTTTTGCTTACATTTCCCAGAACTCATTTTGTCCCCAGAGTCAGGATGACCTGCTGTTCTCCCCTTCCTCTTGACTTCCTATCCCCCTGCTGCTTCATAGTAAATGGGGCTTCCATTGTTTTGATTCCATACTGTCTAATTTACATTGGAGATAGGTAGATAGCAACCTTTTCTCCTGTCTGGGGGAGAACCTGTTTCTCCTTGTTTGGTCAGACTTTAAAGTATAATATCCATAATTCCTCACATATTGTTAATATATACATTTCACAATAATCAGTCACCAGCATGTCACCGGCTTTCCTAAAAGCCATTACTCATTACACTTTTGTAGTTCAAAACTATTGCATACAAGCAGTTGATTCAATTGCTTATTCCTTAGAGTTCAGACCCCTGTTCTCCCCCTGAGTGCAGGCCCTGATCACCACAGAATTTTCATGTTTAAATTTTCAAGTGCTATCCTCCCTCTAGCACCTCCCCCCACTTTTTAAAGTGTGCTGGAATAGTGCCAGTGACTTCTTAGAGTGCATATAGTCACTTCCCCACAGTCCATCCCATAAAGGAAGTGGCTCAAATTGTCTGCAAGTTTTGATGTTTTAGTTCTTGCTAAAATCAGCACTTTGATTAATTTAATACAGTGATTTTTGTATGTAGTATTTTAAATCTCCCACTAAACAGCAAAAGGGGAGAGAAATTGTTGGTAAATTATTTTGGGTGCAGCTGAATCTACAGTGGACTGAGATTGCTTTCTCTAGCTCACTTTGAGATCACATGTACAACAGGCCTAGTTTAGGATTTTTATGTGAAATACTCCAATGAAATTTCATTAACTATGAAATGTATATGGATTGCACTACAACTGGTAAATAACATTGAGTTACTGTCCAGCAGTACTAGATATTAAATGTTTTATGGGACATACATAAACATGCCACTTCATCTGTCTTCTGGAATGTATGCAATTAATGGTTTTGCTGCCCTACCTCCTTTAAGTTACCGCATACTAATTCTTCGAGACCTGTTTTCTTGTTTCCTTTGCTGTAAGAGTTAAAGTCATATACTGGACTAGTAAACCACGTTGGAGTGGTAAACCACGTTGGAGTGGCTATTGGCCATCATCACTGAAGAAAGCTGAATACCATCATCTTCAAATATTGATTCAATCCCCTCCCATATTCATAGTGGAAGTCTAATGGAATAATTTGGTACAACAAATGTCTAATGTTAAAGGTATTGAAGTCTCAAGTGGAGAAATACAATTCTGTGTTCCAGCCAAGCACATGTTTGAGTTAATCTTAACATGGTTCTAGTCTATATCATCTGTTACAGTTTGAAGTTTGGAAGAGAGTTCCTGCCTATGATTTTACTAGAAAGTATAGAAGATGCTTCTGGAAAAAGTGAGACTACACTAATAAAAGGTCAAAATAAATATTCAGGTGGTTTCAATTGTGCTATCTGAAATTCAGTAAAGAAAATGAAAGACAGATGCTCACTTTTCAGATGACATATGAAAAAAGCTCAGGCCATTGGTAGTCAAAAATGACTTCTTGGCACATAACACCCTTCTCTCCCCCCTCCAGCACTGTGAGCCTCTCTGCCCTGGTTTAATAGGCATTAGCTATCTAGGCTTCCCAATTTTAGAAGCCTTCTATGAGAGGCATAATTGCTCAACAGAAAAAAAGCTGGGTTGGTAGGGAAAAGAAAATGAATGCACTACCTTAAAGTAGGGACCTACTAGAAAGCATTCTAGAATTTGGACTTCCTGTGCCAGGTTTACACTGGCCAAGGATAGTGGGGCTGCTCACTGTTAGCCAAATCCATTTTTATAAAAAGTTTAGCTTTGTGATGGGGCATGACTCACCACCTCAGTGCCTCCTGCTGGGTGTGCTGGGAATTAGCTCCTGGTTGCCAGTGCACCTTCTTCTAGTGGTGTCTCACCACCATCACTTTTGCTCCACCTCTAAGACCCACATCACTCCCTAGACTGTCGTGTTCTCTTCTGGGCATGGCCCTCCAGCTGTGCCCCACTCCACTTTCTCCACACTTCCGGGGGAACCGGCTCTCTCAAGTCCATCCACTTGCCACTGTGGCCTTCAGTCTAGCCTCTCACCTCAAGGGGTAAACTGTAGTCCAAATACTGGCCACCCCTTTTGGGGCAAGTGGTCCAGGCCCACCCAGTACTCCAGGACCCGACCCAGGGACCCTATAGCCATTAGCCACATGCTGCTGCTCCTCCAACTCCCACCACCTATTTCCCTGGGCCACTTCCCCATAGCCCTAGCACCTTCCTGGCCCTTTGTATCAGGGGCCTCAGTCTAGCAGTCTTCAGGCTGGAGCTCCCTATTGCTCCCCTGCCCAGCAGTGCTCTGTCTAAGGTACTCCTCTCGGGCAGCCAATCCTTCTCCCTTACACTCCAGGGAGAGACTGACTGCATGCTGTTGAGCAGCCCTTCTTATATGGCCCTCCCTTGCCCTGATTGGCTGCTCCAACAAACCTTCTCCTGATTGGCTCTCTACAAGCCCTCCTCCCATTCGTTGGGTTTGGTGCAGCCTCCCTAAGGGCTGCTTTAACCCTCTATCTATCTGTGTGGGGCAGTTGCCCCACCACAAGCTTGTATGGCTATTTTCTTACAGCCATGTGGTAGCTAGCCAGGGAATAGCCCACAGGAGGGGAATGAGTATGGGAAAGTTAGTGACTAGTTTGATCTCAATTTGTTCCCTTCCAGATGCGGGGTAGAAGTTGCAGAGGGACCTTGCGAAAAAATGGTACCAACCTTTTTGTAACTGTTGTTTTGCACATGTCCATTCCAATGTAGGTGTGTGTGCACCCCAAGCACAGTTGCCAGAATTTTTTCCCCCAGTGGTATCTATCAGGTCTTGTTTGTGATGTGGGCCAAGAATGCCTGACAAGTCAGGTGGATTGCTCTAAGTTCTCTGATATTGATATGGAGCAAAAACTCCTCGAGACCCCAGACTCTGAGTTTTGAGGTACAAACAAACCCAGGAGGCTCATGCAAACCCAGAGTGTTGTGATCGGATATACCTGAAGGGAGCTTATCAAAGTCGAGATTGCATTTAAGCAGTCCTCCGGAAGCAGGGTCTTTGCCTGCATGGAGTAGAGAACTGCCCTGAACTCTATTCTTTGTATGGGGATAAGAGTAGACTTCTGGCCATTTATTAATAGACCCAAAGGCTGGAATGTCAATTAGATGAGATTGATGACACCACTTGGGATCTGAACCGACCCTTGATCAGCCAGTTGTCGAGATACGGGAAAACGAGAACTCTCTTTCTTCTGAGGAAGGCCACTACTACTGCCATACACTTGGCGAAGACCCACAGGGTGACCGATAGACCAAATGGCAGAATTGCAAATTGGTAATGGGCTGGTTCACCACAACTGGCTGGTTCACCCCAGGAACCTTCTGTGGCACTCAGGCACCTCAAAAATTGATATGTAGAAGTATGCATTTTTCAAGTTGAGGGCAGCATACCCATCCCCTGGATCCAATGAAGGAATGATGATGACCAAGGAGACCATGCAAAACTTTATCTTCTTGAGATAGGTTTCAGAGTAGCAGCCGTGTTAGTCTGTATCCGCAAAAAGAAAAGGAGTACTTGTGGCACCTGAGAGACTAACAAATTTATTTGAGCATAAGCTTTCATGAGCTACAGCTCACTTCATCGGATGCATTCAGTGGAAAATACAGTGGGGAGATTTATATACACAGAGAACATGAAACAATGGGTGTTACCATACACACTGTAACGAGAGTGATCAGGTAAGGTGAGCTATTACCAGCAGGAGAGTGGGCGGGGAGGGAGACGGGACATTTTGTAGTGATAATCTAGGTGGGCCATTTCCAGCAGTTGACAAGAACGTCTGAGGAACAGCGGGGGGGGGGGGTGGGGGGTGGGAGGGGTAATAAATGTGGGGAAATAGTTTTACTTTGTGTAATGACCCATCCACTCCCAGTCTTTATTCCAGCCTAAGTTAATTGTATCCAGTTTGCAAATTAATTCCAATTCAGCAGTCTCTCGTTGGAATCTGTTTTTGAAGTTTTTTTGTTGAAGAATTGCCACATTGGTAGATGTGCAGGTGAACAAGCCTCTGATAGTGTGGTTGATGTGATTAGGCCCTATGATGGTGTCCCCTGAATAGATATGTGGACACAGTTGGCAACGGGCTTTGTTGCAAGGATAGGTTCCTGGGTTAGTGGTTCTGCTGTGTGGTGTATGGTTGCTGGTGAGTATTTGCTTCAGGTTGGAGGGCTGTCTGTAAGCAAGGACTGGCCTGTCTCCCAAGATCTGTGAGAGTGATGGCCTAATCACATCAGCCACACTATTAGAGGCTCGTTCACCTGCACATCTACCAATGTGGCAATTCTTCAACAAAAAAACTTCATAAACAGATTCCAATGAGAGACTACTGAATTGGAATTAATTTGCAAACTGGATACAATTAACTTAGGCTGGAATAAAGACTGGGAGTGGATGGGTCATTACACAAAGTAAAACTATTTCCCCACATTTATTACCCCTCCCTCCCCCCTGCTGTTCCTCAGACGTTCTTGTCAACTGCTGGAAATGGCCCACCTTGATTATCATTACAAAAGGTTCCCCCCTGCCCACTCCCCTGCTGGTAATAGCTCACCTTACCTGATCACTCTTGTTACATTGTTTCATGTTCTCTGTGTATATAAATCTCCCCACTGTATTTTCCACTGAATGCATCCGATGAAGTGAGATGTAGCTCATGAAAGCTTATGGTCAAATAAATTTGTTAGTCTCTAAGGTGCACAAGTACTCCTTTTCTTTTTGCGGATACAGACTAACACGGCTACTACTCTGAAACCTATCTCAAGAAGATAAAGTTTTGCATGGCCTCCTTGGTCATCATCATTCCTTCACATGATGCAGGGGTAACTGAATCCTGAAATGAAGGGCTTGAAAAGTTGTCCTCAAGTGTCTCATCAAAACGAGTGTTTCGAGGTGCCTGAGTGACAAGGAGCAGACTGAGATAGCCCCAAGAAGGACTACTGTGGAGGGCATCTATGCCCGATTCCTTTATTCTTTCTCCTCCACTGGTTGTGTCTGGGTGGCTGAGTGTAGTCACGCCCCATATGCTGGGGCCTGTAATGCCTTCTGGATGCTGCAGGTGTATAAAGGCCCCGGGATTTCAGGGTTGCCTTAGAATCCTTAAGGCCGTGCAACTTTGGGAATGGGCAACGGGGGATGGATCACTTGATGATTACCTGTTCTAGTCATTCCCTCTGGGGCACCTGGCATTGGCCACTGTTGGATGATACTGGCCAAATGGACCAAATGGTCTGACCCAGTATGGCTGTTCTTAACTTGGCATCTGTTTGCTCCAAAAAGATTGAGTACCTCTCAAATGGGAGGTCCTGGACAGTCTGCTGCACTGGTTGTAGCAACACCAAGGATTGTAACCACAAGCTCTTGTGCATTGATCTGGCCGCAGAATTGGCTGCATACAAGGCTGCCTGTAGAGAAGCCTGGGCCACTGTCTTTCCTTCTTCAACAAGCGAAGGAGATCTCTTGTCTAACATCTTGAGGAAGCATGTCCTTAAATGTTTGCATCGTCTTCCACATGTTAAAATTATGGTGACCTAGCAAAGCTTGCTGGTTTGCTATGCAGCGCTCCAATCCACCTGTCGAGTAGGCTTTCCTGCCAAACAAGTCCTGCTTTTTGGGATCCTTCATCTTGGATGCAAGCCCCGCTTGACCCTGACAGTCCTTATCATTGGCAGCTGCCACCACTAGAGACCCTGGGGGAGGGTGAGAGAATACAAATTTGCATCCCTTAGCAGGCATGAAATACTTCCACTCAGTCCATTTGGCTGTTGGTCAGAGGGAGGAGAAGATCTGCCAGAGTGTCTTACCCGGCTCCATAATCACTTCATTAAGGGGTAGAGCACTCTTGAGGGACCTGCCGCTGATAAGAAGTCCAGTAGACTAGAAGTTGTCTGTTTGACCACCTCAGCCTGGATGCCCAAGTTGGAGGCCACCCACTTCAATAAGTCACAGGGACCCTTGTGCTCGTCCTGGAGTGGGGATATGCCAGTAGCCACCAGCGTATCATCTGGTGAAGAGGAGGAGAAGGTGGGTAAGGCTGGTAGATCCTCTGTCCTTTCCTCTGTCTCAGCTGAGACCTGCGGAACACACTCCTGAGATTCATTACTCAGCACCTGAGGTACTCAGCACCTGAGTCCGGATCTGGTGTCTCACAGCATGGTACCGGAGGCTCCTTACTCTCTGAGGCTACAGCGTATGAATACCTCAAGATGGTGTCCTGGCCCAGGCAAAACCCCCACGGGTTCCAAGAAGGCCACTGCATAGGTGCCCACCCCCATGGGCCAAGCATTCAGGGCATCATAGCACTTGATGTCCTGGCAGAGTATGGAGGGCGCAGGGAGTAGCTCGGGCGATCCTGGTGGTGGGAAGAATAGGACTGCACTTCAGACCCCGATGAGGAAGACCAGCTGTGACGAGGAGACGATGGTGGTGCCAATCCTCTCTATGCCGGTGAGCGGTGCTGCAGGAACGCCTGGGGCGAGACGATCAGAGGGAGTTTACCCCTGGAGAGTGGTCATGGTGCCATTCAGAAGCCAGGGGAGGGCTTTTCGCCATTCGTTGGTGCCAGGGGTACAGAGTCCTATATCTCAGGGTACTCTGGTACTGGCAGCATGAGCAATTCCCTATGGCATATGCCTCTAGGGTGGATGATACTGAGAATTGTCCAATATGCTGCCTGCTGGAGGATGGTGCCTTCCTTGCTGGAGTGTGTGGAGGCGGTGTGGGTGCCAGTGCTGATTGGCAGACAGGGGGTGGGGGGAGCTGCTGCGGTGCTGGGGAGGGAGAGCAGCCCAACGCAAGTCTTACACTGTCCCAATCCTCCTGTCTGCTCCCTTTCGTCACTGGGAAGCAACTTTTGTCTTGGTAGTTACGGTGCCTCTTCTTAGACACTGGTGAGGAGGACCAGGTCTCTACTGGCAGGAGGCATGCTCCATGCTGAAGCCGAGGTGCTTGGTACTGAGTCCGATCACAGCTCTGAAGTTGGTCTCAGGACTGCCTCCAACAAGAGGACCTTCAGTCTCGCTATCCGGGTTTTCTGGATGCAGGGCTTGAACTCCCTGCAGATCTGACAATGATCCTTCCTGTGAGTTTCCCCTAAACATTTGAGGCAACTAGAGTGCATGTTGCTCAATGGCATGGACTTGCCACAGGAAAAGCTCTCCCTTTCTGTTCCCACTAATCTCGGTTCCCATTTTGTAAGGCTGACAAAAATAGACAAACTAATATACAATATGTAATCATTAAAGGAAAATATAAAAGATCCAATTTGTTTATTTTTTTTCTAATGAAGTGTACTACAGGAGAATAAGATTTTTGCTGTCAATAGAAAACAATTAACTGAGGGATGGATACTTCAGAGATCACAAAGAGCTCAGATTCCCATTAAATAAAATGGAACAATAAGCTGATCAGAAAAATACTGTCCTCTAGGTTGTGCTCATGTCCAAGAAAGGATTAGATTCATAAAAAGTTTTAGTTTGATGACATGTAATCTAACAGAATAAAGCTGAGTGCCATTATATCAAGTGAAATATTAGGAGATTTTAAGAACTTAACTTTTGTCTATAAACATGAGTTCTCTACATTTACAAATAAATTTTGTTTTTGTTGTGATAAACTTTTCTTAGATACAGCATTTATCTAACCATCCCCTTCCGAAAGTGAGCCTAATGCAATAATATGTTAGATAAATCAGACCTTGAGAGAGCCGTGCCTTGAGCAAGTATTCCCAATTTTTGCTAGAACCCAAAGAGCTATAGTAATTCCCAAAAGGAAGATCAATGCTACAACATAGCCAAGTTTTTTGAAGAATCAAAGTTCCCAAAAGGCTGTTTCCCTTCAGCCCCTTCTACTAGGCTAAGTTCTCTCAGGGTGCAGTAGTTAGCTATGTTTCAAGGACTCTGATTTTTTTATGAAATAAGACACTTCTCATAAAGCAGCAGAAACCACCCAGTCTCAGACTGAATCATATTAATATCAGATAATGTTTTCATTTCACCTTTAATTGCAACAATTTTTCCATCCAGTTTATCTGAATGAGGGATCGACAGGATGGACTTTAGGTTCTAATTTTACCTCAAGGACTTTAATAACCTAGCGCAGTGTTTTCTGGAGTGTCTCAATGGCTTCACGTGGTGATACTTCACTCAGACTTTCAAGATCCATCTCACTTCAGGCACTCCTCTTCCTTTTGGAGTTGTACCAAAGTCAACAGAAAATATGTATTTTCCCAGCTCTTTTTTGGAAAATATTTTGGTGCACTCACTGCTCTAACAAACTCCAGCCCCTACACCAAAGAGTTTATGTGGTATACATATAACTAATCCCATTCTTGCTGGCAAAAAATAACCTGAAAGAGAAACTCAAGATTCAACCTCAAGAAATACTGCAGGAATTAGACAAATGCTACTTTTATGCTATTTTACAGCAAAACATGACCACTTAACTCTTCTCATTCAACCAGTAAATTGGTGGGGCTTATCTTAATGCTCACTATTCCTAACATTTTTAATTCTTACTTATATAATAAGTCTTTGCACTTATCTTTCTTCTGAAGATTTCAAACCATTTTAAGACATTAAGGAAACTAAACTCAATTGGAGATAGGTAAATACTATCCTATCCTACTGAGCTGGGAACTGAGGCAAAGAGAGATCAAAGCCTAAGTTTTCAAGGGTCCCTCTAACTTTGGATGCCTGCAAAGAGCCTGACTTTCAGAGCTTCTGAGCACCCACAACTCCCAGTGAAGTGCAGGTGCTCAGCACATGTAAAAATGGGTCTTTATGCATTTCAAGTTAGACACAGAAAAAATGAGGCACCCAAAATTAGACACTTCAGAAAATTTAGTTTTAAGTGACTTGCTCAAGGCCCCAACCAGAGTCTGGGCACGTAAACCAGGTTTTCTGACTCCTACTCCTGATCTTTAGCCACAAAATTATTAGTCTCATTTATGTGTGCTTTTTCCACCATGATTTGGACAAACCAATTCATGTCAAAATTCACTTCTAGAACCCTATGCTTCTTGTTTCCATGTGCTTTCTTTGTTTTTGGATTACTATATAAGAATCTTGCAAATTGCCAAATGACTATTAACAAGGCTTATAACCATGCAGACATACACAAGTTTATGGTATTTAGAAATCTTTGCCCTACGTCAGCCATCTTCAAGACACAGTAATTATTAGAATCAGAATATTCTTACTCGAGGCACCATTTAACAATATTTGGTCAAGCTCTGAGTAATTAGTAGTTCCAAATATTACTATTTTTTTCCCTCCAGGAACCTTTGAACATCACCTGGTTATCTTTAAAAAAGTGCTTTGGGATTGAACACATTTGAATGCCGTTAGAAATCCATGTTGAAAATATCTTTTCCCCAATTAAGTGTATAATAAGCATATTATTTAGACTCCCTCAAGCCAGAGATTAAAGTCCTGCCAAATTGAACACAGCCTTTCAACCTTCCAAGATAGAAAGAGAAAGTGCCATGCATTTTATGTAATACCCATGTAATTAGGGGTAAAACCTACAGGGACAATGGAGTGGACCAGCTACTGACATGATGAGAAAGAAACATTCTTCCATAAGGAGATATCTCCAAAAAGAAAACTGCAACCATCTTTCCCCACAACCCCAAGAGAGGGTCTAGTGACATAAACCTATGGAGTCAGGAGTCAATGAGCCATGTAAGGAGAGGAGTTTAGGAGAAATTCTCACCTTTTTGGTAGCTAGAGAGCTAAGCATTCATTAGTGGAAACAGTGAATAGAATACCAAATTTCTGTAGTGTACACAAGGTCATAAAAGCAGCTATATTTCTAAAAGTACAGCAAAAGCCCTAAGCAATGAGGTGTCAGGCATGTACTGTATCTACAGTACCTACAAGTAAATATATGCTTTACACATACTTGAGTTGATCTCCTGCCTATTGTTTGAAACATTGTGTCCTTTTCTGGACTGCAATTTATTTATTCTTCCAAAGGGGCTGAATTCACTTTAGAAGCTAATTGCATTTTAAAAAAAGTTATTTTCTCTTTGCCCAGTCCTTGGCAAAAAGAGGCCTGCAGTTGGGCATGTCCCCTACCCCATGGAAACTGAACTAAACAAAAAACAAAGCCACAAAATAACTAAATTAACTGCACCCAGTCCCACCCTGACAACTGTAGGCCAAGTTCCAGGATACGGTGGCTTGCAAAGCAATTGCAGAGATAATAAGTTTCCAACAGACTGGTGTTCGTTATAGAAAACCATCTCAACAGCATACCTAATATATATCATAGGATTCTGTGCATTTATATTTGAGAGTGGGGGAGGGAGGGTGTAGTGCGTGTTTTGTGAAAGTTTGCACATAAATAGGTTGTGCTCCTATATTCTCTGTAGAAAACAGTACATCAATTACAGTTGGCAAAATATACACACAGGATGTGGTGAAATGGATTGGTATAGCCACTGCACTAACACACAAAACTCTGCCTAGGGTAACCCTGCAGTTAGCAGGCACAAAGGGTCTTTCACCAGCCCTCTGCACCAAGTTATTCAGGTACAGTGTAATAATGTATTTGCTAATAAAAGGTATGTAGGGACTGGGAATACAGTATATTTTCAATTTGTTTTTATGGACATAAGGAACCAACCTCTGTGACTGTACCATACAAAAAAACCTGCTTGGGTCTAACTGCACCTGTTCTTGATTTCCCTTTGTGTCTGATGAGCACTTACAGCAACCAGGATAATGATGCATTTCAGTAGTACCCATTTTTCTGTGCTTTTCCCTTAAGGTGAAATGAATCTACTGCCTACATGTGCATATAAGGAACTGGTAGCACAATGTGCACTGAATTTGCAGAAATAGATAAACACTGAGCATAATTACCCAACCCTGCTTCTGCACAGGGCATAATCATCATGCATCAATACAAGAGATTAGTATAGGCCTCTACGTCTGTTTAAAAACAAAACAACCCTATATATTCACTCTGGTCTCTTCCCTTGTCTCCTCTTCCTGTCCATGGAAGCATGAAATTTAATATACACGCTAGTTTTTTTTTCCTTTAAGAAACCTCCTAGAGAAAGGATGTATTATGTAACAACTACATAAAAGCTTATTATATTGGAGTATTTTTGTTTAAAAGATTTTCCTAAAATTATATTCAGAGATTAATAAATTTCCAGCCAGTCAGTAGCCTTTATAGCATATTGCATCTTTTATACTTGTAGTTTTAGTGCTCAAACTGAGAGAAGGAAAAGACTGAGTGTGATGTAGGAGAGTTAGGGCTATGCCACATTATCATTTAGATGTAGATATGCAATATGGTGCATTTTTAATCATACTGAAAAATATTTTGTTTTCAGCTATTATAGTTATAGTCTTAAAGTAGACTTTAAAAATCTGGATGTTTGTGTTTTCAACCACAAGAAAGCTTTAAGAGAGGAAGTAGTCAGAATTACATCTATTAACCATATCCTATGCATTTTTAAAAACATCAGATTATAAGTTTTTACAAGGCAAAGTAACTTATTGCTCTGATTACTCTGCCAGCGCTGGTATGTCTGTTAAATCTAAGTGTGAAAGAACCAAGCCATGTTTGGCATTTCATAAAACCTCTACAATTTTTTGAAAAGTTGTAGATAACTCTCAAGCCTTGTGTGTTGTTACTTGGCCGGTGATAGCTTCCTGCAAGCCTAGTTTGGTATCAGAAATCCATATTGAATTTTGTAGGGAAGATTCCAGTATATTTTCAACAGACCATATTAGAAAATTCATTTTTTACAAGACTAAGATTTTGTACAAAATTGCAGAGTGCACCTCCAGTATCATAGAATCTATGGTGCCTTTTTCAGATCTGATTTTGCCATTTGCTTTGATAATAATAAACACATTGCTAAACTGTGAAAGACACTCATTCTTATCTCTGGAAACTTACAAATATGAAGCGATAGCTCAGAAGGGGTACATTTAGGACAATGGAATTCTTCAGTGCCTGGTTAACTGCCCCTTCACAGTACCAGTGAATTCACCTCTGGTAGGATACAATCAGTTGCCACTGACACTGTACATGTCTTTTACATAATTTAGAAGTTCTAACAAATTTGTTGATGAAACTTAGTTCACAGTGATTCCAACAAGCACTTAGGGAGGCCAGTAAACTATTAACTCCAATCCACTCCTTCTTCTTCGAGTGCTTGCTCATGTCTATTCCATATTAGGTGTGTGTGCTCGCCGCAAGCACTGGTTCCGGAAGTTTTTCCCTCAGCACAATCCATAGGGGACCAGCTCTGGCGCCCTTTGGAGTGGCACCCGTACGGCACATATAAGAGGCACCGCCGACTCCCCCCACCTTCAGTTCGTTTTTGCTGCCGTTGATAGTGCTGGAATGTCTGCGTCTTCGGCCAGCATTGATTCCTTCTCTGTTTGTGCTAGGGTAACCAGATGTCCCGATTTTATAGGGACAGTCCCGATTTTGGGGTCTTTTTCTTATATAGGCTCCCACCCCCATCCCGATTTTTCACATTTGCTGTCTGATCACCCTAGTTTGTGTGAACTTTGAAATCCTGTAAAATAGTTATATATAGTTACTAGTTTTCTTAGTTATCCTTAGTAGTAGTTCTCAAACTCTTTGTTAGCCCCTGATGGGACCCGGTCGGGGCATGCCCCAGTCCCCAGGCTTTAAGCCCTGCGATCGCTGCAATCGGCCTGTGCCTGTCAGCGATCCACATACCAGCAGTCTAAGGTGCTTAGGCAAAGGGCACATAAGTGACAAGTGTCACATATGCATGTCCTTTAAACCTAGGCCAAAGGAGGAGCGCGATATCCATTTGAAAGCACTCCTGATGGAGTCAACACTCACTCCGGCACCGGAACAGCAGTCTGACTCCGCACCAAGCACCATGGCCTCCTTGCACTGTGCTCCACTGGCACTGTCCATGAGCTGATACCGGTCTCCCTCCATGGCTCCAATCAAGAAGCCAAAAATGACTGTGAGGGGAAGTTCTCCTACCTCCTGCGAGGGAAAGGAAAGGGCAGGGGGAGAGCCAAGATCCTTATCGGGCAGCTCAACATCCCCCTCGGGAAGTTGGGCCCCAGCTCAAGTCAAGCAGTTTAGCCCATCCCATGCTTTGCCTGCAACTCCAGATAGCAATGCAGGCCCCAGCTAGCTTCAGGTGCTGTCGACGCCCGAAGCCCTTCAAGCAGCTCAGGAGATCCTGACGCTTCCGGTGCCGCCCTCGCTGGTTCCTGCTGAGTACCTCGGTCTCAGGGAAAACCCACGTTGGGACCTATACATGTGTCCCCGCCTCAGCGGTACCATTCCCCATTGAGAAGGATGTCCCGCCAGTGTTCGCCCACCCGCACCTGCTACACCTCAGGATGGCAGAGGCAGACTCAGCGGAGCCCTCTTCAGTCCCCACACCAGGAGCACCAATCAAGGGACTTGAGGTATACTTCACCGGTAGATTGGTGCAGACCCTCTGAGGCATGCACCACGTGGCAAGAACTCAAGGACCAGCTCCGACCGTCTTCAAGGGCCAGGTACCGATCCGAGGACCGATTGGACAACAGAGACTGCTGAGCGCCGGGCCACCAACACCAGTCTCCAAAAGGAAGGTCGCCCTATTCAGGACGATCCTCCCAGCAACCGGCCCATAGTAGCTCCTGGTCCTGTTCGACGTCCCAGTACCGGTCGAGTAGCGTGAGGCATGAATCGCCAGGTATCCAATGCAGATCCACCGAATGCTGTCGGTCCCCAAGAGCCTGACCAAGACAGTCTCGCTCGGACAGGTCGGCTTCGGGATGCAGTGACTGGCACTGGTCGGACAAGAGCCACCACCCAGCCCGATCCTGGTCACCCAGTACTGAGCACTCCGCTGGTAGCTCCGACTTGGAGTGAGGTTCTCTGACTGTGGGACAAGCTCCAGAACTGGCGGTGCCAACTACATTATCAGCACCAAAACCAGCGCAGTGGCTGGTGCCATGGTACCGATGGAACCCTTGGGGGTTCACCCAACCTTCCCAGGTTGCCTGATCAGTGTTGGGAGCCTTGGAGAGGCCAGCAGCCTCGGTAGCTCATCCCCCTCAGGTGCTTGAGACTTCAGGGGGTAGGACCGCGCCGGTCCAGGAGGACCCAGGGGAGGAAGCTGCTGGACCACCAATGGACGTAGAGGCTCCTGTGGCATCGGCATCATCCTCGCCAGATGAGGCTATCATGGGGCCCCCTCACCCAGTTCCTCAGGATGACGCCAAGGTGCACCAGGAACTTTTGAAGAAGGTCACTTCTAACCTCAGGCTTCAGGCAGAGGAACTGGAGGAGCCCTCGGACGTCCTCTGTTCCTCGGCTCCTGCCAGGGTGGCTCTACCCCTTCATCAAGAGGTTTCCAAGATCACTAGTGCCCTGTGGCAGACCCCCTCTTCCCTGGCCCCATCTCTAAAAGGGCTGAATGCAAGTATTTCGTGTCAACCAAGGGGAATAAGAATTTTTACTCCCACCCAACCCCCAATTCCCTTGTGGTCAAGGTGGTTACTTTTGTGGGTTTTACTCCCACCCACAAAAATAAAGACTCAAGGAGGCTGGATCTTTTCAGACATAAGATTTATTCATCTTCCAGCCTTCAGCTGAGAGTAGCCAACCACTAAGCCCTCCTTAGCGGATATGACTTCAACATGTGGCAAGCCATGGCCAAGTTCGAAGGATCATTCCCCAAGGCTTCCAAGAAGGAGTTCTGAGTGATCCTTGATGAGGGCACGACCGTGGCCAGGGAGGCCCTCCAGGTGGCGTAAGATGCTGCTGATGCTGATGCCCACACCAGGGCTTCCGCTATCTCCATGCAGTGAGCCTTTTGGCTGCTCCTCTCTGGGTTGTCCACCAAGGACCAGCAGTCAATGCAGGACCTGCCCTTTGATGTCCAGGCCCTATTTTCAGAGCAAACAGACAACAAATTGCATGGCCTCAAGGACTCCCACACCACCCTGACGACCTGGGTCTCTGTGTTCCAGCCCCGGCTCGTAAGCAGTTCAAACTGCAGCAACTACAGGACCAGGGGAGTCAGCCTCGGCAGGACCAGCCCCATAAATGAGCTGGGGGGGCTCGGGTGGGAAAAGGCAGGGTGGGGCGGGGACTTTGGGGAAGGGGTGGAATGGGGGTGTGGCGAGGGTAGTGCAGGGGTGGGAAGAGGCGGGGCAGGGGTGGGGGGCAGGGCGAGCACCCACCGGGCAGAGGGGAAGTCAGTGCCTATGTGTGTTGCTCATGTCCATTCCATATTAGGTGACTCCTGGCAAGAAGGAACTGAGGGTGGGGGGAGTCGGAGGCACCCCATATACCGCACTATGCGGGCACCACTCCACAGGACACCAGAGCCGGTCCCCTACGGATACTGCTGAGGGAAAAACTTCCGGCACCGGTGCATGTGGAGAGCACACACACCTCATATGGAATGGACATAAGCAACACACCTCAAAGAACACCAGTTACGGAAAAGGTAATTGTCTTTTCCTGTACAACAAATTCTACAAGACTGAAATACTGCTTCATTACTAGCATACACAGCCTTCATGATACAATCTCCCTGTTTAAAAGGGTTTTTTGGTCAACTGTTGCCACTATTATAGAATTGTAATAAAAAAAAAAAACACCAAAAAACCCTTTAGTAAGATTCTTGCTTAGGATGCTGATGTTCAAGGTATGTCATTTTAAAAACAACAAAACAAAGTTTTGTTCATCTTTGAAGAATGTATTTTTCTGATGACAAAGACAACCTCTGAGTAACTTGTGAAATAACCAGCTCCCACAGCAGCATTAAATGCATTCCTTTTCTGTGAAGTATATAGGAACTGTTTATTTCTTCATGTACTCAGAGGCAATCTGGATTTTCATTTAGCTAGTGCTGTGGCAAAGTGAAATGAGAGCTACAGCATCCTGGTAGATTAATTAGGGGGAGTTATATTGTTTTATACTTGATCCCAATTTTGCAAGGCACATGAGATACAAAAATCCATAGTGATATTTTTCTGAATACTCTATTTTTTATTTCATATTGAGAAGCATATCTTCTCCATCAACAATTCAGCTGTTTAGGGTGGCAAAAACTGCAGTTTCTATATATTGTGCTACCAGGATTAGTGTTTTGAATTCACTGTACCATCAATTATTTCCTTTTTGAATTGCAACAACATTTTGAGCAATATATTTGTGTTAGATCACAGATTTATTTTTTAATGTTTTAATGTTAATAGTATTACTTTTTAAATTATCAGATAAAATATGTCCATTGTATTACTGCTAAACTCTAATCTCGGCCTTAGTTAGGGTCAGACTGCTTACTCTGTAAAGTGCCTTGCATTGGGAGCAGGCTGTAGAATCAGAGACTCAGATGGGGCTCCCAGAGAGATTGTGCTTTATGCGACATAATCCATTTTAAAGCTATCCAGCTTGCAGCGAAATGTGCTTGCTATACCATCTTATAGTATGGTACAGCCTGCTTCCCACCATGCACCCAGCCAGCTCTACTGTCTGGGTACGGAGGGGGTGAGAGCATAGTCTTTGTCTGCCCTTTAGGGTGTCTTGTCCCCTGGGGATATTAAGAGGGAGCAGTCCTTGTGCTCCCCAGAGTGCTGACATTGTGAGTGTCCCCAACACTTATACGAGGGGCAGGAAGGGCAAGAGAAGCATCCTCCTTGAACTTACTCTTTCATTGTGTGCCCTGAAGAAGGGGCCAAGGATGAAATAGACCTTAAGATTCATAAAGGGCATGCTCCTGCTCCAATTTAAATCAATTTCCAATGGCTTCCATATGAGCTAGATTAGGCCAAAAATAGTTTGACAGTCAAAAGTGCTACACTTAGAAATTAAATATGATTACATGCTAGTAAGCCATCCTTAATTTATGCCATAAAACTAATTTAAGATGTTATCCTGCAGTCTGTAACAGGGAATACACTTACTGAAATCAAATAAGCAGTGCAGGATCCTGCCCCTAATTGTCACCATCTCCCTTCAGCTTGTATTTATAAAACTAAACTAGCCATCATCTCCTTCTTGGTCACTCTTCAAGAAGAAATGCAGCTGTCTTGATACTTTTCTTTCTCCCTCAGAAAAGAGCTGTTATTAGCCCAGCTGTTAAGGTAATTTAAACCCATGCTGTCAAATAAATTGACCATGCAGTTTCTGAGGTTTGCTTCATTTAAACTTTTGAAAACTAGCCTTAGGGACTTCTGAGTTACTGTTTAAACTAAAATGTCACTGCTTTGACTTATTTTAAATATATTATTGACTTCTTTCATTCTGTTTGGACATTTTACATAAGGAAGTTACTACTATATCACAGCATTTCATTTTTGTTTTCTCTATATAATGAATCTCAAAGCCCAGTGCATTTCTGCTATACAACTTTCTGCTGCTTACAATATAGCACAATAATTCTGTATGCTGAATAACTGACTGATGTTTTGCTTGCAGATTTGGCAAGTCCATATTTTACTTCCTGTAAAACTGGAAGCTGGAGTATCTAACTGCACTTTGGCTCTGGGTGTGCTGTGTATGGTAATTATTCCGTGAAACAGTTGGTCTGGGAAAGGAAAATAAGGAGGGCATCAAAGCAAACATGCTGCCTGTTTAGTGGATCAGGACTCAGCTGGAATCGAGTATGGCAATGTAGGTCAGGCTTGAGTACATCATTTTGTAAATGTGAATGACAAGTCATTTTGGTCAAATTACTGGTACTTGTGGGTCAATTGGCTAATGTTTATATATTAATGCAGACTGCACAATAGAAGGATTCCAACCAATTGTAGCCCAGAAGAATCAAATATCATTTTACAAAGACACTGAAGTACAGATTAAGTACATGCCCAATCACATCACTTTTTCCATACAGGCTGCTCATTCAAATAAATATTCCCTTTTTGAACAAATGTTTTTGATCAATGGAAAATTGCAAAAGGGAGCAGCAACACTGAACTTGCTTGAACGGCCATCATGGTGGTAGACTAATAATGACAAAATCCATTTATTCCCTCATTCTCCTCTATTCTTTACATTAGCCCTTAAATTTGACTTGTTAAAATCTGTCATGTGCCTGGAATGATTTATCAATATCTTTATGAAGCCCAGGATTAGGAACAGGAGACCTAGATTCCCAGCCCTGTCACTATCTTCCTGTTTGCAATGTTGTATCCCTGTTGGTCCCAGGATATTATAGAAACAATGTGGGTAAAGTAATATTTTTTATTGGACCAAATTCCGTTGGTGAAAGAGACAAGTTTTTGAGGTTACACAAACTTTTCTTCAGGTCTAGGGAAAAAAGCCACCGCCCTAAGCGACCTAAGTTACATTGACTTAAAGTGGTGTCTACACCGCACTATGTCGGTGGGAGGCGCTCTCCCGCTGACATAGCTTCTGCCTCTTGTTGCGGTGGAGTAACTACATCAATGGTAGAGTGCTCTCCTGTCGACATAGCATGTCTTCACCAGATGAACTACCAGCATGGTGTATGAGATCATTCAAGGTCAAGTGGCCAGTTAACACTCCTACAGTCATAGGACAAAAAAGGAGGGTTAGTGAGTTACTAGGAAGATCTGGATGACTTTGTAAACTGGAGTAATAGTAATAGGATGAAATTTAATAGTGAGAAGTGTAAGGTCATGCATTTAGGGATTAATAACAAGAATTTTAGTTATAAGCTGGGGACACATCAATTGGCAGTAACAGAGGAGGAGAAGGACCTTGGAGTATTGGTTGATCACAGGATGACTGTGAGCCACCAATGTGATGTGGCCGTGAAAAAAGCTAATGTGGTCTTGGGATGCATCAGGCGAGGTATTTCAAGTAAAGATAAGGAGGTGTTAGTACCGTTATACAAGGCACTGGTGAGACCTCATCTGGAATACTGTGTGCAGTTCTGGTCTCCCATGTTTAAGAAGGATGAATTCAAACTGGAGCAGGTACAGAGAAGGGCTACTAGGATGATCCGAGGAATGGAAAACCTGTCTTATGAAAGGAGATGCAAGGAGCTTGGCTTGTTTAGCCTAACCAAAAGAAGGCTGAGGGGAGATATGACTGCTTTCTATAAATATATCAGAGGGATAAATACCAGGGAGGGAGAGGAATTATTTAAGATCAGTACCAATGTGGACACAAGAACAAATAGATATAAACTGGCCATCAGGAAGTTTAGACTTGAAATTAGACAAAGGTTTCTAACCATCAGAGGAGTGAAGTTCTGGAACAGCCTTCCAAAGGAAGCAGTGGGGGCAAAAGACCTATCTGGCTTCAAGATTAAGCTTGATAAGTTTATGGAGGAGATGGTATAATGGGATAACATGATTTTGGCAATTAATTGATCTTGGACTATTAGTGGTAAATAGGCCCAATGACCTGTGATGGGATATTAGATGGGGTGGGATCTGAGTTGCTACAGAGAATTCTTTCCTGGGTATCTGGCTGGTGAGTCTTGCCCACATGCTCAGGGTTGAGCTGATCGCCATATCTGGGGTCGGGAAGGAATTTTCCTCCAGGGCAGATTGGCAGAGGCCCTGGAGGTTTTTCGCCTTCCCCTGCAGCATGGGGCACGGATCACTTGCTAGAGGATTCTCTGCACCTTGAAGTCTTTAAACCATGATTTGAGAACTTCAATAGCTCAGACATAGGTGAGAGGTTTATTGCAAGAGTGGATGGGTGAGATTCTGTGGCCTGCGTTGTGCAGGAGGTTAGACTAGATGATCACAATGGTCCCTTCTGACCTTAAAGTCTATGAGTTACAGATTGTTGTAATAAGCCATAAATCCAATGATGTACATTTGTAATTTTTAGCATTTGCCAAAGTTATGAATTTAAGCTCCCAGGCTTTTTCCTCATAGATTTCCATCACAACTTCAACCACCACATCTTACCTTTCAAACTTTTTCTAGAACACTCCCACACCAGCATCAACTTCCTGGACACCACGATCAGCTTCAACAATGACACCCTACAGATAACTATATAAAAGAAACCGATGGATCATCACATTTACTTCATGGATCCACTAACCACCCCAAACACACCAAGAAATCTGTTATCTACAGCCAGGCACTCAGATACCACAGAATATACTCAAGAAGAAAGTTTGGGATATTCACTGTACCACACTTAAAAGCACCTTCATCAAACAAGGATGGAATGGGCCATCCAAATATTCCAAGAGAACTTGCTTCAATACTGGGGGAAAAACACACCTTGTTGACCACACATCCCTAGTTGTCACCTACCACCCCATACTGGAACACATACGGGATATCATTAAGGTTAAGATTTAGTCATGGGCATTTTTAGTAAAAGTCATGGACAGGTCACGGGCAATAAACAAAAATTCACGGCCCCATGACCTGTCCATGACTTGTACTATATACTCCTGACCAAATCTTTAGTGTTTTGGGGGGCTCCGGGCACGCAGCTGCTGCTTCGGAGGAGGGGTTATGGGGCACTCCGACGTGCCCGCTGGTGCTCGGGGTGGTGGTTGCTGTGCACTCACCGGTGCTGGGGAGGCTCCAGGGCGCCCGCTGGTGCTCGGGGGTGGCACGGGACTGCTGGCCTGAGACCGCCACCAACACTGCTGGCAGGGGGTGTCCCAGGACCATCGCCACTGTTGCTGGTGGGGGACAGACCTGCCGGCCTGGGACTGCCACAGCCGCTGCTGGCGGGCAGTGGGGAGCGGCCTGGGACAGGGCTGGCTGGCAGGGGGCAGCCCTACCAGTCCGGGATTGCTGCACTGCTGCTGGTGGGGTGGGGGGGCAGCCCAGGACTGCCACTGTTTGCACGGGGAGGCTGTGCGGCTGGCCCCGGGGCTGCCCGAGCTGCTCAGGCAGCCCTGGGGTCAGTCGCACCTGCTGGCTGCAGAAGTCACCGAGGTCCTGGAAAGTCATGAAATCCGTGACTTTTGTGACCTCCATGACAGACTCGCAGCCTGAGGTATCATTAAACTGTTAAAGCCCTTACTCTATCAGGACCACATCCAGAAGGAAATCTTTCCCAGATCCCCTCTCTGGCTTTCAAAACAACCCTCTAACTTCGCCAAGCTCATCAGAAGCAAGCTACCCAGAGTCCAGGTCTCATGAAGTCAAAGCAGCACCAGACCCTGTCAGAACAACAGATGTAAAACCTGTAGACACAGCTACAATGATCAATACCACCTGCAACACACCTGTCAAGATCCATGGGTCCTACACATGCCTATCAGAACATGTGGTAAACTAAATGCTCCAATAACAACTATGAGGGTGAAATGAGACAATTGCTGTGCCCTTGAATGAACTCATAGAGAACAATGATAAAAGACAAAACCACCACATCACCCTGGGTGAACATTTTTCACAAAGTGATCACTCCCTATCTGACCTCTTAGTCCTTGCCCTCAAAGGAAACCTGAACAACAACTTCAAAGATGAGCCTGGGAGCTGAAATTAATGTCTTTGCTAGACACTAAAAATCATGGATTTAATATAGACTCTGGATTTATGGCTTATTGCAACTATCTGTAACCTCCTAACCCCTCTTTTTTTGCCCTCTGACTGAGGATTTGTTAACCTGCCACTTCACCTTACTGGTCTCTTACAATGTGTGTATCTTAACTAAATACATGGTACAACAGATTGTTTAGCACGTGACACTCTAAGTACCTTTCCCAGACCTGTGTAAGCTCAAAAGCTTGTCTGTTTCACCAACAGAAGCTGGTCCAATAAAAGATATTACCTTACCCACCTTTTCTCTCTAATATATTTCTGTGTGAACTTTGCTGCATCACTTAACTTCTCTGGCCCTCAGTTTCTGGGTCTAAAATATTAATCTCTACCTCAAGTGGGTTTGTTGGGGATTAGTTCATTAAGGTTTACACAGTGATTTGACATCTTCTATCAGAAGATGCTATAAAAGTGCTATAGAAACATTAATTCTGGTGTTTCCCAACTTCTGAGTGCTCAATTTTGCAACTTCAGTGTTCTTTTTACACAGGAAATAACTTATTTTTAAAGAATAAATTTTTAAACAAACCCATCATGTGGAACCATAATGAGCCCACATGGGTAATCATAAGGATTGGATCCTCTAGGGCTGCAGCACAAACCTCTGACACTTGAGTTAACAGAATAATAGGGAGCAGTAGTAGGATGCTGTTCTCTACGTCAATCAGCCACTAGAGAAGGATGAGAATCACACTTGCTGTGGGTTTCACAGATATTTACCAACAGCAGAAGACTGTTGAGACTCAATTACCCTGGATTAAATTCCAGGTTCTGGAGGGGACTGTGCTGAAGTGGTTACAGACCCTTCAACCTCCTTCCTAACCTACTCCCCTCCAGTCTGTCCCAGTTTTCTCCCTTTTCCCTGGTTCCTATTCCAATCTCCACACACCCCTAAGGTCTTAACACCCCTCTACATTCCAGTCAGGCTACTCTTCTCCTCCACATTGCCTAAGCAGTAATGTCAGTCATTGAGAGCACACTAAAGGCAGTCTCCTTGCTCTCAGTTCTGGTGCCTACCACACAGCAGCCCCCAGCTGCTAGCAGAAGTCATTGCAGAGACAATTCTGCTCAGTTCTGTAGCCCTAGGATAGAGCAGGCTCAGTAACCCTGTGAGGATGGCACATGCGCGATCTGGAGGTCGAGCATGCTCAGTGCAGACAGACTCTTTGGAAAGTTTAGCTGCCCAAATCTAACAATCTTCTGGGCATGTGCTGATTTTTCTGAGAGCAACCTCCTGCTAAATTTCAAATCCCTGCTCCAAATCATAGAGATGCTTCTCAATTAAAGGTCTAAGAATGTTTTACCGTGGGCAAAAGAAACAAAGTATTTTTCCATCATCTTGTTCTTGGAAATGACTGAGCTGCTACCAGCACCACACCTATAATGAACTGTATAATAACTATGCTGTTATTATGCATCCTCCTCCAGCAGTGCACTCAAAGTGCTTTACAAACATTGATGAATTAAGCCCTTCAGAAGGAGAGCAATTGTCCCCATAGTAGAGGGGGGATACACTTTTTTTTTTTTACTTGCTTCTCCATGTTTGAATTGTTGATCAAGCATTGCCAGAAGATTTGGATATTCTCCCTTGGCTAAAATATATATATAAAAATAGAGATGTGTTTTTCTTTGATTTGAGCACTTTTTTTTTCAATTAATAAAAAATCTGATAGGGCTCTAATTCATGCCTTGTTTGAATTGCATCTCCTTTAAGTGAAGCTTCCAGATACTCTTAGGGATCAAGGGACATGGCATTTCAATCTAATTAAACCAGTTTCAGCAATTCACCAGTTTCAGCTTTCATTTAGAAAACCTCAGGTGCTTAATGTGGAATCTCCACTTGGGATAGAACTATCCCACATTTCTTTAGAATGAGGGTATATCTCAAAGGGTGGATCTATTTGCTATAACTGAAATTTAGTTAAACTACCTACCACCTTTTCTTCATATTCCTTTCATACCACAGACCAGGCAGCGGTATGTTAGAGCAGCCCTAAGGCTGCTTTAAATTTATGCTGGGGGCTGAACTGGTCCTAGGAGCCCTGGGAACTACTGGAGCACAGAGGTGCAATAAAATAACTTTTGATCCCTCAGGTACTTCATTGATAAATATATATATGAAGAAGTTAGTTCTTTTCACTAAACAGTTCAAGTCACATAGCTGTGATACCAGTCAGCTATTATTTTTAATGTTTCAATCCAACTCTCAGCTTTACCAGAGAGAATCAGTTTTTTACCTCAGTAATTTTGCTGAATCTTCTCTACAATGATCTCAGAAATACGAGATAGCATTTTATAAGAACACACAGTAAGTATTCTGTTGAATTTTTGCAAGTCTATCCATGATGACTTTTTGTGTCAGTAATTTAGCTAATCATTCACTTGAGAAGAGAGGGTTAATTCTACATATCTTTTTTAGATCTGCTTTTCTTTGGATTTTAAAATAATTTTTAATGGCTTTACAAAGTGATATCAGTTAATATTCTCCTGATTCTGGAATTTTTCAGTTTGCCTGCATTCCTATCTAGAGGAAAATCTAATCTGTACCAGCAGCTAAGGACCTGATCCTGCAACACTTACTCATGCAAGCAATTCTAACTCACTGGAAGATTATGGTACTACTTGTTCGAGGAAGGCTTCAAGGATCAAGCAGTTTTTTTTCGTATTTCTGTTTAAAATTGAGTTTGTAATTAGATATCACAAGTTTTACAGCATCACAGCAATTATCTGTCTGACTTTAAGTCCAGGTCTCTTTACGGCCTTCCCTTGGTTAAGGTTTTCAGTGAATTACCGATTGCAAAATCTCAAGGTTTGTTCTCCTAAACACAGATTATTTTGCCATTTTTTATTCAGTCAACTAATTTATTTTTGTTTGTCCACTTTAGCTTACTTGGCTTAGTTTTCATTTTACATTATAATTAGGGCTGTCGAACAATTAAAAAAATTAATCGTGATTAATCACACGAGTAAAAAAATTAATCACACTGTTAAATACTAATAGAATATCATTTAAATATTTTTGGATGTTTTCTACATTTTCAAATATATTGATTTCAATTACAACACAGAACACAAAGAGTACAGTGTTCACTTTATATTTTTTATTACAAATATTTGCACTGTAAAAAACAAAAGAAATAGTATATGTCAATTCACCAAATACAAGTACTATAGTGCAATCTCTTTATCATCAAAGTTCAATTTACAAATGTAGACTTATGCACAAAAAAATAAGTGCATTCAAAAATAAAAACATTCAAAAATAAAACAATGTAAAATTTTAGAGCCTGCAAGTCCGCTTCAACCACCTTTCCAGAGGATGTGTGTCCATGCTGATGACGGGTTCTGTTCGATAATGATCCAAAGCAGAGTGGACTGACACATGTTCATTTTCATCATCTGAGTCAGATGCCACCAGCAGAAGGTTGATTTTCTTTTTTGGTGGTTTGGGTTCTATAGTTTCTGCATCTGAGTGTTGTTCTTTTAAGACTTCTGAGAGCATGTTCCACATCTCATACCTCTCAGATTTTGGCCAGCACTTCAGATTCTTAAAACCTTGGGTCAAGTGCTGTAGCTATTTTTAGAAATCTCACACTGGTACCTTCTTTGCATTTTGTCAAATCTGCAGTGAAAGTGGTCTTAAAATGAACATGTGCTGGGTCATAATCCGAGACTGCTATTACATGAAATATATGGCAGAATGCAGGTAAAACAGAAAGGAGACATACAATTCTCCCCCAAGGAGTTCAGTCACAAATTTAATTAATGCATTATTTTTGTAATGAGCATCATCAGCACGGAAGCATGTCCTCCAGAATGGTGCCTGAAGCATGAAGGGCCATAAGAATGTTTATCATATCTGGCATGTAAATACCCTGCAATGCCAGCTACGAAAGTACCATGTGAACATCTGTTCTCACTTGCAGGTGACATGGTAAATAAGAAGCAGGCAGCAGTATCTCCCGTAAATGTAAACAAACTTGTTTGTCTTAGCGATTGGCTGAACAAGAAGTAGGACTGAGTGGACTTGTAGGCTCTAAAGTTTTACATTGTTTTGGTTTTGAGTGCAGTTATGTAACAAACAAAAAAACCCTACATTTGTAAGTTACACTTTCATGATAGAGACTGCACTACAGTACTTGTATGAGATGAATTGAAAAATACTATTTCTTTTGTTTATCATTTTTACAACGCAAATATTTGTAATAAAAATAATATAAAGTGAGCACTGTACACTTTGTATTCTGCGTTGTAATAGAAATCAACATATTTGAAAATGTAGAAAAACATCCAAAATATTTAATAAATTTCAATTGGTATCCTATTGTTTAACAGTGCGATTAATCACAATTAATTATTTTAATTGCAGTTAATTTTTTTGAGTTAATCAGGTGAGTTAACTGCTATTAATCGACAGCCCTAATTATAATCCTTTGCTTTCAGGCTGCATGTGTCAGGTTGGTTAGGGGAAGGGTAGATGGTCTTTTGATTTCCATTTGAAGCTCCTCAGGGTCACGGGGAATCCAAATCTACAGTTCAAATCTGATGGATAGATCTACTCCACAGGACCGGGACCTTCCTTCTTACTTGTGTTACTACTAACAGATCATTTAAAATTCAAGAATTATTTAAAGAGTGTAGTTTATTTCTCATGCTCTTTTTATAACTAAACCTAGTTTTTATCAACGAAGCACTTACAGGGATCAGTTAACTAGAGAAGAAGCTCCCCAGGTTAGCCATCTACTACCTTGGTTTGAATCAGATACGTTATGATCTACTACTATAAACAGGCTCCAAACATACCGTGGTGTACCTGTTTTCTCATCAGCCCCCATGGAAACAAGAGTTCTCCCTCTGCCCCGAGTCCCAGTGTCTAGGCTTCTTTGGTGGACTTCGGGTGGGCGGGTTCTGAGCACCACCAAAATTTCTACAAACCTGCCACTCCTGATTCAGTAAACTATTAAAGCACATTGAAATCATTGAGACTACTCATGAGCTTAAGGTTATGCTCCTGCTTTAGTAACTTGTAAATACCTAATCCCTCGAAACACATCAACAAACTTATATTTTACTCCCTTTGTGTTTCATAGAATCATAGACGATTAGGGTTGGAAGAGACCTCAAGAGGTCATCTAGTCCAACCCCCTGCTCAAAGCATCATCTTTACGTTTCATTATCTTTCTGTAGGTTTTTTTTCTCCAAACTTTTTACACATTTTAAGTCAGATTATTGGTGGTCTGTCCCCTCTGATATTACAATAGTGAGTCAATTCACTTTGCCTTTATATGCTACCTGGATTTCAATTCAATTTCATGAAGGAACCCCTTCTGCTACGTAAATGTCTCATTGACTTAGATATTCTTACACCGGTGAGAGCTTGCTCACATTAACAGTCCCACTACAGCCAATGGGAATACTCATGTCAGCACTTACCAACACAAGTAAATGTCACACAACTGTGGCACTAAAAATAGCAACAACACTTACACGGACATATTACTATTTTCAAGACTCCAGGCAGAGAGCCCAGAGTTCAAATTCTCTCGCCAAACTGCTTTTCACACACAGACTCTCTGAAAACACACTGTGTCTGGCTGAATCCCTCTCCAACATGTTACAATCCTCTCTGAGTGGAAAAACTTTCAGTCAGAGTTACCCTCTCTTCAGCCAGGGGTATTTTTCCCTCAAAGGCACCTTGACCTTATGGTCTCCAAAGTTTTTAAAGTTTTTGTCTGGGCTAGAGAGTGTAAACATTTTTTTAAATATAGAAATTGATGTATCAGATTAGACCAGTTGTTCTACTGAATCCAGTATCTGGTCTCAGAAGAAAATGCAATTTAGCCCCATAGCGAACAATATAGAATAATGTGACTAAACAAGAATTTTCTTCCTAACACCATCAGTTAGTGGTCTCCAAATTTTGCCACCTCACGTTTTCCCATACCACTTATAAATATAAACACCACCAATTCTAGAGTGTAACATTTTGCCACATTGAGAACTGACCAGTTAATTCTCCTCTTACTGTGTTTTAAGTAGTTTCTAACCCTTGACAATGCTTTGTCTCTAACCCTATGACTACTTAGTTTCCTTAATGTCTTGTAAATGACTTTAACAAGGTTTTTTGAGAGTCTAAATGAACTATATCATCCAGTTCTCTTTTTCCTCTATTTTGTTAACATGCACAAAGAAAACTAGTAAATTTAAGAGGCACAACTGTCTTTTACAGAAGCATGCTTGCTTGTTACTATCAAATCATGTTCATATATGTATATAAGAATTCTATTTAATTACCATTTCCTGGGACTGAAGTAAAAAATCTCTGGCCTATAATTTCTAGGATCACCTTAATGCCATTTTAAAAACAGGTACACATTTACCACTCTCCAGTCATCTAGGACAACATATTTTAATGAGATTGCATATTTTTGTTAGCAGGTTAGCCATTTCATTTGTGAGTTCTTTCAGAACTCAAGATTGAATATTCATAGAATCATAGAATATCAGGGTTGGAAGGGACCTCAGGAGGTCATCTAGTCCAACCCCCTGCTCAAAGCAGGACTAATCCCCCACTAAATCATCCCAGCCAGGGCTTTTTCAAGCCTGACCTTAAAATCTTCTAAGGAAGGATATTCCACCACCTCCTTAGATAACTCATTCCAGTGCTTCACCACCCTCCTGGTTCCTAGTAATATAGAATATCATATTTATTCCTGCATCTATTCTTTTGACACGCCATTCTGACAGTAATTCTTCTTTATTACTTGAAAACAGTGTTTGGGGTGGGTCTATTCCCAAAATCCTAAACAGCGAAGGCCGACGGAAAGAAAACATTGAGCTTTTCTGAAGTGTCCTTCTCCTCCTTAATTACTCCCTTTTATTCCAGCGGATCCACTGATTCTCTCAAAGATTTCTGACTCTGATATACTTAAAGACTTATCATTTGTATGTCTTTGGCTAGTTGTTCTTCAATTCTCGTTTAGCCCTCCTAAATTCCATCATACACTATACCAGCCATACTTTATTATCCTTTCTGTTGGGCTGGATTTCCAGTACCTATGTGGTTCAAATAACTTCCGCAAATTTGCCATTTACCCACACTTTTTTGAAGCGTACAGTATACTGCATTAAAAAAGGAAGTTATGTTTTTGAAGTAGGTCTGTGTATTGTTAATATATTAGCTTTCCTATTCAAGTGCTTCAAACAATTACTATTCTTTCTGTATACTGGCATACAGCATGACACCATTCTTCAGACTGGATGGCTAAGGAAGCACCTTTCAAACTTCATAAACACTGCTTCAGCCACAAGACTCACTGCACCTACCAAGACAAGATGTGCCATACATACAAGACCTCTGGCCTCTGCCAGGCTAGAGAATAAACTGAAAATGTATTTATTTGTTTTGTTTTTTCACTCTGTGCAGTCAGTTATTATTCTGTCATGTATATATTTTCATGCATTCCATGTTTCTCTTCACAACACAACGTTCCTAGCATGCACAGAAAACTGAGTTTGACAAGAGACTTTCACGAGATAAAGCTTGTAGTTTTTCTCTCCTATTTGTATTTTACTTATTTTTCAAGGATACAGAACTTGTTAGTTATAATTTGTACAACTCTGGAGATGAAGTATCTGGTTTTATACCACAAACTGCAATATACTTCCCACTAACTATTTAATTAGCAGATGTTCATAGTTGATGTATGTATTACATCTCATAATTTACTAAGTAGTGTTCTTTTTATCAAATTGTATATGAAATATAATTTATCTGGCAAAGTACAGTTCTTTTTTACTAGTGGAAATCACAATGGAAATCCTACTATAAAAAAAAAGCATAAACATTGTCAAAAATCATAACCAAATAAGGTTTGTAAGGATCTTTTTATTTAAGTAGGTAACACATTATTTATACTTTTACAAGTCCTTCCTATTTTAGTAAATAGTTGGCAAAGTTACTTGATTAAGAGAGCAACCTGACCTTCATTCAACATAGTTATTTTCCATAACTAACTCTTCCATGAATTCAATTAAACTAGACAAATTTTTGTTTTAACCTAATGAAGAAGGCATTAAAGTAGCACTTGTTCATAGCTGGTTAAAAGTCTACTTAATTTAGGCACAATTGGCCAGGTGTCTTTTAAGAACTTAACATATACACACACAAACATTTGTGATCACAACACAGTAAAACTAAAAAACAACCTACTATGGTGTGGGTCATGGGGACAAGGTGAACTTTTGTTTGGTTGCAGGATTCCTCTTTTATTCTCTTTACAGAGCTTTACTGCTAAAGATTTTTTTTTTTTTTAACAAAAAGTTACTTGATCAGTGGAAGCTTTTTAAGGGCTATGGAAATGCTGTTCCTTGCACAGGTGTCCTGAGGGAAAAGGGGGAGAACACAATGATCCTTCCCTCCCCCACCTGTGAACCATCACAATTGCAGTCCTTGAGCTCACATGAATATAAAGAGTGCCTGGTGTTAGCACTACTGAAGTGTTGGTGAGCAGACCGGGCCCTGAATCTGCACTCCCCTCTTCAATGGTTTAGCGGAGTTTGATAGTTAATGGAGATAGGACATGTTGCATCTCTTAAGGGCTGTAGCATCTGCAGCACCACCTATGCTTGCCACGATGCTCAATGCTTCCTAAGGTCCGTATTGTTCCCAGACACAAGTCACAAACTGTACCTACAATCATAGAATCATAGTGCACCATCTTGCCCTAAAGATTTGCAGAGATGATTTAAAAACGAATCAACAATCTTCTGTCACCAAGCCTCATTAAGACCCAGAGCCCAATTTCTCATTTCTTACAGCCTAATCCCCCATCAACTTCAATGAGAGTTTTGAGTGTTTGAGGGAATGCAGGATCAGGCCTCTAATAGAGTTCTGGGATGGATGAATTGTTCCAGCTGAACCTTCTGAAAGAACTGTTTCAGATTTGGCCCTGACTACTTTAAAGTTTAAGCCGGGCTAGCCAGAAGGCTGTCTGATCACTGTACACCACTAGTCACAGACTCTCAAATGGAAGAATCATAGGTGTCAAACCCAGTCAGACCTCCTGGGCAAGCACAGTTGATATACACAGTACTGTAGCCCAGAGCCTGGTGTAAGAGTGAAAGAACTGCAAGACTGTACTCAGAGAGACCACAAAGGGGACAGAAGTGCAGCTAGCCCTGGAACCATGACGCCTGTCTACACTACAAATTTGAAACATGTTGTAATAGGGTTAGGGGACAACTGTGTTGTAACTGGGCCCTTGATAGGTTCTACCTGTAGTGCAGATAGGGCCTTAAGGACTTGCATTTGAGTCCTATGAACTTTTGTATGTCTTATGAAGTTTAATCAGCTTTGTAATTCAATTCCACATGTTTCTCTCAGTTGCAACAATCTACGGGAAACACTTTTTATGAAGACTGTTTTAGTTACAGTAAACCAGGCTCTTTGTGAAATTTATAACAGTTCTTTAGCAGTGGTGCCAGAACCCGGGAGACCATGAGGCCATGGCCCTACCATTTTTGAAAGTGGACGGGCTAGGCCTGTCCACTTTTCACTGGGCGGACCCCACCCCCTTCTTCTCCTCTTCCACCCAGAAGCCCCAGCCAGGCCAGCATGGAGCCCAGCTGGGGAGGGGAGCCTGGGCAGTTGTGGGAGCCGCATGCACGGACCCTCCATCTGCCCCTGGCGTGGGTGCAGCCCCCAAGCTCCCCACCTGACCCAGGGCAGGTGGAGGGTCCACGACTCCACACCGACTCCCACAGCTGCCCGCGGGCCTCTCCCTGACCCAGCTCCGGCCAGGTAGGAGGACCTCAGAGCCACAGCCCAGTCATGGTAAGAGCCGCGTGGGCAGCTGTGGGGAGCTGTGCCGTGGACGTTCTACCCACCCTTGGCATGGGTCTGGGGTTGGGGACATGGGCCGGGGGCTGCTTTCGGCAGGCTCCCCCCAGGGCAGGTAAAAGGCAGATGAAAATCAATGTTGATAAATGCAAAGTAAAGCAGTTGGAAAATATAATCCCAACTATACATATAAAATGATGGGGTCTAACTTAGCGGTTACCACTCAAGAAAGAGATCTTGGAGTCATTGTGAATAGTTCTCTGAAAATATCCACTCAGTGTGCAACAGCAGTCAAGAAAGCAAACGGAATGTTAGGAATTATTAAGAAAGGGATAGATAATAAGACAGAAAATATCATACTGCCTCTATATAAATCCATGGTCAACCCACATCTTGAATACTGCGTACAGATGTGGTCACCCCATCTCAAAAAAGATAGATTGGAATTGGAAAAGGTTCAGAAAAGGGCAACAAAAATTATTAGGCGTACAGAACAGCTTCCATAGGATGAGCAATTAATAAGACTGACTGGGACTTGTCAGCTTGGAAAAGAGATGACTAAGCGGGGAAATGATAGAGGTCTATAAAATCATAACTGGTGCGGAGAAAGTAAATAAGGAAGTGTTATTTACTCCTTCTCATAACACAAGAACAAGGGGTCACCAAATGAAATTAACAGACAGCAGGTTTAAAACAAACAAAAGGAAATATTTTTTCACACAACGCACAGTCAACCTGTGGAAATCCTTTCCAGAGGATGTTCTGAAGTCCAAGACTATAACAGGGTTCAAAAAAGAACTAGATAAGTTCATGGAGCATAGGTCCATCAATGGCTATTAGCCAGGATGGGCAGGGATGATGTCCCTAACCTCGGTTCGCCAGAAGCTTGGAATGGGCAACAGGGGATGGATCACTTGATGATTACCTGTTCTGTTCATTCCCTCTGGGGCACCTGGCATTGGCCACTGTCAGAAGATAGGATACTGGGCTAGATGGACCTTTGGTCTAAACCAGTATGACCATTCTTATGTTCTTAAGACAAGTTGGCTGAGGCTTCTTCCAGATAAACTGAAGTTATGCTGGTGGATGAAGGAAACAAACTTAAAGAAGTGTTAGAGGTGCCATTAGCTCCCTCCATTGCAGGAGGTTGCTTGCCTTTTGTTACTCAGTTTTGCAACCTGGGATATCCTGTTGTATCTCCAGCTGCTTCTGCATGCCCAGTTAGGAGCAGTATCTGAGAGTGCTTTTTGTCAACACATGGATCTAAACTGTTGTTGCTGTATGTAAATAATCTTTAACAATTTACCCATCCAGGGCATGAAGTATATCAAGTAACTCTAATAAAATAGAAGAAAGGAGTAAAAGAATCGACATTCAAAACAAATAGGTGCACCAAATGTAAATAAAAAGCTCCAGAAGAGACTGAAAAGGCAACATTTGTGTTTTTATTGAGTTGTCAAGATTTACCAAACCTTTTCACTGTAATAGAAAATGGCAGCAAACATGGTTTTAAAGAGACTGACTTGTGGGAAGGCATCTTCAGTATAGGGGCAGAGAGTCTGGAAAGATCAGCATCTGAGAAGAAGGCAGGTTTCCTGAGGGAGAGTGGATTTCAGAGCTATCGAGGGATGTGTCTGTGGCTCAGCTCCAAAGTATCCACACACACCCCCAGCCTCCTCATACGTCCTAATCTACAGCCCCCAGAACCTTCCCTGAAAAAACAGTCAAAGAGATTTAGGAGACAGATATCTGTAAATAGGACTAATGACACCACTCCTATAAGGATTTTTATGAGTGCTGGAGGTAGGAGTTCTATGTAATGGAATACAAGCAGTATGCCTCTGAAATAATTTCACAAATGCACTGAAACAAACAATGTTAGACTAAAATAGTACAACTCCTGAAGCACTAAGTTTTTAAAGGAAATCAGCAGAGCCAAATCAGTCTTTGTTTCTTCTGTGGGCACAAAATAAAAATACACTGTACTTCTCATTGTAGAAATTTGTGCTGAGAGCAAGATCAAGATCAGAAAATGGATTCTTCAAATTCCTCTTAACCAAAGATCAGTCTGAAGAAAGCATGCTGAGAGAAGCCTGAAGTGCAAAGGTAGCTTCCCCTTTTAAAAAGACCTACTACAGCAATATGTGCTGTTGTAAACTGCTAATGTTTTGGACCATTGTGGGAGTATTTTCTCCTCGGAGGTTACTTCCAAGAACATGGAATGAGTAGGTCATGTTGTTACAGCAGTGCTTCATTTGGCTACCAATACATTAGTAAATAAATAATAAATAAATAATAAATAGTTTAAAGTTTTATTAGGTTTACTGGACTACCACATGGTCTCAGCCTGTTTGGAGATGAAATATCCATGTATCAGGGTTAATCAGCAACAGCAAATGCTAAATCTATGCAAATATCAGAGAACATTCTCTCCATGAACCTGCAACGCTTTTTAACATTAACAGGAGTTATGCCTCTGCATTGAGAGGAGATTATATTGCCCAGGGAGGTTACTTTAACCCCAGAACTCTGCAGAAGGGAAGCTTATTAGGCAGTTGTAATCCATTTCTTAATGTTCCTGTTCTTTTGAAGTATAACAGTCCATAGGCACGAAGTACATTTCCTGAAAAACAGAAAATTCTCTGCTTTCTTTTCTGATTGTCAGATATTTCATTTGGAATCAGTCTAAGGACAAAATCCTGTAGTCTTTACTCAAGGCAGTGGTAATGTTGCTTGAGTAGAGAATTGCAAAATTTGACCCTAAAGGCCCAATCCTGAGAGGTGTTAAGATCCTTGTACAGCAAGCTACACAAGTGCCCTGCAAATGGCAACAGGTTTATAAGTCCAACACAACCCAGGAACTCTACTGCATATTGTTCAGCATTGGCACCTTAACTTTTGACACATGTATCACATTCAGTGTCTGATCCAACATCCCTTGAAGTCAATGAGAGCCTTTCCGCTGACTTCAAAGGGCTTTGAATCAGGATTTTAAGAGCACTCCTGTAAAAAAAGGTGCTGTGATTGTCCATTCCCATTGGCTCCAGGGAGTTTAAATTATGAACCTGTTGACATTCAGAAGATCTCAATGGTTTCCAGGGGAGCTGAGGAAACTCAGCACCTCAAAAGATCTCTGTATACAGAGCCTGATGCTGATCTTCTTGGATCAAATTTGTTTCCCTTTAGGGAACACTTTTTCCCATAACATAATTTTCTATTCTTAATTCACCAAGTGCAGCACCCTTGTTGCATACTGCTGTAGTTTACAAAAAGTAGATATGGCAGAAGCCTCCCCTCGGGAAGAGATTTTTAGAAACAGCCTTAAACCAAACAGAGGAAAGTGAAAATTATTACTGATATTATTTGTTTGGGGTAGTATCAACGGGACCCAGTCAGGAACCAGAACCCATTGGACCTGGCACTGTACAATCACAGAACAAAAAGATAATCCCTGCTCCAAACAGTTTACAATCCAAACAAAAATACTTGATTAAAAAACTTGTTCTATAATCACTCTTGACAGTACAGTGCCTCTGCTTTTGTCTGTGAGGTTAAAACACAAGAATTCTAGATCAGAAATGAGGTTTTAATTAAAATTCGGGTCCTCTTTTTCTAAGCATAGGTTCAAAAAGAAGCATAGAACAAAGATACAGTAAAATATGCTTAGTATGGTCATACCAAAATAAGAATGCAGTAACAACATGCCTAAATGCCTTTCAGACACCAAGCAACTTCCATTCAGACTGGAGGGCCCACCAGATCAAGCCTTAATATTGTACTGATAATTCTCTCTATTCCTGGCCAAATGGGGTTAATTTACACTGCAGTGTATTAAATCATGAAATATAATATAAAACATGTGCTTCAAATCCACACAACTATTTACACTTAATAAATACTGCAGTGTAAATTCTGCATCTCTGCATCCATTATGCACAGCTCCTCACTGTCAATTACACTCTGGAGACTTAAGGAGCATCAAGTTGGCTCATAAAGAGGCACTCCTAGCAACTGCTAACGAAATGCCTCTACATAGGAAGAAAATCCACTGTTGTGAAAGCTAGAGAAAAGGAATTTCAGGGGTGGAAGGTGACTAGATAGCTCATCTATTTCCAGCTCCCACTGTGAATTAGAACATTTTTTCTTAAGAGAATCCTTCACTGTCTTAAGGTTTCTACTGTCAAGTATATGCACTTAGTTTTCCTATTAAATACCACTGTTTTAATTTTTAAATTATTTCTTTACATTTTTATAATTCAGGCATAGGTGTCCATCCAGTGCATCCCGAACAATTCTAAATCACAGTATGCATATATCCACCTCAAGAGAAGGGGAAAGATTGACTTTGCATCATGCCTGGAATCTCAACAACCTCAATCTCTGGCAGACCATTGGGGGTAGAAAGTTCCCAAATATATGACCTCTCACAGAGAGCACCTTGCCCACTTCTCCCCCTCATTTATACTGAAGGAGCTCCAGTTCAAGCCCCTCTACTGATCTCAGCTGTGGCAGTATACTGCACAGAGAGAGAAAATCTCTAAGATAGCCAGGTCCCAAACCATTTAGGGCTTTATAGGATAAAACCAACAACATGAATTGAAGCCAGTGCAAATCATGGACCACTAGTGTAATGTGTTCTCCCAGCATGAGGGAGTAAGCACTCTGCACTAGCTTCAGCTTCCAAATGGTCCAAAGGTGTAGTCCCATCCAGAAGGCATTACAGTAATGGAATCTTAAGTGACAAAATCATGCTTAATTGTGGCAAGAAAAGGTTGCACTCTTTTTGCCAAGCATATATTACTCCTGGGGGCATTCTGCACCAAACAAATAAAAATAAAAATTCTGTACCAAAAAATTAAAAAGTCTGCAAAATTCTGCATATGTTATTTGTCAACATAACACTACATACTCACGCCAGTTTCAATTATTTTGGTAATTTATTTCAAAATACCTGTCAGCAAGTATGTCTGTAACAATACAGACACACAGAAAAATTCACCCAGGTATAGAGAGTTAAAGAAACCCCTATGACAACCCAGTTCCTGTTTCTCTGCCCCTTTCCCCCTCCCCGCCAGAGCCCAGCCAGGGGGCCTGACATCCACAACCCCGCCCCGCCAAGCCCAGCTGCGGGGGCCTCCTGGCCCAGATACCCACACCCCCTTCCTGCGCCCCCCCAGAGCTCAGCCATGGAGCCCCTCCTTGTCCAGAACCCCCGGAGCCCAGGGATTCAGAGGGAGAAACAGCCTGATGCTTGGTTCCAGGCTTGCACAGAGTTTCCCGCGCGCCACCATCTCCTTCCCTCAGGGCACGCTGGGAACTGCAGCTGTGTGGAACCCACTAGCTCCCTCCCCCTTCCTCCCAACAGTGTCTTTTATATGTGAGCTGGGCTCTGGTGAGTCCAGCGGCCCCTAGTGACGGCTAGCAGCACTGCAGCCCATTTCTGTAGGGGGAAAGGAAATTCTGCACATACAATGTTAATTTCTGCAAAATTCTGCATTGTGCGGTGGTGCAGAATTCCCCCAGGAGTAATATATAGAAAAACACTCTTGGCCATATCTTCTATCTGAGCATCCAAGAACAGCCTAGGATTTAACACCTTGCTCACCTGTTTTACAAATGGCAATCACACTCCGTATGTGGGGGGCACTGATATAAATTCTGTCAACCCTTTGGCTGCTTACTGTGGCCCAACATCATTCCATAGCACCTTTCATCTGAGGATCTCAAGTGCTTTACAAATATTGATTATCCCTCACTGTGAAGAGTAAGGGACCTCTTCACCTGTCACTGAAATGCCACTAATGCTGGGGTGGAACACAACAATTAACAATTTGCAGTAAGGATACACAAAATTGGAATTAATTTGCAAACTGGATACAATTAACTTAGGCTTGAATAAAGACTGGGAGTCGATGGGTCATTACACAAAGTAAAACTATTTCCCCATGTTTATTCCCCCCCCCCCCCCACTGTTCCTCACACATTCTTGTCAACTGCTGGAAATGGGCCACCTTGATTATCACTACAAAACGTTTCTCCCTCCCCCACCCCCACCCCCGCTCTCCTGCTGGTAATAGCTCACCTTACCTGATCACTCTCGTTACAGTGTGTATGGTAACACCTATTGTTTCATGTTCTCTATGTATATAAATCTTCCCACTGTATTTTCCACTGAATGCATCCGATGAAGTGAGCTGTAGCTCATGAAAGCTTACGCTCAAATAAATTTGTTAGTCTCTAAGGTGTCAAGTCCTCCTTTCCTTTTTGCTACACAAAATGTGTATGACTATCCTGACTTGAAGGAGTTTGATCAGAGAGCAGTGTTTGAAAGAGTACCACTGCTTCTCTGACCCTGCCATCAAATTGACCCCTGTAAAAACAAAATAAAACAGCATTTAACACTTTAACCTCATTATTTAACTTATTAACCTCATTTTGACCCATATGTTAACACCTCGCTTCTACCCATCAATCTGCTCAAGGTCTTTTGATTTCAGAAAGAGAATATTTACTTATTGGAATATACCCAGTGTATAGCTCACAATAGCAGGCACCTCTACTCCTTCCTGAAGGGCTGCTTAACTTTTCTTTTTCTTTTTCCTGAATTACTCTGTTGAGATCGAGTAACAAAGATCCTCTTGTAGGAGAATTTTTGTTTGGGGTTTCTCTTAATATGGTGAGATCTTGCTCTTTGTTGCCCTCAACCCCCTCCCAAGTCCAGAAAGATACATTAATTATGACAGACACTAATTTCCTCCTTTTATTCATTTGTGCCCTAGCTGGGTGAATGCTGCAGGCGCAAACTTAACAGTTCTGAGTTTGCACTTATGTATTCCTCTTCACAGTGCAAACTCAGGACCTTTAAGTTCATGCTTGCAGCTTGCATACAGGAGAGTTACTGCCCAGTACTTCAGTGTGCACTGCTACTCAGATCTGCTTAGTCCAAATTGCAAGGCACTGCAGACATGCCTTAGGCCACAAGCTAATTATCCTGGGGCAACTAATAACATTTCTCTGTTCCTGACTGAAGCCAAATTTCACAGAGAATTTATTGTGCTTTGGTCAGCTATTTACTTTTTCTCCAAATTGTTCTTGACCACTTTAGTTTGCTGTAAATTATTTATCAGAGGGGTAGCTGTGCTGGTCTGTATCCACAAAAACAACGCGGAGCCGGACTCATTGTTTTTGTAAGTTTTTTAAACATTCAACTACCCCTTCTACCCTAGCTAGCTCAGCTGTCCAGTTTTCTACATCTGTTTCTCTTATAGTGCATGCTCTCTGAAGTAATGACAGCGAACTTTCCTTTCAGTAAGCTAGTCCTAAAAGAGACAGGGCTTCCTTCAAGGCTAGCTATCTGGATCAATCAACAGAGGCTGTGAAAGCAAGTTCACACCAGAGTATCAACCTCATGGAGTACCAACACCTCTTGCACTTATACTGCTCCCCAGAGCTGCGTATGGTTGAAAATCTCTGGTAATATTAAAGGCTATAGGTAACAGCAGCCGGACACTCAATTAGTCTGTAAAACATTATTCACCCAACCAGGGCACAAATAAATAAGAGGAAATTAGTGTCTGTCATAATTGGGTTTACATATTAAATTGTGCATTATTGGAAATATACATTATCACGGAGACTGCTTCTTCATCCCAAAATTACTTTTAAAAGGGGGCAGAGAAAGAGTTCCTCTTCAGAAATCTTGATAATTTACAGAGCAATGTGCCCTCAGCCCTCAGCTGAGCAAGAATCACACCCTGCTTTGCTTTTTGTCAATCTAAAAGAGGGGAAATTGACTGTGATTGAGGTAGAGTCCGATCTAAGTCAGTGTTGGCAACGACTGTATCATGAGTCTTGAATTTTGTCCTGGAGGCATAGTTCATGAAAATCTTAGTTTTCATTTAAGAAAAAAAAAAGTGTCTAGTCCTTGTGATTGCAGAGAAAATCTTGAAAGCATGAAATCCTAAAAGTGTGAAGTTCAGAGGCTGTGATTTTAATACAGATCCTTTCCCCCAGTTCAGCAGCAAATGGAGTCCAAACACTGGTGCTGGCTATGTCCTTTGTCCTTCTCAGACCAAGGAATGGGTGCCATGATGCAGGGCATTGGAGGAGGCAATGGGGGTACGGGAGAGAGTGGGATGGGAGAGAGAAATGCACAAAATATAAAGGGGAATGCAAGAGAAGAAAATTACCTGAACTGATTCATTTCACTGGGGACTCAGCCAGATAACATGTGAAGCTGTTTGTGTTTTGTTTTTTGGTTACTACACCAAGTTCAATTAATAGTGACAGATTATTGGAGTGGTAGCTGAGACTCAGAAATAAAAATCTATTCTCCAAGATATTAGAATTTTCTTCCCCCCAGATTCAAATGCTACCCCGCCACCAGAAGAGAGAGTGCGCGCATACATACACACACACACACACACACACACACACACACACCCCTCTCCCCCCCACCCCCCGCCCCAGCTCAGCTCTTACTAAATGCCTGTCAAAAAAACATGAGCTTTGAAGTATGCCATTTGGGCTATTTCAGGCCAAATGAGAGTGAATGCCGTAGAGAAAGGGCCCTCCCAAAGCCTCTTCAGTTTGAACCCTGAGTACTGTATAAGGATAAACGCACCTCCACTACAGATATAACTGTTCCATGAAGCACCAGTGATCAAACCACCTCTCCCCTCAGACGGGGAATTGTTTAAAGGTCAAACTATAATATTACTTTGTAAAAAGCACAGGTCTAAGAGTGCAGTGCTGAACAAAATGTACTTCTTTTAACATTTGATTCTAGTAGTTATCAGCTCAAGGATATTGAAGTGAGAGATTGTTGTTAATGACCTTCTGTATCTTATTTGATCTGAGCTGCCTTGTCCAAGGCCAGATAATGAAGTATACTAGTCCTTGATTTATTAGTGTGACTTGACTGTATTAAATACACTCTTACTCACAATAGTACAGTAAGGATTTGAAAGTTCAATGTCTTATACTTTGTTCTTTCTAAGTAAAAAATCATAAATCAGCATTGCAAACTCCCATTAAACCATAAAATACAAGTCTTTAAAAATATAACATAAAACATGCTCCTGAGAACATGCCCAGTGGCTTTAGATTCAATATTCAGTGGCACACTGATTGTTAAAACAAAATCTTTAAACCCCAGCATCCCCTCTGTGTTTCAGACCTTTACATTTCTAGCTGTGAATGATCAAGGAGTGACTGTCTGAGGGCAAGTCTACACGTAAAATGCTGCATCTGCACCGATGTAGGTGTGCTGTTGTAGCGCGTTAATGAAGATGCTCTGTGCCAACAGAGTTCTCTGGTGGGCGTAGTTAATCCATCTCCCTGGGATGTGGTAGCTAAGTCGATGGGAAAAACTGTCCCACTGACACAGCACGGTCTATGCAGGGGGTTAGGTCGATATAACTACATCTCTCCGGGGCGTGAATTTTTCACACACCCCTGAGGGACATAGTTTTACTCATCGGTCTGTAGAGTAGACCAGACCCAAGTCTCCCCTTAGCAGAGGTAAGATGGAGAGGTCTCCCCTAGCTTTGTGCAACTGGTTTGGTGTCCACATAACTGAGAGAGCCCCTTGTCAAAGAAGTGCCATGTTCCCTAGTGATCATCACTATAATGTATTTTAAATATGGGGGATTTTTAGCTTATTGTATTGTTTTCATTGGTTGATTCATTATCTCAGTTGTAATAAAAGATTATTACTTTTTTCTGAGATCAGTCACTGTTGCCATACACGTTGATTATTGCTTAGGAATTAGGGAATCCTTTATAGTATTAACATTAGATCTTTCATTGGTTTTTCACTTAATTACTAGTCTTTGTCAAACCAGTGACCAGTGCAAGTTCATCATGGGGCAGATCCACTGAAGTCACTGGAGATACCCCAAACATGAATTTGCTTGTACTTCCCCCAAGTTTACTAATAGACCAATAGACAAGAAATTAGAACATTCATGTCATTTGAATACAAAGCTAAACCCACTGGAATTTGTCAGTATCACTTACATTGCATAGAACTATTGTTGCAAAAAGAACTTGTTGCATCTTTATCATCTCTTGTATTAGTATTTTACAACCACAGCAAAGTTTTCTCACACTTCTTGAGTAAGGTCCATTTGGTAGTATCCAACGTGTCTGATCAGCTGAAACAAAGAACATGGATTTGCTTGCTCTGCTTATCCATTAAAAGGTGACCAACAAAGAAAATTAAAGATGCCTCAGCCGTTACAGCCAAGGCACATTTGTGGGGCTGGGGCTTGGGAGGACGTAGACCACACACCCTGGGACATGCATGCTTGGTGGGCAGGCCCTTCTTTACAGGGAAACCCCCACGGGGTGGTTCATGTCACCTGTAAGGGAAACAGTGATTGTTTGTCTATGGGCTGGAGCAGCCTGCAAGAGGCCCTGCAGCCTGGAAGCTGCGCTGTGTCATCTTACAAATTAGGCATCTACCTCTGCGAAGTTTGGAATCAAATAACCCCTCAAGAACACAAACACAACATATTTTATAGAAGACCTGTGACATGCCTCCTTTAGAGGCTCGACTATTGATTAGTATTTATGAGAGGCACTCAGATCCTGTGGTGATGGGACTATTTGATATTTGTACTATTTGTACCTCAGAACAGCGCCTCACTCTAGATCCAGGTAAATTAAATTAAGGTTAAGTTACATACACCAGAAAGTCTCAATCATATAACTGAGATTATAGACATTTTTACTGAGGCTAAAATATCATTGCTGTATAGTTGAAATTAATTGCACTGTTGTTTATCTCACATTTTAGATGTTTGTCCTATGTTTCTGGGGCCCCATAGTGAATAATTATCCCATTAAGGCTATATATTGCTCATGAAGATTCTAAAACAGAAAAAGTTAGCCCAACAGAAAAGAATGATGTTTCTGTATGACATCAGAGTACTAATAGTAAGTTTCATTGTGGGCACTAACAACAAGAAGTCTGCACTAGCATTACAAACACACCTAAACCTGGAAAAGTTTTCATCAGCTGTGTCAATCATTTTTAACTAAACAAAGGCAAACCCTTTAACACCAAAACCAGAGATGGAGGCTGATTGGCACTAACATCAGATTTAAAATCAGGAAGAAATAGTCAGGAGTCCTTGGAGGATAGCTGCATTTTGTAACAAACAATACCTGCCTCTGCTACACACACTGAGGGGGTAGGAGGATAGAACAAAGGGAATGAGAATAAAAATCCTGCCAATCAATTGCACCATTTTTGGGAAACATTACAACACTACATAACAAAATCCTCCATTGTTTTTCTTCCCTTATTTCATTTCCATATGGTTGAATAATTTTCTTTCTTGGTCCATGGTACTGGTTTCATATTATTAATTTACATTTATGGAGAATCTTTCAAAAGGTTTCCCCAAAGCACTTCATAAACTGATATAAAACCTGTGTAATAATATGTATTCATTATACAATAATAATACAATTTATGTAGCACTTAACTGTTTCTTCAGTCTCCCATCCAACAACTACCCCACCTTGTTTAGCTGGTGAAATATTATGGGATCACAGCACAAGGTGAAATGGCTATACTCTTCCTACCCCCTTTGTTTCAAAGATCAGAGAAAAAGCAAATAAACTACCACCTGCATATGGCATTTAATGGTCATTAAGCAAACATTGTATCCAGGTTACTTTCCATCTTACAAACAAAGGTTTTACTGAAATCAATACATTACACAATAGTGTCTGTACAAAGAAAGGTTAGTTCTTCCAGACTTGGAACTGTACCAGAGACATTGCAGACACATTCACAGCTGTTTTTTTCTGGCCCTAATCTTGAGGTGACTGAACATTGAGCAGGTGGTGATCTGATGCTCATTTGTCAGTAGAACTCAGTTAAAGGAGAGAGTTCAGCCACCAGGTTTGCCATGATAGTATCGGGGATGCTATTCCTGACAGCTTGTAGTCCATCTTTGTGTGGAATGTTCATGTAGAGAGCTTCTACATCCATAGTGGCTAGGATGGTGTTTTCTGGAAGATCACCAAAGGATTGTAGTTTCCTCAGGAAGTCAGTGGTGTCTCGAAGATAGCTGGGAGTGCTGGTAGACTAGGGCCTGAGGAGAGAGTCTACATAGCCAGATAATCCTGCTGTCAGGGTGCCAATGCCTGAGATGATGGGGAGTCCAGGATTCCCAGGTTTATGGATTTTGGGTAGCAGATAGAATACCCCTGGTTGGGGCTCTAGGGGTGTGTCCGTGTAGATTTGTTCCTGTGCTTCTTTAGGGAGTTTCTTGAGCAGATGGTGTAGCTTCTTTTGGTAATCCTCAGTGGGGTCACAACAGCCACACCATCAGGGGCTCGTTCACCAGCACATCTACCAATATGATATATGCCATCATGTGCCAGCAATGCCCCTCTGCCATGTACATTGGCCAAACTGGACAGTCTCGACACAAAAGAATAAATGGACACAAATCTGACATCCGGAATTATAACGTTCAAAAACCAGTAGGAGAACACTTCAATCTCCATGGTCACTGAATAACAGACCTAAAAGTGGCAATTCTTCAACAAAAAAAACTTCAAAAACAGACTCCAACGTGAAGCTGCAGAACTGGAATTAATTTGCAAACTGGACACCATCAAATTAGGCCTGATCAAAGATTGGAAGTGGTTGGGTCATTACAAAACCTAAACCTAATTTCCCCCATACTAATTTCCCCCTACTGTTACTCACACCTTCTTGTCAACTGTTTGAAATGGGTCATTCTCATTAACACTACAAAAGTTATTTTTCCTCCCTTGGTATCCTACTGGTAATTGAATTGTCTCGTTAGACTGACATCACACTTGGTAAGGCAACTCCCATCTTTTCATGTATTTACACCTGCTCCTGTATTTTCCACTCCATGCATCTGATGAAGTGGGTTCTAGCCCAAGAAAGCTTATGCCCAAATACATTTGTTAGTCTCTAAGGTGCCACAAGGACTCCTCGTTGTTTTTGCTGATACAGACTAACACGGTTGCCACTCTGAAACATATCCTCTTTACTAAGTTTATACGTGCCAAATCAACAAATCCTAGATATTTCTTGAGCATTTCAGTACAGATCAGTATTACTAATATTAATTTAAATTTTAAAATGTATTTTATTTTAGGTGTTATTAATGCAGTTTACAAAACTAGTGCATTTTAATAAAATAACATGCAAAATGTAAAATGTAGTTGTTATGGCAAAATCCCTTTATAGTTGCCTTTACAAATAATCTTTCCTGTATTTTCCTTTTCTCTTACAAACCAGACTCAGTAACCAGAGCTCCGTAGATAAACAACTAGCCATATCCAAAAGAAACAACAGTAAGATTCAGAGAAAATCCTTAGTCAATAACATTTAAAAATGTGACTGTTTCAAATCACCAATATTTCAAACAGTCTATGATTTCTTAGATCTTAGCATTAGCATCACTTACAGAATTTGTTTAAAGCTGCAAACTCACTTGGGAAAGAGTATACTAGATTTTGTTGTCTATACATAAAGAGCAGCTGCCTCTGTAAAAAGATTCAGTTATTATTTATATTTCAAAAAGGGGCGCTTTTAAAATAAAAAAGCCTCACGGGTCTGATTCTCCATCACTTGAAGTCAATGAGAGACTACTTATGTAGGACCCACTTCTACACCCCTGAAATCCATGGCAAAACTCCCATTGACTTGGTGAAGGATTAGATCACTAACTTTATTACTTTCATTACTGAAAAAGAACTGTGAACATTAGATGTATTGTTCCCCATTCATTCTGTTAGATTAACTTTGAATTTAATTCAGCCTGAAAAATGACTCCAGACTAGCCAGTTCTCCCTTCTGGGTCTCCGGCACTAAGCACAATCCTGTTATGTTGGAGGCTGCAACATTTCTAGGAAATGTTAGAATTTTTTTTAAAAAAGGGTATTTTCTTGAAATTTTTATATAATTTTCACTGAAAGTTAAAATACATGAAAGCCCAATTCCTCATGCCAGCCTCCAGCCTGAGCAGCTGGGCTCAGCTCTGGGCAGATGCATGCTCGGCTGAAGAGGGGAGAATCGAATTGGCTGAAGTAGTTCTGTTTCTTCATTCCCCTGCCATGGTGGGGAGGATAGGGAAGGGGGGAAACCAGAGGATTTGCTCAGTGTTGTATCTTTGGCCCATTCCTACTTAGTCTGTCCCCACTGCCCCCACCCCCATGCACTGGCACACAGGGAGCCCCCAGGGGTCAGGACTCTGTGCAGTGTAATGGGTATGGCCCCACCCTGTGCCACTTTAGAGAGTCTCTTTTCAGAGTATAATCACAGCTTAAAACAACACACAATAAACAGATAGGTTTCAGAGTAAAAGCCGTGTTAGTCTGTATTCGCAAAAAGAAAAAAAAGATCTTCTACACTTTCCACAGTATGCATCCGATGAAGTGAGCTGTAGCTCACGAAAGCTTATGCTCAAATAAATTGGTTAGTCTCTAAGGTGCCACAAGTACTCCTTTTCTTTTTTTAATAAACAGATAATTATTTTAGTCTCTTCCTTGGAGATAATTCCCTTCCTCACTGCAGAAAATGGCATGGTTGACATAGGTGATTGGTCCTCATTAACAATAGTGACAAAATTCCCTATTACTTTGCCAAAAAATAAAAAAAATTCTTTTAGATGCACATCTCTTTACATAGAACATTACTAGTCAAAATATTAACCTCATCGTACACGCAGTAAGAAAATGTAACTCAGAAAAGTAAAGAACCAGATGTTGTTGCGCTTATTGACTATTAAAAGATTTCAGTTACAATCATAGCTGGATGATTACATAGTAAGAGAAATATTTCATACACCCCCCAACCACCCATAAATTTCACTGAATTATATCCTTGGCTTTTGATTAAATCCTTATTTTGCTCTCCACTTCTCCCTGCCTCAGTATTTACTTTGCTCATCTCCCTCATGACCTTCGCTGCAGGCTGCATAGATAGTTGAGAAAGTGTCCTCCTTTGAAAGCAATGTCATGCTTAGTCTCAGAATAAGAGGGGAGTAGTTCAACTGAAATGGGAAAGCATGAGTTCCACAGGGAGTTGACTGAGAAACCTCTGCAGTGATATAGCCAGCCTCTTCTGTTTCTCTCTGATCCCTATGCACCCCGACAACAATGAATGAGTCACCTCTATGATACATCCACTAATTAGTTCACACAGATCCATCCCAAAAAAATAATGTGGAAAGGGAATCTGTGCTAATGTAGATTAACGTTGTGAGAAGGGTGTGTGCGTGACTTATTTCCCAGAGAAGTCCCAGGAGAAAGTGCTTTATGTTGGGCCACCATCTTCCATTCCCTAATTTCACAGTGGCCAGGTTGGACAAAGTGCACTCACACCATAGAAGCATTTGCCATACCCCTCCCATTTTTATCTGTTCTTGGTTTGTTTGTTTAGAACTTACCTGTTTCTGACTGTTCTCAACCCTAGGATCTGTGAGAGGAAGAGTCCAACATGGAGGAGGACAGGCAATTGATAGAAGGAAGTATTTCTGTGGGCTGAACTATGCTAATTGGGAGGTGGAGTTATGGCTCTCTCTATAGAGAGAGAGTTCTGTACAGTACTGTTTACAGCAGATTATTAAAGTAGTGCTAGAGAAGGGAGGAGCTGGTGAACCCTCAGCCCCTGGACACCCTTCAGTCTTTTTCTAGCATAGAAAAAGCATAGATTCAAGCATAGATTCATAGCTGTTCACACCAGAAGGAACCACCATTATGTTCATCTAGTCTGATCTGCTGCTTAACACATGCTATAGAATTTCACCAAGTGATTTCTTCATCAAGCCTGTAACTTCTGGTTGAGTTAAAGCAATACATTATGTATATATTTATTATTTTTTCTTTCTAATTTGTACTGTCTTTATAATAAATGACCCACAAGCACTTTGTGCTAAGCCTAAAAGTTTAGAAACCTGTTATTATGGATCATTCAGCATCACATGATATATGTGGTGTTAACGAACAGGACAGTCCTACAGATGAGGCCCTGAATCAAGGGTGAGGCTTCAAGAGCTCACCACCTCCACTAGCCACAAGCCATGCTGTGTGTATTCCAGTCTGTATACAGGAATGGGGAGTAATGGAGACCAGAAAAGAGAGTCTTCCCTCTCTACAGGCTGGGGCACACAGAAAATCTATGAAGTAGTGCTCCGTAGTGTTCAGAATCACACGCTGCTACATGGGGTCCCCAAATCCAGTTTTGTCCCTTCTAACTAGAGACAGGGAGCACCACAGAGAAATGGCCACATTATTTAGGTTTCCTCACACCAGTCTAGATATCCCTGCCAACACTAACTAAATTCTGAAGGTGCATGTAGCTGAGCATTAGTTACTGAGGCGGAAAGACACACAACAGAAGTCTAAGGCAGGTGTTCTCAATCTTTTTCTTCTGAAGCTCCACCAAACATGCTATAAAAACTTCATGGCCTGCCTGTGCCACAACAACTGGTTTTCTGCTTATAAAAGCAAGGGCCGGCATTAAGGGGTAGTAAGCAGTGTGGTTGCCTGGGGCCCCATGCCACAACGGCCCCCATGAAGCTAAGTTGCGCAGGCTTTGGCTTCAGCCCCCTGGTGGCGGGGCTCAGGGCACCAGGCTTCATCCCCATGCAGTGGGGCTTCAGCTTTCTGGGCCCCAATAAGTCTAATACTGGCCTTGCTTGGTGGACTCCCTGAAACCTGTTGAGGCCCCCCAGGGGCTCTCAGACCCCTGGTTGAGAACCACTGGTCTAATGTTATAACAGTGAAGGCAAGGGGAATCTTCCATAACCAACTCCCTTTTGCTCATACGTGGTCAGAGGAGAACCCAAATGTTCATGCCTGAAGGCTCTATCTATTTGGACCCAAATCCAGTCAGCCTTAAAGTTCAGGATAGTTCTAGTTTTGGCTCATTTCTAATTTAGAGGAAGAAGTGGGTAGCCAAAAGCAGATTGGCGCGGGCTGGGCATCTGGCATTAGAGTGTTCTTGCAGCAGTTGCAGGATAGGATCACAGAATCCTAAGATTGGAAGGGACCTCGAGTGGTCATCTAGTCCAGTCCCCTTCACTCATGGCAGGACTAAGTATTATCTAGGCCATCCCTAACAGGTGTTTGTCTAACCTGCTCTTAACAATATCCAGTGACGGAGTTTCCACAACCTCCCTAGGCAATTTATTCCAGTGCTTAACCACCCTGACAGGAAGCTTTTTCTACCGTCCAACGTAAGCCTCCCTTGCTGCAGTTTAAGCCCATTGCTTCTTGTCCTATCCTCAGATGTTAAGGAGAACAATTTTCCTCCTTCCTCCTTGTAACAACCTTTTATGTACCTGAAAACTGTTATCATATCCCCTCTCCGTCTTCTCTTCTCCAAATTAAACAAACACAATTTTTTCCAATCCTCCCTCATAGGTCATGTTTTCTAGACCTTTAATAATTTTTGTTGCTCTTCTCTGGACTTTCTCCAATTTGTCCACATCTTTCCTGAAATGTGGTGCCCAGAAATGGACACAATACTCCAGTTGAGGTCTAATCAGTGCTGAGTAGAGCAGAATTACTCCTCGTGTCTTGCTTACAACACTCCTGCTAATACATCCCAGAATGATGTTTGCTTTTTTTGCAACAGCGTTACACTGTTGACTCATATTTAACTTGTGATCCACTATGATCCCCAGATCCCTTTCCACAGTACCCCTTCCTGTGCAGTCATTTTCCATTTTGTATGCAGCTGTTTGTTCCTTCCTAAATGGAGTACTTTGCATTTGTCCCTACTGAATTTCATTCTATTTACTTTGAACCATTTCTCCAGTTTTCCAGATTAGGGATATAAAGATTGGTTAAAAAAAGTTAACCAGTTAAATGATTAAAATTATATTGTTTAACTGAAAGAAAAGGAGTACTTGTGGCACCTTAGAGACTAACCAATTTATTTGAGCATAAGCTTTCGTGAGCTACAGCTCACTTCATTGGATGCATACTGTGGAAACTGCGGAAGACATTATATACACAGAGACCATGAAACAATACCTCCTCCCACCCCACTCTCCTGCTGGGGTGGGAGGAGGTATTGTTTCATGGTCTCTGTGTATATAATGTCTTCCGCAGTTTCCACAGTATGCATCCGATGAAGTGAGCTGTAGCTCACGAAAGCTTATGCTCAAATAAATTGGTTAGTCTCTAAGGTGCCACAAGTACTCCTTTTCTTTTTGCGAATACAGACTAACACGGCTGTTACTCTGAAACCCATTGTTTAACTGATTAACCGTTAACTGAGGTCGCTCTGGCCGGTTGGCAGGGGGCGGCTGGGGCCACGCTGGCCCGGTTAGCATGGGGAGACCGGGACTGGGGTCACTCCAGTCGGCCAGCACAGCACGGCTGGATTCCCACCACCTGGCCGGGGCTGGGATCCTGCCGGCCCGGCTGGCAGGGCACAGCCGGGGCTGGGTTCCCTCTGGCTGGCCATCCCAATGCAGCCAGGACTGGGGTCCTTCTGGCCAGCACAGGGCCGCTGGGGTTAACGGTTAAGGTCAATTAACTGTAAGCCTAATGCTTACTGATTAACCGGTTAACCATTTAACCTTTTACATCCCTAGTTCAGATCATTTTGAATTTTAATCCTATCCTCAAAAGCACTTGCAACCATGCCAGCTTGGTATTGTCTGCAAACTTTATAAATGTACTCTCTATTCCATTATGTAAAGCTATTCAACAGAACCAGACCCAGATCTGATCTCCACAGGACGCCACTTAATACACCCTTGCAGCTTGACTGTGAACTACTCTCTGGAAACAGTTTTCCAACCACTAATACACCCACCTTATAGTAGCTCCATGTAGGTTGTATTTCCATAATTTGTTTATGAGAAGATCATGCCAGACAGTATCAAAAGCCTTACTACAGTCAAGATATACCAAATCTACCGCTTTCTCCCTATCAACAAGACTTGTTACCCTGTCAAAGAAAGCTATTAAGTTGGTTTGACAGAACTTGTTCTTGACAAATCCATGCTGACTGTTACTTATCACCTTATTATCTTCCAAGTGTTTGCAAATTGATTGTTTATTTATTTGCTCCATTAACTTTATAGGTACTGTAGTTAAGCTGACTGGTCTGTAATTCCCCAAGTTGTCTTTATTTCCCTTTTTATAGATGGGCACTATATTTTCCCTTTTCCAGTCCTCTGGAATCTCCCTCATCTTCCATGACTTTTTGAAGATAATCACTAACGGCTCAGATATCTCCTCAGTCAGCTCCTTGAGCAGTCTAGAACGTATTTCATGAGGCCCTAGTGACTGGAAGACATCTAACTTGTCTAAATAATTTTTAACTTGATCTTTCCCTATTTTATTTTAGGATGGCTCAGACCAGGCCAGGCCAGGGGATGTGCTGGTTGGTATGCTTTGCTATTTTCTTTTCAGACCAGCAGCATGTGCTCCTGGCTACCATGTGCTGACCACGGCACATATACAAGCTAGCTAGGGTGTTGGATGTCTCCTCCTCTGATGATGTTAAAGTGTTAAGAGACTCTTTAACTTTATTTCTTGGCCCCAATAACCTGAAGTGGATCCTAGGTACAAAGTCTAATACCCCCATCACATGGCAAGAGTCAATATTCACTGACTATAGTAGTTACAGATGCATTTGAGATATCCAACATGGCTTAAGTAGCTGTTCCCAATTCCCAATATTATCTGAAGTGCCCTGGAAGGCTCCTGCCCTGCTACTTGTGTATAAGGTAGGGGTGGTGTCTATACCTTCTCTGCACCACGCACCACACACAACCCACCACACACCACTCATGTGGTACAGGTCAGGATTTTGTCCCTAATTTCCTTGAAATTCTATAGTTTAAAATATGGAATACTGTGAAAAGTCTTGTGTAGGATTCAAGCTGCAGGAGTACTGCACAGTGCCGAAGCAGAGAGGCCGAAGAACACCTATTACTTATTTGTATTACAGTAGCACCTAGAGCTCCCAATTGAGGTAGGGGTCTTGTTGTGTGAATCACTGTACAAACACGTAGGGAGAGGCAGTTCCTGACACAAAAATATTTATTGTAAGTAAACAAAGGGTGAGAACAAAAACAGAGAGGGAAAGGCCCAGATCCCCAGAAGGTATTTAGGCACCAAACTCCTCTTGGGCCAAAGTACTTGTCCAAGGTCACAGATGAGGTTAGGACAGAGAGAGGATTAGAACTCAGTCCTCAATTCCCAATGCAGTGGCCTTATCTGCTAGATAACTACTTAGGAGCCTAAATGTTTGCCCTTGGGAGTGTGATGTAGAGATTGGCTCACTCTCCTCCCACTCAGGTCTACAAATGAAGATACCATATACTGAATGCCTCAGTGTTCATGATGTGCAAAGCCCTATTGTTACATCTAAGAGTACAGCATGAACAATTTTAAGGTAAACTAGCTTTGATGGAAGTGATAGATCCAATTTATTTCAAAAACCTTTAAGTATTCATCATCATGATGATGCATTTTAAACCAAATTCTCCTTATACTGACCTACAAATCAAGTGTATTAAGCTAAGATATTTTCTGTCCATCATCAACAGAACATTCTCCTTAAAGTGAAAAGTTGCATTAAGTAAAAAAATGAAAGCCCTACATTCATCTCTCAGAGCTGAAGTAGTCTCAGAACATGCAATTAGTTTTGAAATATACAGTCAACAAAACACAGTTGTTTTAAATTTACCTTGGATAAAGATATTTCCTCACCATGAGAAACCCTTTCTGGGGCCTCTTGTTCCTTGGAGTGTTTAGTTTACAGCATGACATTTAATACTTGTGCAGACTGACTCTTCCACAAATTACATCTGTTGTGATATACACATGGTTCTGTATCCACACCAGATGCTAACCAAAAAAAAAAAGACTAGATAACACTGAGGCTTCTCTCGCATACTCAAGGTATTGTCCTTTTATGTAGCTAAAGAATTTCCGAGTACACAGATTTTCATCTGAAAGGCAGTTATGTCAATAAGGAGATCACTTTCCCATAAAATAGCAGCTCCTTGGTTCTAGTTCTTCATGCAACTACACTTAGATAACAATAAAACTGCCTCATTTAATTCTAATTCATGGTGTTATTTACAGAGGAAAATACAATTAAATATTTCACTGAGCTTTACTGTTGCAGATAGTTTGGACAAAAATAGATAAATGATTGAAATGAGAAAAGGCCCCAGAATTTAGTTAAAAATTTAATTAAAGCTTTCATCACTTAACACCTGAAAAAAGTTCAGAGAATTCTGAAAAAAAGATGGAAAATTAAAATTTTGGCACTTCCAGCTGGCATAAAACATGAAGCTGTTTAGTAAGGGAACCACTTAGTGAAAACAGGTTTTTTTAATAATCTTTGTTTTTGGTGCTAACTCACTTTAAATACTTTATGTAGAATTCCTTGAGCAATCAAAATATAATATAAAGACGAAAAGAGACCCAATACTTTTAATTTAGATAGTGTCTTGCATCTAGGGTTTCACACCCTTCTTTGTAAGGTGCTTTCCACTTTACAGGCAGGAAAAGTGAGGCACCAAAAAATTAAACAACTTGGCATTGTTACTGGCAGAGTGAAGAATGCAATCTGGTTCATGTGACTCAACAGGTTTGATTCTCCACTGGCTTGCACCTTGTGTAGTTGTTTATACCTGCGCAAAGTGGGTAAAAATGGTACTCTATCAGAATGTATTTTGACCACATTCACTAGGGCAAACCCCTGCTTGTAGGGGCCCGGGCTCTTTAATGAGCATACAGGGGCAGACAAGAAATGCTCCAAAAGTGCTGCAAAGAGTAAACTGCATGCATCTCAATTTATTTTCCATAAAGTATGAAGGACTGATTTTCTGGGATTTTTAATCTGTGTTTCCTGAGTCTGGGTGCCTGATTCTGATCTCACTCTGCTGAGAGTCAGGAGTAATGCCATTCAAGTCATTGGCGTTACCTCAGTATGAACTTTGAATCAGACTCGCTTGGTGCTTTCAACCTAATAGGCCAGATAATCCGACTTGGTATCTTCCATGTCTAATTTACCATATCTGAACCTTTTATTCTGAAGGTCAGTGCACAAGTATTGCGGAGCTTGGGGCACATAAAGGCAACAGGAGCCAACAAAAGGTAGGTTGCTAAGAATTATCTGTCACTGTCAGGAATTGAAGGAGGGAAGTATGCAAGAGTAGCTTTTATTGAAAATAAACTATCAGAGGAGAGGGTACATAAATAGAGATCAACAGTAAAGTGGCCTATTGTCCAACTGATCTGCAGGAGACTGAGATTTACATGGGAAATTCCCACAGGAGCTCAAAAGATTTGCACACAAAGCCCCTGTACATTGATGGGAAAACAGATCCTTAATATGAGATTGCATTTATATACTAGAAGGCAATGCATTTTCAATTCCTTGGGATTTGGCTGTTCATATTGACCTCATGGAATATCAAAGAACAATCTACTGCTAGAAAAGGCACTACTAGAGGAACTGTTGTTCTTTATATTCACTGCTAAAAGCTTGTCAAGCTTTCTCGAATATGTGTAATAATTTGCTGCGTACACTAGGTTTATATTTTAGCTTTCACCAATCATTTCTCTGCTCTGCTCCCTCCCCCCCATAGCAGACATCATTTTGTGACAATGTGTGAACTCTTCACAGTAGTATTCAAGAAGTCTCTCCAGTATTGTATTTTACTGTTACAGTGACAGCCCACATAAAGAAAATGAACAACGCAATATCTTCAAGTCTCTAAAATAACAAAGCAAATGTGCAACGAGTCAATTTCCTCAGCCGGCTGCATCTGTAATATCAAGTGTCTGAACTTAGAGACAAAGAAATGTAACTGGATGATGTAACTTCATTAAGCAACTTGAAATAGGCTTAGGTTTTAACACTAGAAAGCATCAGATAAAATGAACAGTCCTAAAGAAAATAACCTTTTCCTGTGGAAGAGTTTGACAACTGTGTTTGAATCACATATTAGATAAGAGATATCAGTCAAATATCACTGAACAGGAGTATCTAAGACAGATAAATCTAAAGAAACCGTGGAAAGACGAGAAATGCAGCAAGCATCACTCCTATAACTTAGCTCTGTAAGAAGATGAATCACATTGGGTAGGTTGAAACCACATCTCATGTTGTATGAACAGAGATTTATTTTCATTCAATTATGTTACAAAACTGCCACAGGCTCTCTTTATATCATTGTATGACAGTTACATGTATCTGTGGAAGATTTATAATTTGAGAATTGAAATTATGATATTTTATTTATAGAACTGGGCAAAGAATTCACAATATGCAGCGTATTTGGTGAATGTAGTCCTTTTTCCTGTTTGCTCATAGATTGAGAACAGAAAATAACTTACTATTTTGGTTGCCATTTGAATGTATTTGATGCATCTTGTGTGTGAACACATTTCAGATTATAGATTGAAATACTGAATACAGATTATAGATTGAAATACTTACTGAATGAGGGAGGCAACCTAGTGACAGAGGATGTGGAAAAAGCTAATGTACTCAATGCTTTTTTTGCCTCTGTTTTCACTAACAAGGTCAGCTCCCAGACTGCTGCGCTGGGCATCACAGAATGGGGAAGAGATGGCCAGCCCTCTGTGGAGATAGAGGTGGTTAGGGACTATTTAGAAAAGCTGGACGTGCACAAGTCCATGGGGCCGGACGAGTTGCATCCGAGAGTGCTGAAGGAATTGGCGGCTGTGATTGCAGAGCCCTTGGCCATTATCTTTGAAAACTCGTGGCGAATGGGGGAAGTCCCGGATGACTGGAAAAAGGCTAATGTAGTGCCAATCTTTAAAAAAGGGAAGAAGGAGGATCCTGGGAACTACCGGCCAGCCAGCCTCACCTCAGTCCCTGGAAAAATCATGGAGCAGGTCCTCAAAGAATCAATCCTGAAGCACTTACATGAGAGGAAAGTGATCAGGAACAGTCAGCATGGGTTCACCAAGGGAAGGTCATGCCTGACTAATCTAATCGCCTTTTATGATGAGATTACTGGTTCTGTGGATGAAGGGAAAGCAGTGGATGTATTGTTTCTTGACTTTAGCAAAGCTTTTGACACGGTCTCCCACAGTATTCTTGTCAGCAAGTTAAGGAAGTATGGGCTGGATGAATGCACTATAAGGTGGGTAGAAAGCTGGCTAGATTGTCGGGCTCAACGGGTAGTGATCAATGGCTCCATGTCTAGTTGGCAGCCGGTGTCAAGTGGTGTGCCCCAGGGGTCGGTCCTGGGGCTGGTTTTGTTCAATATCTTCATAAATGATCTGGAGGATGGTGTGGATTGCACTCTCAGCAAATTTGCGGATGATACTAAACTGGGAGGAGTGGTAGATACGCTGGAGGGGAGGGATAGGATACAGAAGGACCTAGACAAATTGGAGGATTGGGCCAAAAGAAATCTGATGAGGTTCAATAAGGATAAGTGCAGGGTCCTGCACTTAGGATGGAAGAATCCAATGCACCGCTACAGACTAGGGACCGAATGGCTAGGCAGCAGTTCTGCAGAAAAGGACCTAGGGGTGACAGTGGACGAGAAGCTGGATATGAGTCAACAGTGTGCCCTTGTTGCCAAGAAGGCCAATGGCATTTTGGGATGTATAAGTAGGGGCATAGCGAGCAGATCGAGGGACGTGATCGTTCCCCTCTATTCGACACTGGTGAGGCCTCATCTGGAGTACTGTGTCCAGTTTTGGGCCCCACACTACAAGAAGGATGTGGATAAATTGGAGAGAGTCCAGCGAAGGGCAACAAAAATGATTAGGGGTCTAGAGCACATGACTTATGAAGAGAGGCTGAGGGAGCTGGGATTGTTTAGTCTGCAGAAGAGAAGAATGAGGGGGGATTTGATAGCTGCTTTCAACTACCTGAAAGGGGGTTCCAAAGAGGATGGCTCTAGACTGTTCTCAATGGTAGCAGATGACAGAACGAGGAGTAATGGTCTCAAGTTGCAATGGGGGAGGTTTAGATTGGATATTAGGAAAAACTTTTTCACTAAGAGGGTGGTGAAACACTGGAATGCGTTACCTAGGGAGGTGGTAGAATCTCCTTCCTTAGAGGTTTTTAAGGTCAGGCTTGACAAAGCCCTGGCTGGGATGATTTAACTGGGAATTGGTCCTGCTTCGAGCAGGGGGTTGGACTAGATGACCTTCTGGGGTCCCTTCCAACCCTGATATTCTATGATTCTATGATTCTATGATTGGTTGCAGACTCTTCACACAGAATACTTAGGGTGACCAGATGTCCCATTTTTGGGGACTTTTCCTTATATCGGAGCCTATTACCCCCAATCCCCTGTCCCATTTTTTCCACAGTTGCTATCTGGTTACCCTAAGAATACTTAAGATATGTGACTGGTTACCTGAGTCACATGCTATTGTTTCTGTTCTCTGACCGGATGATCTAACTTATAAACTACTGCCGCCAGAAGGTGAATAACCTATACATGGGTCAAAAGTGGAGAGAAGTTTTCCCCTGTCAAAATAGTACTATAGGATAGACTTTAGCTATAATTCTTAACAGTGGAGGGGCAAACAACTGAAGGGAACAAGAGCAAGAAAAGATCCTGTCTGTACTGGTCAAGGAACCATTGTTAGAATCCCACTCGCAACAATTGTGCTTAATCACAGGTAGTGCTAACTAGCATGGTCTCAGCTATAGCATGGATAGGACTTTAAAATAGTTACCAGTTACACACATCTGGAATCATGCTATCTGGAGAGAATTCATAAATGGGTGGGATGGTTACAACTGACTCATGTGTGACTAATCCTAGCACTTTCCCTAGAGGCCTTACCACATGGATACAAATTTGGTGATGGGTCAGTGGATGATGTCATGATTATCGGAAGTGATTCTGAGGTGGGTGAGTGGCTTGGAACACAATTTGTTCCACACCTTGGGAAGTGATAACAGCTAAGGCAAGCAGATTCCATCTGAGGCATCTTTAGAAACGATTCCTCTATCTGACAGGGGCACAATGGAAGTTTGCCAAATAGCTTTCTCTCAAACTGAATGGGTATATCTGTCTCACTTCAGTTTAAGAGAGGCCATAATTTTAAGCCAAAAAATGAAGGGAAAAGACTTCAAGTGGATGTCCTTGGATAAAGTTGTTGAAAATCTGATAAACTAACTACCAAGATCTTTCCAAGAACAGAAAGAACCTGTAAGCTTTGTTGTGAAATTGATATCTAAATGACTAATTAACATTATTCAGCTGTTTGGTTGTACATTACCTAGAACACCCGCTTATATCTTCTTAGGGAGATTTGTACTAATATCTGCATTATTCACTGAGATCAGAAGAGCCCTTTATGCAGGCACTTAGCATACCCCACTTTGGATTTTGTTTGTTTGCTTGTTTGAATCAAACCATTAAATTTGACATTTGCTCATCCCAAAATGAAACTCCCTGATATAAATACAAACACTGATGTCAACAATGTGTAAGTACCCTTTTTTGGAAATGTGAGAATCTGAGTTGGTCTGGGAAGCATTATGATCTTAGGAAAGAACTTTGGTGCTACAAATTTAAAATCGTGTGTACGGGGAGAGTGCTGGAGTAAAATTATAAGATGTATGAGTTGAGAGAGAGGGGAATAATTCCAGTTTTGAAGAAATGTAAGTAAAAGGGGAGGGAAAGAACTAGAGTCTGGGGAATAATATTTGGATCTGAGTAAATATATTGGCCCGTATTCAAACTGGCTGTTTGTCAGATTTATATTTCTGGTATTCAGTGCAAAAGAACAGCTTGTACACTTAGGTCAGACCCTTAACTGGTGTAAACTGACATAACTCGATTGACGTCAATAGAGTTAATTTACACCAACTGAGGATTTGGCCTTTAGTGTTGCCTCCAAACTTGAAATAATCATCCTGAATAATTCCTGAATGCTAATCAATCATTCTTCCTGGCACATAGCATTGAGGCTACACACACACACACACACACACACACACACACACAAAATGTAAAAGTTATGAATAAAACTTGTTTATAAAACCTCACAAGTAGTGAGGCAACAATAATCATTAAATCTTGAATTAACTTATCTGAGGAAGCAGGTAACTCCATACCCTTATTCCAGTAACTTTCATTTTCCTTTATCCCATTCCCACACAGCTGTTTGTTATCCCCATTGATTAAGTCAGAACTATACTTAGGTTGCAAGCTCTTTGTGGCAGAGACCATACCTGCCCATTTCTATTGTATAGCATTCAGCACACACAAATGCTGAGAAAATAATAATTAATTCCAGTTACACCACAAGATATTTATGAACTTTTTGGATTAATGTTGCTGCCCCCGCCCCCCAGAAATATTCCAATAGTTCAGGTCAGAAAAGACTTAGATACTGTGTCAATAAGCACTACAGAAAATCCCAAGATAAATATTTCTAGAACTAATAGTAAAAGGTAATTAGAATAAATATTCCTCTGCATAGTATGGATCGAATTGTCAGCATTTGCACATACACAATATGCATCCAACGTGAATACACGTCCCTGTTTTGAGCTCATCCATGACTAAATATGACTGCGTCTCCATATGTTTATATGCAAAATCACCTCTGTGGGCAAAAGTCCAGCTGCGTGGTATGTAAATGTACGTGCACAAATACATGCCTACCTGAGCATCATCATATTAAGACATATTGTGTCTTGTTTTAACATAACAGGAACAAGAAAAAAACCCACAAAGGCACAGGTCAGTCCTGAATAACCATGTTTATTTCTCATACAGAAACAAACATTCTACTGTTCAGGCTGTTTTCTGGACACTTCTAAACTGGAGAACAAGCACCACTAGAGGGCTCACAGCTAGAGATACATACATACATAAAATATAGTCTTTTGTCTGGCGAAAAAAATTTCCCTGGAACCTAACTCCCCCTATTTACATTAATTCTTATGGGGAAATTGGATTCGCTTAACATCGTTTCACTTAAAGTCGCATTTTTCAGGAACATAACTACAATGTTAAGCGTTAAGAGTTACTGTGCTACCCTAGTCCAAGACAATACACCAACATAGCGTATATCTACACTGCAATTAAAAACCCAGGGCTGAACCATGTCAGCTGACTCCATCTTGTGGAGCTTGGGCTAACGGACTTTTTTATTGCAGCGTAGGCATTAGGGCTCAGGCTGAAGCCAGACCGTCTACACTGCAATTAAACAGCTCCTTAGCCTGAGCCGCGGGAACTCGAGTCAGCGGACATGGTCCAGCCAGAAGTATTTAACTGCAGTGTAAACATTCTCATAGAGCCTGATTTTCAGCACACAGTATCCCAGTCAACAGTGTAATTTTATTTAAGGTTTATTTTGTCTTGAAGAAAATCACTGGTCCCATTACTAGAAGGGTTTGCAAAGAGAAGCAGCGGTCTGATTGTTTTGAATTAGCTCAGCATAACCCTAGGGCTACTTTCAAACTTCATTTTAAGCTACACAACTGGAGATGAAAAATAATTCTCACTTCATTAATAGTTATATTTTCTCGGTCTTCTGTGAAGCACTTAGCTCACTACTGGATACTGCATTAATTAATACATTATACTGATTTGTATTGGACTAGCCAGCTGTATTTGAACATATTTTGCTGAACCTGAAATTGAGAACAGCCAAATTGTTTCTTAATTAACGGGAAAAACAAGTGTGAAATCATGCTCATTAATATGGTGTTCAATTCCATAAAGAGTTCAGAATCCATGCATTCAGCATATCAAAGGAAAACTTTGAAAGGCATCTGAGAGCAGGTGATATCACCATTCAGAATATTATAGATTCTGATTTATAAAACACACTGTTCCCTGTTTCAGATCTCATAACGTCAAATATTCCCCTCCAGTGTAGCAGTGGCTTGTCTCACCTTACTTTTCCTCACAAGCAAGAGTTACCTCAGCTTTCCTCTTTGATCTAGCTCTCTGACTAAACCAAAAAATCTCTACCCTTCCAGTGTGAAGAAAGTCCAAAAATAAAAGCCAAATGTAAGGCCAAACCATCATAGTCTCTGTCCTTGTGTCACAGCTCTCCCAAAATGACTTGTCTGTCTGCCCCCTTTCTGCAGTACAACAGCAATGCTCCTCTGTTAAAGGTTTCAGAATGGTAGCCATATTAGTCTGTATCAGCAAAAACAACGAGGAATCCTTGTGGCACCTTAGAGACTAACAAATTTATTTGGGCATAGGCTTTCATGGGTTAAAACCAACTTCATCAGATGCATGGAGTGGAAAATACAGTAGAGAGGTATAAATACACAGCATTTGAAAAGATGGGAGTTGCTTTACCAAGTTGGGGGGTCAGTGCTAACGAGCCAGTTCAATTAAGGTGGAAGTGAGCTAGTCTCAACAGTTGACAAGGGAGGAAAAATCACTTTTGTAGTGCTAATGAGTTCAATGTAATCAAGGTGGCCCATTTCAAACTACAAGAGTGATTTTTCCTCCTTTCTTGTCAACTGTTGAGACTAGCTCACTTCCACCCTAATTGAATTGGCTCATTAGCACTGACCCCCTACTTGGTAAGGCAACTCCCATCTTTTCATATGCCGTGTATTTATACCTCTCTACTGTATTTTTCACTCCATGCATCTGATGAAGTGGGTTTTAGCCCAAGAAAGCTTATGCTCAAATAAATTTGTTAGTCTCTAAGGGCTTGTCTACACTTACATTTTATAGCGCTCTAACTTGCTGGCTCAGAGGTGTGAAAAATCACCCCCCTTAGTGCCGCAAGTCTGAGTGCTTTAAAGCGCTAGTGTGGACAGGCTCCGAATGCTGGGACCCGGGCTCCCAGCGCTTGGAGCTAATCCCCTCGTGGAGGTGGGTTACTTGGAGTGCTGGGAGAGCTCTCTCCCAGCACTCATGCGCGACCACAATCGCACTTCAAAGAGCTGCCGCAGGAGCGTTCCCATGGCAGCGCTTTGAAGTTTCCAGTGTAGAAATACCCTAAGGTGCCACAAGGACTCCTTACTGTTTTTCCTCTGTTAAAGGGAACTCTAGCAGAGGGGACCTAAACAGTGAGGCAGATGGCAGCTCTAAACCTGGCTTCGCTTTCCCTCAGAGTTCCTTCCTGTCAGGAAGCAGGACCCACAGCAGAGCCAGGCTAGCAGCAAGGCCTGCAGCAGAGCCAGTATCCAGGCCATGTAAGGAGCGCAGCTGGCTTGTAGCAGGCTGCCTGATTAGCCACTTTGCCTAGTGGTTGGAAAAGTCAGCAGACTGGCTCTTAAGCCTAGCAACAGCAGTTCACTGGCTGCTCAAAGTGTTTGCCCATGGTTGTGATAGCCCCTGGGTGCCTGCTCCTTCCTGGCTCTTCTCCAGCCTTGGACCCCGTCTTGCCTCTCTCCAGGTAACCTGGCTCTGATTGTGGGTGTCTGGCTTGAACAACAAGGCATCACTGCGCACATCCTGGTCATATACGATACCTCGTCTGTTCTGCCCCACACAAAACTTCTTTCAGGGCCCTTAGCAAAGAAACCTAAGGCTTTTCCTTTTCTTGGTCCCTCTTGGTTTGGAGGGAAAAGGTTGCCTGTATCTTCAAGAGCTCCTGCCCAGCATCCCTTACTGAGCGAGCCTCTCATGCCCATAAGCCATGAGAACTAGAACTACAAAATTACCTTGTTCTGGATTGAATGGCCCAGCATCATGCTGGGCCTGTACCCCCTCTTAAAGGCCAGCACACTCTGTTACATCACAACACAGAGCAGAACAAATGGATGTTAATCAAGTGAAAATGACCCAAAAGTTTAGACATTGATACAAGGTCAACACATCAAGCCCCCTTCCTCCCCACTCCAGAAAACCTTCCCTGCAGTTGCAGAGGAGACTTCCCTAGGCAAAGGTGCTGCTGGAACTAGGGGTGCAGGGGGTGCTGCAGCACCCCTTGGCTTGAAGTGGTTTCCATTCATTATATACAAGGTTTACAGTTTGGTTCAATGGCTCTCAGCACCCCCACTATACAAATTGTTCCAGCACCCCTGGCCCTAGGAGCTAGCTCGAGAGGAGTTTCTCTACCCTGGAGAATCTCCAGCTGGAGAGATCTGTCTGCTTTCTCACCCATTTGCATAGTCACAGCTGCAGAAAGGTCCTGAACAGCAATCTGGCTCCTATCTTCTGGAGAGGACAGGGAAGAAGCTTAGTTTCATACATTGGGAGGTCTCTTCTCTTGAGTTTCTGAATGTGTTTATAATATTTGTGAAGTACCCACTGAACTCTGGATCAGTGGTTTAGAAGTGCTTTAGTAAATAACATGATCGCATCCCATTGAATATCATAAGTAATCGCACCTTAACTTGCCCTTTAATTAGCAGGTTTGTTATGGGTACCTTTTAAATTTCATAATGCTTTTTCAACTACTGTAAAAGCCTCAGAGTTGCTGTTACATAGAAAGTTTATTTTCCTAAGAACATAATTCTGTTACTATAGTCAGGCACACATTCTGGAAAGTCAGTTTCACAGGCCCTGCCACTGGAAAAAGGAACAATGTTGCTTAGTTTATACTCCTCTAATATTACTCATGATTTGTGAAAGTGAATTTCTAGTGGTATGCAATCTTGCCTTGTGGTATGGGGCCCTAACCTTAGATGCTGTTGGCATTGGTGTGGTGCAGGCCCTTACTATAACAGACACTTTTTTATGTTGTGAAAGCTAGCCAAGACACTTAAGTGAAATGTGCCATGGACCTTAAGTTTCATTTCCAGGTCCTTTATAACTGCTTCCTTAACATTATTTTATAGTTTCCTTGGAATGATTTATATTTTTTACCATGTTCTGGCACTCATGAAGTTTTTTAAGAGGGCAAATATTATTGGTGAAAATGCTCTGTGTATATGGCAATTTTAATCCTGTTTGATTTCTTCTTTTCATTTACTAGTTCAGTAATTACTGTGTTACTAACCACTTACCGTGAAATCATGCACTGCAGAGAAAGGCCTGTTAACTAGAGTCTTTTCCCTGATCCCAAGTTCCTTATGACTCTAGAGAATACTTTTACTAAGACTAATGGGTAGTCTAAGAGCTTTTTGTTCTCTTACCAGGGCTTACAAGGAAAATCTGGAAGTTATATGCTCAGCATACCAGCAGCAAACTGCTCACCAGAGCAGCTGCACATTGACTTTAACTGGGACTCCTTCAAAAATTAGCATAGCTTGCAAACTAAGCAAACTAGACTGAGCCACAGAAGGCATCTTTTAAGTTAGGCACTCTTCTTTGCTTCACCCTCAAATTGGGGACTTGTATTGCAATAATTTAGATTTTTCTTTTATTTTAAAGTACCCTATGTCCTTTGCTGGAACTGTGTCATGGGCAGTTTACAGGCTGGAATAAGTAAGAGCAGAGTGAAAGAGACTCCACCCAAAGGGATTTTTTTTTTTAAACAGTCTTTCAGATATAGATGCCAAAATAATTGAAAAAAGTTTCTTTTTAAAGAAATGGTTTAAGCATAACAGCTTTTGCTCTCTTTGTTCGCATGACGGTCTGATAAACTGTTTTATGTTATACTTTTTCTAAGCATATAGCAAAACTCCTGGACAAAACTGAATACTAGCTGAGGTAGACATATAACCACATCCATTGCGGTGCGGCAGACCAAAAGCCACTTCAGTGTCCAAAGCTCTCCCTACAGGTTGTAGAGAGTCCCTCATGGTTTCTACTAAATGAAGAAATCCATAAAAATTTAATTTAAGCTGTGACCTTTTTTGGGTAGGTGAAGTGATGTCATTTGATCTTTTGTGTGTGTGGAATCCAGTCCATGTAAACGAACACAAGTTCAGAATGTCTGAAGAACTGGGAATAAAGTACAAAAATGAAGGCAGCAAACTGACTTCAATCCTCATAAATATGTTTCACAACTACAAAATGACAACTATGAAAATGTATCAAAATATTGGACCCTGTGATGGGGCAGAGTGGCCCAGCACTGGTACCGCAAGGGTTAAACCTTCCTTCCTGGCAGAGGAAGCCCCACCCTGGAAGCCCTGCTGGGCATGCTCCAACTGGAGAATAGGTATAAAAGCCCACAAAGGTGCTCAATCTGGGCTGACCACTGGAAGAGAAGGAGGCACACTGCCAGCTCCTGAGGAGGGACAGCCAATGGTCCAGGGGCCAGCCAAGAAGGGATGCACCTGGCATCCCAGAGGGAGGTCCCGACAGGAGGGGATGGACCGGAGGACCCCCTACCCCAGAGTGGAGAACACGACAGTGAATGTAGGAAGTGACCCAGGGGAACTTTAGAGACAAGCAGCGTTAAAGCTGCACTGACGCTCGGCGTGTTGCGGGCGGATCCCCGCTGAGCTAAGCGCGAGGAGAAACCCTGCCAATAGGAGAGCCCTGGGTCGGGACCTGGTGGAGAGGGCGGGCCTGGGTCCCCCTACCACTCAGACCATTGGGATACACTTCCTCACCTGAGAGGGGGAGCTATGGACTCTGGCTATCGGGCCACCCTGCCCTGATACTTGGGGCGCGATGCATGGACTCTGGCAGTTAGGCCCTGCTGGGGTAAGCACAGGGAAACTGCCACTGGGCTGCATTGGAAAGCCCTTAAAGCATGGGCATGGGAACGTAAGAGTGGCAAGGCCAACACCCCATCCACCCCTGCCACAAAGGGGAGCTGTGGTGCCGGACCCATCACAGACCCTTTTTCTTGTATATTTTCTTGGAGGGAATGCTGCTACACATTTAATTCTGTTTAGAGTAGAAAAGGTCTGGACTATGTTTTTCTTGAAATAGGCCCATACTAATATTTCTTCCCTCTCCAAAATGCTTATATAATTCACAAGTGCCTGGCAGAAACCAACACTTTTTATAAATGTGGATTGTCACTTCGTAATATTGAAGGGTTTTATTTAAGATATTTTTAAAAAGTCATGTAATCAACACATTATAACTTGATGGCTCTGATTTTTTTAATGAAAACTTTAAGAAAGACACAGATCTTTGTTCCATATATCACTCAAAATATAAACCTTTTTAAGACAGGGGTGAAGCGCAGATCCAACTTTTTTTTTTTAAACACTGAAAATTAGACTGGGACAGGTCTGTGCCAAAGGAAAAATTGCAGAAACTGAAATATGGTCACTATGAAGCTCTCTCTCTATTGCACCTCTGTGAATTATAACTCCTGCATGCAATCTGCAAACTTATGACTGCATCTTATTAGTGAGGAATTTTGCAGTTTATGGGAGTCTTGGCAGTTACAAAATGTTCAATGACTTTTTTTATCCCTTTAATAGAAACTTAAGTTTGCAAATTAACTTGCAGGACATTTGAGCAACTTTGAAGCTACATTCGACATGATCTTGCACAGTGCCGACGTGGAGAGTTGTGCACATAAGCACAAGGTACAAAGAAAGGAGCAGGACAGTCAGTGATCACCAGAAACTCTGGCCTGCATAAGAGCTGATGCCTGGCTGCCAAGCTACTGGTGCCTAGTAGTTGGAATAGGACCTATGAGGAAAAATTTATATCATAGCTCATTAACCTGATGAAAATCAGGCTTAGACCATGTCTCCCCAGACATTCTCCTCTTCTACCGTGGACACTTGCAATTAAGAGAGTGGGTGTAACAAGACTAAAGACTTCTACTGATCAGTGTGGAGGACTACTAGTGGCTCCTTAATCTTACTCGTGCCTGGCATTTGTGCTGCAGTAAAACACCCTTGTATTTCCTGCTTTGCACTATGTAAGGACTTGTAGGATCAGGATTGGGATGAACAGTAGTGGAGGAATTCAATATTTCTGTGTCTGTTTACTGACTTTGGCTCTGAACCATGGTAATGAGAAGTCTGCAAAAGGCAAGGGATGAAAGGTGAGTAAGGACAAAATAAATAAGAATCAGACTGGAAGACAGAATGCTCTTGGACATGCAGCTCTGACTGAAGCTCATGGGAGGTGAATATGAGCTCTTAAGGCACACTATGGCCTATACATTTTTGTCAGTGTTCAATAATGCCTGTACTACTTCAGAAAATGAAGCAACACATTAATTGATATATAACTTTATTATGCACAGACTAAGATGACATGACGCTGTGGTTATCAAAACTGTACAACTAAGCATCTCCCCAAGTCTTCTGAACACACAACTAAATACCAATGAGGTGTTCAGACTGGCCAGAGGGATTAATGGATTAATTTCTCCCATTGATTTTTTTAAAAAAATAAATCTAATGAGATTTTCTTAATTAAGAACTGATTTAAAAAAATCAAAGTACTGTGTTTGGAACCAGTTGAAAACATGATTGCTAATACCAATTAATTTCATGAACACCCCCCATCTGACAAAAACAGAGCACAACAGTTACCTCACAGAAAGTGCTGTCAGCATAACCAGCAGTACAAGTCTTCTTGTGAAGCATGAGGTAGATACACATTACAGAAAAGACTGGTGTATACATTACAGAAAACAATTAGAAAGAGGAACAAAAAGAATTTACAATCATCTTGAGAGACATTATGCAAAACCCTCTTCCATCTGGTAAATGCAATGGAAAAGCCCAGTTCAGAATGTTTTGACTTCTTAAAATGATAATGTAACAGCTGCCCAACACCAAATATTTGTAAAGGTTAAAGCTAGTGATTAGAAAATATATGAACACAACAAGCAGTCTGCCTTGGAGTTTAAGTATTTCACTAATGGATTTTATAGTCAGAAGCTGTCTTTTTTTTAAAGCCCAATTCTGCCATCCTTCCACCAGATATCCCACTGGACTCAATGAGATTACCTGTGAAATTCACCTTGGGAGAGAAGGCCAGCACCAATTAAGTCTCTTGTGAGCCCCATTTTGAGGAACTAAATGGGATGTAAATGGCACATAGGCCTTGTGCTGCTCCTCTGAACAAGGTAAATATCTCATTCGAGTAATGATGTCAGGATCAGGCCTCTTGATAGACTCCAGAAACTGTGGCTTTGCAGTTAAACATTCAAATGATATACAACACAATATAACTTTAAAGAAACTTGCAGTAAATATAAATGGCTGTTTTATAAAAAGAGTTTACGTTTGTAGCAGTATTCTGAATTGCAGTAGTCAATGACTGCTGCAAGGTACGGTACATTCTTCTAATAAAGCTATTAACTGGGAAATGCCCTTGTTTTACTTCTCTTGCCTACAGAAGTGACTGTTCAATCCTATAAGAAATGACACTTGCATTTGATGACATTCATTGTCCAATTAACATATTGGAAACTTTCCATGAACTCAGTTTGATATATTCTTAACTCTAAACAGCTGAGTACATCAAGATGAGTCTTAATTTAAATTGTGTCCTGGATAGAAGGCTAAAAATTCAAATATTTTTTATGCATTGTATATTTTGGTTTGTCAGTTTGGAAATATAAATCTGTAAATTATTTTAAAATTAGAGTAAATTATTGATTAAAATCATTGATAATGCAGCATGTTTCTCTCAAAAATATACAATTAACTATCTTACACACAAGGTTTTAAACTTGTCCATCACAACAGAATTTAAGACTCCTTGTGAGACTCTACTTTTTTTTAATCTGAGAAGGAAAGGGTTAAAATGGTAATAAGACATTACAAAAAATGTAAAATTCACAGTAACTGAAATTAAACATATAGAGTAATTTAAATTTATCTAAAACCACTTAAATATATCTTTATACACAAATATAATGTAGTAAAATATAGCTATGACTGACTTAAAGGCTTTAGTCTTCTTTGAAGACATCTTTAAAGATTTTATACATAGAATATGCTTATACAATACATTCTGCTGAAGGTTAGGCAAAGCGCATTATTTTCAAAGACACAGGTAGCATATTTGTTCTCCCCACACGAAGGACGCAATCCTGCAAACACTTATGTGAGTCATCCTGTTGAACTCAAAGTAATTATTCATTGGGCTGATCTTGCAAAGACTTTCACATGTGCTTAACTTTACTCACTGTGAGCAGTCCCCATTGAGACTGATCACAGGGCATAAAGTTAAGTACATTTATAAGCCCTTGCAACATCAGGGTCAGTCAGTAAGTTTACCCATGTGCATAAGCATTTGCAGGATCAGAGCCAAATGTGTTTAAAAAATTAAGGGCAAAATTCTGCTATCTGATCCTGAGTACGTATCTCTATTGCACATTTTGATCTCATTATACAGGCTGAATATCCATTGACAATATGAGTTGTATACGTGGCATGAGTGTAGAGTTAGCAATAGAAATCTTGAGTTCAGACTTAGGAGAATATCACCCTAATATAAAGAATCCTATTCTCCTGCTGCAGAATACAAGCAGCTTCTACTGAAACTAATGGGAGTCATTTATATCCTGTGACAAGAGAATAACATTCACTTAAAAAACAAAACAAACAAACCAGAAACAGAGGAATCAGAGCATATTACAGTTGCAAAGTGACACCATAATATTCAAAGTAATTCACATCTAATTTTTCCCTCCTTTTGGGATTTATTGTAAGGTCAGGGTATGGCAAAAGCACTAAAATACTATGAAAATTAGTGCCTTATTGCCCATCTCACATTCTAACATTACTTTGGGAATATCCAATTGCAAAGTTCATATGACTAACTAGTAGTTTGACACAAACCACTGTGGACTGTTATCTTAAAAGAAGAGTTTCATTTTTATATGCAGTGTTTTATACAGATAGGCTCAGTTGCATATCCCTTGTGCACTCAAAACCACAGTGATGTCAACTGGAATTCGGGGCGCACAAAGAACGTAGGACTGAGCCAAGTATCTTTCAATATACTTTTTTTTATATTAGTCTCAAAATATTCATATAAACTAAAGTCAATTATAAATATCTAACAACATTCTCATGGGTAGAGTGGGATATTAAGATCTTTTTCCCAGTCTAAAAAAATAGACATGCTAGATTAAGTAAAATTGTGTATACTGTGGTATATACATTTGCATAAAGATATTTCATTAAGTATACACACTAACATTAGTGCATATTTATCTTTTCTTTAATCTTTGTGAGTGTATAAGGGTATAGTGGGTAAAAAACCCTAACTGAAGATAGTTTTGGCCCAGTGAACAAGAAAGGGAATGTTGCTTTAGTGAGCATTATGATTACCAAAGGCAAACACATTTTAAACACCTGAAACTGTACACAAAACAAAGCAGGTAAGATGCTATAGCAGTCAAGCTCAAGAAAACAAGGTGCTATTTTGAAGTGGTTAAATATAGCTGAAGTTAATAAAATGGTTTTTAACCAAGTAAATCTGAGCTTGAGACTTTCTTCTTCCGATGTGTAGGAATCCTTTGACCGAAGATCTCTGTTGTTCTACTTATCTTGTTGAAATCCCTCTGCAAACACCTTGTCAGTGAAAAGGTTTAGGAACCAAAAATTATTTTGTAGAGACAAAGCAGCATTTTTCAAACTGGCATGTATTTCACACTGACAGCCCACACTCCCTTTTAACAGGTTGCAGTACTGTAGCATAACATGCTGTAGAAAGGTCCAAAGACTGTATTTATCCAGAAGATCAGGTGATTTTTTTTTTTCCTACAGCGAAATCCCTCCTTTCTCAAAAGAAACCAAATGAATCCTTCCAACTTTAGACAGCCAACGTCAACATACTGTCTCTTTGAACCTCTGCCCTCCTATGATGCTCCCTGGACTTATTTCCCCCTGGGTTAGGCTGTACTGCTGCTAGAACAGGGGGTGCTTTGTGTGCTGCCGATACTGTGCGCAGCACTGCTGTTTTCAGAGGCTGGTGGGTATGTGGGGACCTGCTGTCTTCCTGCTGTTTCCCCTGGGGAAAAAAAGAAGGAAACTGAAAATGTTACATGCTACAGCAAAAATATTTCTACCAACTCCCAATGTTCTTGTCATTTTTATTTCCATAAAAACTCTGCACTGGATATATATTTCAAATGGAAACATTTGTTAAAAATGTTACTTGATTTTGACACCTCTGGGTAGTATTTACATAAAAATCTTTTCTAGCTGCTTTCTTAATTGTATAAAAGCAGCTGACAGTGAGCTCAGCTATGGATGCTGTGTGTATCCTGCCGTCAGCTGCCCATCAACTGAGGTTCAGTCACCATACTCCTGGGGGAATTCTGTGCAATGGGAGGGGGGAGAAAGGGGGAGGTATCTGGGCCAGGGGGTCCCCACATCTGGGCTTGGGGGGGGTGGGGAAAGGTGCAGGTATCTGGGCCAGGGAGGCCCTGTGGCTGGGCTCTGGGGGAGGAGATTTCAGTGTATTGGCTGGGGGGCTCCCATGGGTAGGCCACGGTGAGGGAGGGGTTGTGGGTATCTTGCCTCCCAGCTGGGCTGGGGGGAAGGGGGAAGAAGGAGGCAGAGAAACAGGAACTGGTTTGTCATAGGGGTTTCTTTAACTCTCTACTCCTGGGGGAATTTGTGTGTGTCTGTATTGTTACAGACATACTTGTTGACAGGTATTTTCAGATAAATTACCAAAATAATTGAAGGTGGCATGATTATGTGGTGCTGTTTTCACAAATAAAATTTGCAGAATTTTAATATATTGTGCACAGAATTTTTAATTTTTCTGGCACAGAATGCCTCCAGGAGTATCATGTAACTCAGATCAGGATCAGACCCTACATTTTTTGTGGTCTTTTCTGTTTGATGGAAAACAGCTAGAAAAGTGTAGAATGTTTTGTCTTAATGCCAACACATGGAGCAGCGTGTACTAAAACCAATGAGTTGGATCTGAAAGCACTCTCCTCCCCCTCCTCAGTCAGGAGGATGGCACATACTGGGAGAGAGAGGACCTTCCCCCCCCTCCCCCCCCCAGAGTAGGAAAATGGCCTATCCTGTAATGCTGAGTTGATTTACATATCCCACTCTAAATGTAATGTAGCAGGGTTACAGCAAGCTTCCACATAGCTACTACAGTATGAGCAGTAGTTATAGCACAGTATAAGGTACAATATTCTTGCAATTTCATGCTCAGGGTGTAAGTACACACACGCACTATTGTTAAAAGAATGTTATTTGGATTACAAAGTCAAGCACTAAAAAGTTAGAAAATGCCTAATTTTATGGATGCCTGTGCAATATTAATACTTCCCTTTTCTTGTCCATTTTGTGCACTGAATGAGGCAGAGGTCCTGTGGGGGGAAAAATAGTATGATCGAATAATTAAAGATCATATCACAATGCATACGGGGGGGGGGGAGAACAGGGGATTAAGGTCGCACAGGCAACCATAAATCTGGCATTGCCTAACTCTGAAGTGCTTAACTTTGTAACCTTAATGTTCTTTTAATGTAGTTGTGTGGTTTCCTAATGGTTTTTAAAGAAAAAGGTTACAAGTTCTATTATGTGGATCTGTAGCCCTCCTCCCAATCATCAGCAGTGTCAGAACCCTGAGTCTTCAGCATTACAGCATAGACTTCTGCTACTTGAGCTACAAGATTAACAATGTTGGCTAGCAGTAGGGTGCCCATATTTCCCAAAAGGAAAACAGGACACCATGAGGGGCTGGCCTGAGACCCTTCCTCCAGCTGCCCCTCCCCCCCAACAGGGCTGGCCCCAGGCCCCCACTCGAGGCTGTCGCTGGTTGCTTGAACCATGCCCCCCCCACATCCACATCGTTCCTCCACACTGCACTGCTTTTTTGACAAATGGGCATTTGTCCCGTTTGCTCTTGCTAACTGATCCAACTTTTGCCAAACAAGTCAGGATGGCCAGGACAGGGCTTAAAAAAGGGACAGACTGTCCTGGCCAAAATGGGACGTTTGGTCACCTTAGGCCTAGCAGTAAGAGGGGAGACAAGATTGCTGGTTCTGGAGAGTGCTTGGAGAAGCCCAGGTCAGCCATAGCTGGGATAGCTACTGTCCCATGAGTTGCCCCCAGATGGGTGACTGACCCTTGGTACCATGTGCTGGATCCATAGGGGCAGTTAAGGGAACGCTGACCTGGCTGTCTCTCCCTCCCTCTCCCACTCCTTCCCTGCCCAGGAGTTGGGAGAGCTCCTACCCCCAGTGGTAAATGGACTACAGGGGGCTGAGTGCTGGATCCTAGGATTTACAGGGTTGGAGCAGGCTGGCTCACTGTCCTCCTTGCCCCCTAAAAGCTGCTCTGGCAGCTCCCTGTTCCCACTGCAATGTGGGCTGCTGCAGCAGCAACACGAGCCCAGCCTTGGAATGGTTCAGAGATTTTGGCAGGTTGCAAAAAGTTTCCAGAGGAACACGAGTGACAGAAAGGAAGTGGTGATTTTGAACACTGTAGCTCACCCAATTCTTTTTTATTTAAACTTTATTTGTATTGTTTTTACATAAAATATAAACACTTAACAAAACGCATACAAACAACCGCCTTAAATGTCACTATTTGTAAAACCTGGAAAAAACAAAAACAAAACAAAAAACTCTGACCCAGTAGCGGTCAGGCAGGGCATCAGAGCTCACCCATATCTGAATGGAATATCATGGGTGAATGAAGATGCACTTCTGCAGCACAAGGGGATTCCCACCTACTAAATATCAAAGCCCTGATGCAAACAATGGAGGTACGAGAGCTTGTCAAGTGAAGGGGTCACAAGAATCCTTCACAATAAAAAGTGCCAGGCAACCTAAATGCAGGGGTTGCTACCAGCTCATCCTACAATCACTGCCGTATTCCTACTCTCGAAAGAGTGCACAGCTTTTGCCTTGCACCCCACTATTTTCACAAATAGGAAGAAAACTCCCCCAAACACTCTTCCTCAATTAAGTCAATGGCGCTGCATTGCTTTAACAGAGGTCAGAATTTTGCCCATGGATTCACTCAATAAGACATTTAATTTTGCGAGGCAGTTTCTGATCTGTACAAATCCAAAGTGATTCCACAAATTATAGACTTCTTCTATGTGTAAATGAATCTAGCACAGCATTTCTTAAATAAAATGTTTCATTCCTATCTTTTTATTAGAAACAGCTTTGTATATAAACAAAGTAAACTATAGCAGCAGTTTCTTGTTGTGTTATCTTACTATAAGCTTTTCATAAACCTTGTTGGGGCATTTTCTCCTTCATTATAAAATGTTCCTCTATCCACTAATTGTTTTGTGTATAAGCCTCCCTTCCTGTCATGTTAAAGGACATATCTATAAGTCAGTGATAAGCAAACTCCCTTTCATAAAAAAATGAAAATAAAAATAGAAAAAGCTGTTACCATTAGAACACAGGAACTGCAGTTACTTCCATTCCCTTAACAGGGCCCCTCAACATCTCTGCCAAGAAAGCAGTTCTGCAAAATGTAGAACTGGCCCATATTCCCTGCTGTTAGGTCTTATTACAGCTTTGCTGTCACCCATTTTACAAACCGCATGATTACACATAGTTTTGCATCAGCCACAGCATATCAATACGATCTGTATAAACTTAACCATAACTTAGTTTATATGCTGAATACCTCTTCTTTTTTAGGCAAAATGACAAGCACAGCTGTCACAATCTCTTTAGAAGCCAAACAGCACCACACACCCCGTTCCTTTGCTCTTCTGGAAAACTTCCTAGGAGGCATCTTCCTTTAAAAGTCTGGGGGTTGAGCACTTTGCCTCAGTGGCAAAGACTCTGCTGTCATTTAATTTCCTCTTCACTGCTCCATGTCTAGAAAATTATTGGCAGTTCTGACATAAAAATCTGTTTGTGTAACAGAGATACCAGCAGAATTTGCACTGCACTTCAACTGAAGTATCAAAATCTTAGTGAGACTATGAACAGAACCTACCAATATATTTAGACTGACTTTTGCTTGGTCTTACAGTTATTGTTCACCACCTTGATAAACTGTTAAATCCTCTCGATAAAAAACTCAAAATAATTTAAGTGAAGAGAAAAAATGTATTTAATACACCACCACTTACTGCCTTATTTATGTAAACAGCTTCATATGTGTCTAATGTTAGTGCTTGATCACGCCTCAAAATGGCCATGTCCTATCTATTGACAGTAAACAAGCTTTTACCCATCTGAATGTGACAACATGTACTTTATTATTCACACTTAGGAAAACTGCCAGTAGTACTCCCTGTCCAGGAAGTCTGAATGTTTGCTTTTCTATCTCCATTTGCCAAATATAATTGGTTGCTATGTCGGTTTATTTTAAATCAGATCCCATTTTAAAAACAAGAGAAGGGGAGGCCTTTAACTTCCAGAGCTCTGGAAAATTTTATCCTGTTAATTTGAAGCATTGTCCGAATAAGAGAAAAATCATACTTTCTAAGAGGATTATGTGACTGATGTGCGTGCCATACATAATGCAGGGTTTTAAATTGTTGGGTTTATGTTTAGCAAAGTCTAATAACTTATAAAGCTGTTCCATGTCCCTTGTATTTATCCTTAAGCATGATAGTTTATTCACTTAAAGCAGAGGTCTCCAGTCATAGATAATTTCACAATCACTCCTGAAGGGTTACTGCACACAAACAGGGCTGGAGCAAGACTTTTACTTCTTCTAAAGAGGCTCAGGTAAAGAGTCTTCAATACTAGCCAAGCTCCTCTGCCTTCCTTTGTTCTAGGATCCTCTCCAGACAGATATTCTATTATTGTGAAAAAGTTGGTAGCTACCTTTCAAGTTCTTTAACCATTTGGAAAAAATAGTCTAAAATAGGGAACTTTTGGCTGAGGAGGAGGATAGAGCACCTCTCAATTCCTCTACTCACTTCGATGCCTCTCCCTCCTTAAGTACTCTCTGAGCTCAAAGCCCTGTGTGCTCAATGGCAAACTAGACCCAAATTTTGCAGTAAAGCTCCTAGATTTTTTGTTAACATTCTGGTGGAAACTTTGCAGCAGTTTCTGATTTTTTTAAAATGTATTTGAATGAAATAATCGAAGTGAGTAATACAATCAATAACTTAGCTGCTGAGTTGTTCGTTTTGATATTCAATTGCATTTATTTTATGCTGTCTCCTCTACATTTTCAGTTACCTTTTGGTTTCAGCATTAACAACCCATTAAGATGAATGGGGGAGTTCATTCATTTAGGGCCTGGTCCATATTAGAAAGGGTTTGCTGGTATATACTAGCAAACCTTCCTAATGTCGACACAGCTAATACCAGCAAAGTAATTCTTTTGCTAATGTAATTTATACCAATTCCCCAAACAAAATAAGGTAAACTGGCAAAGATACTTCTTTTGTTGGTATAACCGCATCTACAGTCTGGCTTTTGCCAGTATCAACAGTAATTTAAACACCCTTCATCCCCACCACGCATCGCTACTATGCCAGTAAAAGTTTCTAGTGTAGACCAGGCCTAAGAGATTGTTTCACGCTGCCTGCAAACCTAGGATGAAACCATGGCATCACTTTTGAAAGATAATGTTATATAAAATGAAAATTGGATTATGTTCTGGAATCCCAATTACAAGGGGTGAATTATATGGCTGTAGTATACACAAGACCCTATCTAAGATATGCAGGTTAGCTACATATTTATTTATGCTTTATCGAAAAATGTCTTCAACAGACCCCAAAGCCTTTCAGCCGGGGTGAATTATCTTGTACACCGCAATTCTCCACTGAGGGGTTATGGTGACCAGCGGAAGTCCCTGGTAGCAAATCTCTACTACAAATCCCAATTTGTAGATGCAAGTGTGGGGGGGACAAAATATGTGCACAGGAACAGCAGTCCATTTTGAGGCGCTTTAAAAATCTGCCCCCTATATCTAATTTCTAAAATTCTCTAATCCAAGGAATTAGAGAGCCTGCTTCCTTTCTTCCCTTTTATTCTTTCCCCTTATTTTTGTCTCTCAGGCAATAAGGAACGTCAGAACAGCTGCTCCCCTTGCTGTTTTACATGGTAACTATGACTGATGTAGTTAGTCACTAATTATTTTAATAGGGTTGGTCCAAGTTCCATTTTCTTGAAGGATTTATTATGTCAACTTCCCATTGTTTTTGACAACGGGATTTTGTCAATTTTAATTACTCTCTCTTGTCTCTTGTATAATGCTGCTATTAATTAATACTGTAAAGTTTAACACACAACTTCTGACATACAACACATGTCCCTCTAGATATCTCTGTAACTGAACAGAGATTCAATATCTATTGATAAAGGATGAAGGCTTAACAGTGGGGCAATTTTCCCCAGGCCCCGGGCCCCCACGAGAGTTTTCGGCAGCACTTCGTCTTTGGCCCGGAGTGGAAGGACCCCCGCCGCTGAAAACCCCAGGCCCCTGAATCCTCTGGGCGGCCCTGGTGGCCAGGAGTGGAAGTGGCCCAGAGCAGAGACTACTTTGGGGATTCTGGGATGGAGAGCAGCCCATAGGGAGTCCAGGAAAGACTGCTGCATGTTAGAGTAGTCCATGGTGCTGGTCTAATCATAGCAGAGTGGTTCTAGTTACTTTGGCAGCTCAGAATCCAAGTGGAGCAAAAGATGATGTAAAGCCACCTGTGCCTCCCCTTCTCCTCCTCCTGTGTGGCATGTCTTAGGAGACACACAACCTAGCCCAGGGGTGGGAAAACTTTTTGGCCTGAGGGCCACATCAGGGTTGCAAAACTGTATCAAGGGCCAGGTGGGGAAGGCTGTGCCTCCCCAAACAGCCTAGCCCCCGCCCCCATCCGCCCCCTCCCACTTCCCACCCTCTGACTGCCCCACTCAGAATCCCTGCCCCATCCAACCCCCCCGTTCCTTGTCGCCCGACCACCCTCTCCTGAGGCCCCCCCGCCCCACCCAACCCCCCACCCCGCTCCCTGTCTTCTAACTGCCCCGACCCCTATCCACACCCCTGCCCCCTGAAAGGCCCCCCGGGACTCCCACACCTATCCAACCCCCCCTGCTCTGTCTCCTAATCGCTCTCCACTCCATCCAACCGCCCTCTGCTCCCTTACCATGCTGCTCAGAGCAGCAGAGGCTCACAGTCCCACCACCTGGCCGGGGCCAGCCACATTGCCATGCTGCCCGGCAGAAGCGGTGGGCCAGAGCGCTGGCGGTGCAGTGAGCTGAGGCTGCGGGGGAAGTGGGACAGCAGGGGAGAGGCTGGGGGCTAGCCTCCCTGGCCGGGAGCTCAAGGGCTGGGCAGGACGGTCCTGCGGGTCGGACGTGGCCTGCGGGCCGTAGTTTGCCTACCTCTCACCTAGCCCATGATTAAGTACAGATTTATCTAGTTTGCCACAGAAGAAACTACTGGATAGGAGTTCCTCAAAGATTGGTTTTCATACAATTTGCACTGGTTCAACTAAAATTGGTTTTCATATCAATTTACTTAAACCCATGGAAACTCTTGCTTGGCTCACACTCAAATCAGCTATCAGTGGCTATAAATTTAGCTTAACTTTTTAAAAACTGAGAATTTTAATTAAACCAATGTAAGGTTTTGAATAAACAAAGCCTACAAAACATTTTAAATTGCAGCTGGAGTCAGAAAAGGCCTATGTAAATATGGTGTCTTTTTAGTCATTTGATCTGCTCCTGGTGTGTAGTCAAAGTCATATCTGCTTACTTTACTAGCTAAAAAGATTTAATGGATTCTCTTCTGGCTCACACATCAATAGAATTAACTAAATTCCAGTTACAGAATCTTTATTGGTGATGGCACATGAGCTATAAAATCTCAGTTGGACTTTCAGACCCCAGGGTAAGTTTTCACAGTTAGTCAAAAATCTCTAAATTTCTAAACCAAATATCAAAAGACATAATATCCCCCATTACCGAGAGAGGCAGATACAGCTACCTGGTTAACACCTTCAGTCTGCTGTGGGGAGTTGCTGGAAAGCACCTTAGGGAGAACGTGGAAAGCAGCAAAGACCACCTAGTCTCCTGATTCATAAGCATTCGATCTCACTGCCTCCATTGTAATGTGTTATGCCAAATGGAAGCCGGTGAAAACAACTGTACTAACCTGTGTGAGAATAGATAAACCACAGTGCTCCTGTCAGCAGTGCTCCAATCACAAATGCTGCAAAGGCGATGCCCACAACGGTCAGAGTGTCCAGACCATAGAAAACTGCTACAAATAAAAACCATTTTTTTCATTTTGAATGCTGAATAGTATTTTTAAAAATTCCTCCTCCCGTTTTCACAAAGAGCTTTGACATTTTCATATTTAATTAACCAGCATTTTAAACGCAAGAAAAGAAAGCCCCATGATACTTAGCAGATTACTGTGATTTGTGTCTAAGCAGGACAAGCAATGCGTATGCTGGCAGAGGTGAGCATGAAGCATGTCTTTAGTTTAACAAACTGTTCTGTCATAAAGCAAAAACCCAGCTCAATACATCCCAAATCTAGCAAAACCAGAATGAATTCAAAGTGTTGTCAGTTTCTCGTTAATTATTCTTTGTTTTCAGTTAAATACCAAGTTTCCCTTAAATATATATTTAAAAAGCTGTGCAGTCTTACTAAAAGATTACTTTTTATTCACATCCTACCATTCAAGCCAACTTTACTCTATATCCTCTGTAACTTCAGCCCTATATCTAGGTGGAGATCGGAAATGCTGTTAAGTGAGAAGTGGTGCCAGCTCAAAAGTCAGCAAAAACATAAATAGGAGCAATTGTTTTTCATATTTGGCAATGTTCTTAACAAAAAATTAATTCCAGATCACAAAAATAGAACAAAAAACTCAGTTTCTAGGGGATGGGATCTTTATGCAGTATAGTTTGTACAGTACTGCATCTGGTTCCTGAATGTATGGCTCCAAATGTTACTGACACAATTACAGCAACTTCCAGCCATTGTCTTGCATATTTCTTCTCTTTGATCAAAAACACCTTAATGTGTTTCTCATACTGAATCAATTATTTTTTGTAATTTTTCTTACATGACTAATTTCAGATGTAGTTTTTCTAGTGTCTCCCATAAACATATGAAATGTTGTAAGCTAGTGAATAACTTTTTAGTAATTGAGTAAATAATGGAAAAGAACTGAACACACAGACTCCAATTCATCCCAGGGTCTGCGTTGGTGGGTGCAGGGGACACGAAGGAGGCTGGCCAGGGCATGCTTAGCAGATCTCCTCCAATTCACCTGCTTTCTACCTCATTTCCTGCATCCAGCAGAAATTCCTTGGAAAGGCAGGCAGCAGCACTGCTACCTGCTTTCCCTCTGTTATTGACAGGCGCACTTGCATGGGTACTGTACCTTTCAGACTTCTGCATCTGCTAAGGGAGTTCTTCAGAACCCCTTTCTGAGTATGTGCAGCCAGATTTGGGACAGAAAGAACAGCCCAGGTAGTGGCTAACTGGAGTTTTCTCCTGTTTTTGACTTGGAGCCATTTCTGAGTCACTTGGTCATGTTTGATTATTTTAAATCCAAACTATAATTGTGTTTGTTAACCAGAGATACCTCTTTTACAACTGCATCATCTTCTTGCCTTAAGATGCAGTTCACAGACAATTAAGTCCCACTCATTGCAGGACACAGGTAGCTCAGCTGGTGGAGGGAGGTAAATGTTATTCTCTGTGCCACCTTGTGTGAATCTAGCTCCAAGACCCAAAGAGACCAGCTCTTTTCCCTCACTTCTTTCCCTCCCCACTTCCTAAATTCTCACCCTTCAGCTACCATTTTTCCTTCCCTCCCATCACGATGCTTTTCTAGTGCTACCCACTCTCCTCAAAGCTGATTGGGCCCTTTAACATGGTTGAGATTTTTGGCTTCCCCAACTCCGTTGATGCTGATGTTGAACTCAGAGTGAAAGTCACAGAGCCACATTTTATCACATCTGTGGTGGTCTTGATGTTGGAGTACTGCAATCACTTACAAATTACTGCTCTCCCCTCATGAATTCCTCTCTCAAAGTTCGTGGGAATGGCCTAGATCCTGGGACTCATGTGCCTAACTATGTTTGAGGATCTGGGATGCTGTCCCCAGGGGCACTAAAACCAAAGACTTAATTCTGTTTTAAGTTTAAAAAGCTTTACAATAAACTATCTTTGACTTAACCTTTTGTCTGGAAGTTGTTAGATCAGCGGTTCTCAAACTGTGGATCAGGACTCCAAAGTGGGTCGCGACCCTGTTTTAATGGGGTTGCCGGGGCTGGCATTAGCCTTGCTAGAGCCTGGGGCTGAGGCCGAAGCTGGAGCCCAAGCTCCACTGCCCAGGACCAAAGCCTGAGGGCTTCAGGTTATAGACCCCCTGCCTGGAGCTGAAGCTCTTGGGATTCAGCCTTTGGCTTTGTCCTCCGCCCAGGGTGGCGGGGCTTGGGTGGGCTTAGGCCTTAAGTCCCCCTTCCTGGGGTCGTATAGTAATTTTTGTTGTCAGAAGGGGGTACAGTACAATGAAGTTTGAGAACGCGTGTTAGATCAACAAAGTAGACAGATATGTATAACTTACGTGGCTGCAACCCATTGCCTTTTGGCTTGTGAATAGGTGGACCTGTTTAAAAAACACAAACACATTAATTGCATGATGTGCCATAGAAATACTACACACTATATAAGCAATCTTCAGCATCTCACTGGGAGGAAAGTCTTTAAATGCTGCATAATGTATTGGTAACATTTCAGGAAATCCTGTCCGAATTTATTAACCTGGATCAGTATGTAAAAAATCCATTTGTATCTTGTTTAGTCTTCAGAGGAATATATCCATAGCACCATGCAAGCAGCATGTTACGGAGTGCTGGCAGACGTTGTGCAAACCTCCCCACCCAGTAGTCATCAATTCTCACCTGCAATAACTCCCTCTTATTCCTATGCCGGGCTCTCCTTCAGCACAGATTGCTAAAGTTGTTTCCTGTCTCCAGTCATGAGAGACTAGCACATGAAATCATTTCAAGACCCAGCCCCCCTTTTCCACTCCTGGGAAATGTTGCTTCTAGATATGATGGACCCTGTTCTGACCAGCTTACATGCTTACATTCCTGATTTAAGTGCTCTTTTAATTCATGCATTTTGGAATATGTTATTGTTTTTAATATCTCAACCTTAGCTTTCTCAAAATGTACGGTTTTTTGTTTGTGAATATACTAACAAGTTATCAAATGGAAGTCAAAGCAGAAGTATAAATGAAGGTTTATGAAAGGCACTGGATTGAAACACTAGAGTGTGAAATAGTACAACATGAGTAGCAGCACTATATTTGTCCATATATCCAGCTAGCATATCCCAAACTTCAACTAATCCGAACGTCTCCAATGGTGACAGGAATTAATTTTCCATGCTAACTCTGTCATTGGCCTCGCCACAGAATAGGAAGGTTGCCAAACAACAACTTTGCCAATTCACTGAATTAGTTATCCAGTTCCTTGGCATTAATGTGTGTTGCTTGCTGCAGCTTTGTGCAACACAAGAAGGGTGAGAGTGCATGAGGCCCAGGGAAAGTGTATAGTTTTAAAACAACAGAAGCAGGCTTGAACTAATGCACATGGTTTTCTATATCTTGGTTTAGGAAAAGTGTTGGTCAGTTGCTCACTTGATCTTGCTCCCTTCACTGAAAAAAAAAAAAAATCAGTATTTTCCACATCTTGCATAAATTGAACAAACAGTGAAAGGGACATAACTTTTCAATAGAAGAATATCAATTTCATAGACTTTAAATAAGTTTCTCTCTACACCTTTCACTTAAATTGTGCCAAAGAACAGATGTGACTTAGAGATGCCAGGATATGAATAATTTATTTGTTGGTTTTGTTTTTTTTTTAAACTTGTTTGGCCTTTTTTAGGAGGTTTCATGGGAATCTGATACAATAAGGTGAAGAACCAAGCTCGTAAAAACCTATAAAGCAAAATGCAAACTGGAGGGGGGTGTTTTTCTCTAGCTATAGAGGCAGGGTTTCTATTACAGTCAATGGCAGTCATGTGCATGACGTATGGAGAAGAAAACAGACACCTTTGCATTGAACAATTTGTGCTGGCTCCCCGAATGTCAAACATACAAGCTCTTCATTTGGCTTATAGAGCAGATGTAACAGAATAGTTCCAATAACATGGTTTGTAACAATACCCATGAAAGCTGGCCTGTTCCACATCAAAGCAAATGGTAACTGACATCTTTAAGATGAAAATACTCATATTTTAGTAGTGCAATATAATTTGTTCTCAATCTTACAGATTCACTGTGCCAGTCAACCACAGCAGTTATAGAAAAGGGCCATGAGATTCGTTGTGGAACAACTGCATAACAGCGATGTTAAGGTGCTAATAGTTGTGCATTATGCTCAAAATCTGCAGTGTGCTGGGCTGAGTTCCACCAAGCCTTTAGCCAAACTATTGTTACATTGTGGGTGATCTTATCAAGCAACTGTCTCTTAGTAAATCTGGTTTTACTTTTACACACTAAGACCTCATACTCTTTATACAGACAAAACTCCAGCTGAAGTTATCCTTGGGAGTTGCACACACAGCCCCACACACCCAAAGGGAGAATAGAGCTCTGGGTGTAAACCTGTTTGCTGAAGGATAAACATCAGTTACACAGTTTGATGTGTTCTGTCAGGAATGGATAATCACTGAGATGAGTGGGCATTTTGCATGAGGAAAGGGTACAGAATCAGGCCCAAAAGCAGAGTTTTAGTTGTACTGCATTTGCCAATCAAATACTTGCCTTTAATTCTTAGTGAATTTAATTTGCATGAAGAAGAATCGTGTAAAAACATGGGCTGCCTTGCAGAGTTAAACAAAAACAGTTGTTGCTTATGTCCCCCAGCAATGCTCCATGGTACCATATGCTGTTTAAACACTAAAAAGCACGCACGGCAGAACTGAGGTTAAAGGATTTCTGATCCCCCATCCTTTGACTCTCTCTGGAAAGCATTCCAAAATTTCAAACAGACGTTGCATGCAAATGGAAGATTTTGATCCGCAAGTGAAGTGAGCTGTAGCTCACGAAAGCTTATGCTCTAATAAATTTGTTAGTCTCTAAGGTGCCACAAGTACTCCTTTTCTTTTTATGAAACCCTCTAAACTATCATGCTAGAGCTAAAAGAGAATGGACAATGCAAATGTCTTATTAATGTTCTAATGTGCATCCCTGCTGTTGTCAGAAGGGCCCCAGCAAGAAATACATTCACAAAAGAGGAAGCTGTCATAACAGTTCTGGTTTTCCCATCTTTCTATACATACACAGGGGCAGAGCCTCAGCTGGTGTGAGTTATCAGAATTCCATTGACTTCAGTGGAACAATGACAGTTTACACCAGCTGAGGATCTGCCCTGCTGGATCCAGTTTGCCTTTAGATATGTGGGTACAGCTCCCATTGACTTGTTCTGGAGTTGTAGCTTATGCTAGAGGGCAGAACTGAGCCCTCTGTACTAACTTGTATTTGCTACGCTATAAATGTAAACAAATGTTCTCATAAATGTACAAACACTGAAATAAGATATTAAAATGTCAAATGCACACACCATGGGGCTTCACGGGATCCATCACAAACGTGTAGGATCTGGAGGCAACATTTACAGCTGAATTTCTACACAGAGAATAGTTCTGTACTGAATCCCACTTAGGGTCTGGAGTGGGTCAGTGGCCTAGTCACATGCCAAAAGAATGCATCTGATTTTAGCAATCTTGATGGCCACCTTCCTCTTAGAGTCCAGACAATTAACTATTTCATTTTTCTAAAACCATCAATACAAGTCTGATAATACTACACAGTCTGTTTCCTACCCATGGCATAAAGCTTAGGTTTTTTTCAGGGGAAAACCGAATTATGACACAGTGTAGATAAAACAATGGGTTAATCAATATGAAGTTTAATTTTCACTTTTGGGAAAAATACCAAAAGATGAAAAGCTGCCTTTGTCCTGAAAAAGCTCAAGTTATGAAGGTAGGTTATCAAGAAGCTTAGCTCCTTCATCCATCCACCAGAAGAAAGCTTATGACCTCCAGAAAAGTTCTTTATATCTAAAAGTTCAGGCTCTCTGCAGTTGGGCAGTGTGGATATACTCTGGTTAGGCTAAGGCAATGGATGCCTGAGAAAGAGAAGAGACTTATCTCCATCAGGAGTTGGTCCATCACCAGTTTCATTGACTGTGGTGCTGAGAGTTAATGAGACCACCTGGAAGTCAGCAGAAGGAAAAATTACTCATGCCCTGTCTCTCCTGGCTTTCTTCATAACTCTTTAATCAGGGAGAGCTGGAGGAAAAGGGCAGGCTCCCCAATTTCCTCACCCATTGCCAGGTGAAGGCATCTGAGTATAAAGCTCTGGGGATGTAAACCCGCGAGCCGTAACAGGGAACAAGTCACTGACTCAAACTGAAATGGTCTATGGGGTCTAACAGGGACACATGAGGTGCTGGTAGAAACTCAGGAATACTTGGCTTTCTGGGAATTAGCTGGCGATTGCCGAGTCAGTCTGCAGTAGATCTTTCCCTACAAGATACAGTGCTTGAAATGAGTGGAGACAGGATTGTGTCCTTCAGAAGTCGCTGCAACAGAAGCTACTGATACTGCCCTGATGTTTACATAGGCTATCATTACTTGGTTGTACATAGTTACCATTTGCTGGTCCTGAATCACACACTCATAGGCTTGGAGAACTAGGGGATTGCCTAGAGCTCCAGGAGGGTAATACTAAGCTTCTGCTTCACAAGCAGAAGAGGGAGGTGCACCCCAAGCTGAGAGGGACGTGCACACTCCGAAAGCCTGCCATCAGCATGGCTAGCAAGGAGGAAGGGGGAGAAGTAAATAAAAGGCGCACACATCATGCCAGAAAAATCTTGAATGATTGGGGCAGAAGGAGAATTCTCTTGCAGTTGCAATCAGTGTCTTTTCCCCAGCTGTCACTGTAGAATACAGCCCCACAAATTTAAGATGTTCTCCTGCTGGAGAGTGTGAAAGAGGATGGTGGGGACATGGCTACTCATAGGAGAAGGAAGGTGAGAAAAATGGAAACAAGTTTCCTGTTTGTCGTCATGACCAGCCACACACACAATATCCTATTTCTCTTTGAAAGAGAAAGCAGAGGAGGAGCTATGCACTGAGAAAGGGAAGCTGCTTCTAGGAAACCAGCTTAAAAGGGTGAGAAGTGTCAAGCGTGCTCGGTAAAAAATGGTTCCTACATAATTTGGAAAGTTTGTGTTAGTGAGCTTCTGGGGATTCTTCCTTAAAAGTGAGATTTTTTTTGCATGTAAAAAAGTCCAGGTATTTTAGGGCTTGTCTACATGGGGAGTTATTCACGATTAGCTCTGTGCGTGGATGCTCTTATTCCAGAATAAGATAATTCAAACATTCCTATTCTGGAACATAAGTGTCAACATATGGAGTTAATCTACTTTAAATTCATAGTTAATCCACTTTAAATTCACACTTTACCTTATTCTGGATTAACTTTCATGTGTAAACCCTTAAATTTGGCATGTAACTGTTCCAGCCTTCAAGCCAAATGTATTTTGGGCCACTGTCAAAGGCAATGTAACAAAAGAAAGTTGTGGGCATAATCTATTGAAGTATCCAAGTACCTGGAGGGAAGCTACCAGAAAACAGATTTTCTCCAAGTCTATCTGAAGAGCATGGAAAACAAAAAAGCCAAATAGGTGACAATCCTGAGTACCAAAGGGGCAGCCTCATAAGTTCTATGCAAGATGAAGTTTAGCCTTATTCATCACATTTCAGAGTATGGGGGTGGGGCAGAGTGAATGTTGAGGTGGGGAAGAGGGTGTTAGTGGCCACTAAGAACATGGGAAATACCCGTTGAGGCTTGTCAGAGGACAGGGAGCCTCTGTAGGGCAGGGATGATGTTGAGGCTAGAAGGGTTGAGAGAAAAGGCAACTTGAACCTCTGAAAAGGGTTCCATTTAAAACTCTTATTCCTGGACAGAGCTTTGGGGCTGTCCACACCAAAGATTGCCAGAGTACAAAGGTTCAGAATCACAAGCAGTTGAGCAGGATGTCAGGAAAGGGGGTCTAGAATGGTGTCAGGGTTCTGGAATAGGTGAGTGCTGGACCTGGGTCATCTTCCTGGCTATTGCCCTGCAGTGCGGGAGCATTTCCTGCACCAGAGATTGAGGAATCTGAGATGTCCGTAAAGGCAGGATTATGGGTAGGGCACAGAGTGGAGGATGGCTCTGATTGTTAGCTTTAAGTGAGCCTGAAAGAAGCCAGTTTGGGCAGGTGGATCCTCATACGAAGGAAATGATCTTGGTTGCTAGGAAGTACGCTAGGCCCAGCTGCTTGAATGAGCCATGGAGGAAAAGCTGCACCATGGAATCAAAGTGGAAACACCAGAGAAGCGTGAGTGGCAAAGGCATGAGTTGTAACCCAACAACAGGGGGGAGATGGATGGGAGTATCAAAGATGCAATGCCTGAGCTGCTCATAGCTCCAAAGCAGCAGAAAAGTTGGCCTATAGCTACAGAGTTGTGGGTGCTGGCAGGGATGTGAGGAGGGAGCAGAGTCCTCATCTCCCAGGAGCAAGCTGCAGTGGGGAGAGAGTATCAGACAGGCTGTTGGAGGCTGAAGGAGCTTCAGGGACAAAAGACTGTTGATTACAAGTGAATTAGTTCAGAAATCTGAAGGATGGATTTAAGTGAGGGTTTTGCTGACTCTGGACTGTTTTTGGATTAGACCTTTTCAGTCACCCTCGCTCAGAGCATCTAGTACAGAAACAGAGTTTTCTATCTGCTACCCAGGTTCTTCTCCTTTTCTTCCTGAACCTCCTCTCTTTAGTGTTTAGACTTTTCTTTTCCTTTCTTAGAGCAAGAGAACTAAGTCAAATGCTTCATGTTTACAAGAAGAAGGAGACAAAAGAAAACCGAAGAAATGTGGATGGGCTGTCATTTCTATACAGACCTTGTCAGCCCCTTTGCCTCCAGACTTCTTGGCAGGTGGAGCCATAATGCTGTCTGCTCTAACTGCCTCTGCTGGGACGACGGCAGAAATGGACTATTTGACAAAGAGTCATGTGCATTCGAAGCAGCACATCACCCAGGAATCGACACATTTTCATGACTCTGTTCTTGGAGTTTTTTGTAAAGATGCTAAAAGTTAAACAAACCCCAACACAAGAAAACGAATGAAACACTACAGTTTCATCTCTTCATCTTACTGATCTAATCTTCTAGTGGAACTGGTTTCCCTCTAGCTACCTCTTTACTTTACAAACCCCTCAAACTTTAATATTTCCAATACATTGGCATTTCAATGTAATTACCATGCTTAAATATTTTCAGCCACAAAGAAGAAATTATACAGCAGACAGTAAAGCATTGCTTTCAATTTCCAAACCAGAATTAATTGCTAGAAGCAATTCTTCTACATTAATACTTATGAAACCTATATTGTTGTAAAACATAGGAAGAGTATTCCTTTCTCAACACCAGCCAAATTACATTTCCATAAAAAAGCAAGTAGCTGCGGGCGTTCAGATAAGATGGTGGACTGTGTCACACAAATGTCTCTAAATGAACACATTTTATAACAAGAACACCTTTTAAAATATAAAATTGTATATGCCTAAAGCTATCTTTTTTTGGAATACAAATGGTTATATGTTTTTTAATGCAACATAGTTATGTTAAGAAGTTCAAAATGTATGTTGGTACCTTTTGGCTTCTCTTCATGGGTTATTACAGCAAGGGGCTTGGTGAAAGTTTTCTTATTGTGCATCATGGCCAAGATCATATCAACATTGAGCGAGGTGCAGGCTTCATCAGGAGGAATGCACTGTGGATGGAAACATGTGAGGTCAGGGATTCACTCAAAATAAAACACAATATCAGCCAGAGCAGCTGCACAGCTGCCTCATTATCAGTGTTTGCTCAGTATTGTTTACTAAAGAAAAACAGGAGATCTGAACGTTATCAACCTCCCCCAAAAACAATCTATGTAATATACTGGCAAAGAAAACTTATTCTCAGCTAGAATGTCCAGATGTCCCGATATTTGGGGCTTTGCCTTATATAGGACCCTATTACTCTCCCTATTCCTGCCCCCCCCCAGCCCGATTTTTCACACTGGCTGTCTGGTCACCCTATTCTCAGCTGCATCTTAAGATGTAAACTTGCTTTAGTGCTAAATTACTTAAAACTCTATGGAAGTTTTACTATTGAATTGTTGCTGTAATAGTTGCATATTAGGATATCAAAGGCTGATGTTAATTACACAGAGGGTCAATATCTTCAAAGAGCTCTCACCCCAGTTTCCAAAACTACCTTCACTTGTCACAGCTAACTTTTGTACTTATTGAGTAATTGATTTTTCATATACAAATGCTGTGTGTATATGCAAATCCAGGCTTCTATACAAAGATTTGGACACACAGATTTACAACCACAAAAATAAGAGTCCACTTTTGAAAATCCAAGGGCCAGTTCTGTAGCTCACTAGTGCATATATAGCACAACAACATATGAGTCTTTTCTTATGTTTAAGAACTACTAAAAATAACTCAAATTTTAGAAGTTTACCTAACAGTTCATTTTTTTTACAAAAAGATGTATTTTTTGTTATATACTATTTTTAAAGTAATAGTTAGGCAGCAGTCTCTACAATAATCAAACAGGAAATGTTAATTCTACTTAAATATATTGGAGTGATTCATTCAATACAGAGCATTTACTATAAATACAAAAAAGTAACCACACTGAAATCTGGAAAACAAATGCTAACGTTTACTTATTTCCCATCGAAGTCCTCCTGAGATGGGCCAACCTTACAGGTCACATATGGATGTTCAAAAACAATTACAATATTATCTCAGCAGGCTCTGGAAAATTAATGTTAATTTTGTTTATCCTATTGCTGTGTGATCTGAATAGAACAGATAAATCTGGACCACTCCCTTAATGAAAAGCAATCTCTGTTTACCACATGTAACCACTTACTGACATTTTAAAGTGGAAAATGTAGACCATGTGATCAAGATTCAGCATAGCTCTGAATAAAAAGAACTTATAAAAATTATCAGGTCCACTGACAAAATGTTAATTACACTAATCTATGTCTATAGAATCTTCAAATAGAAAAATCAATCCCAGGAACTACTATGATCTGAACTTGTTTATCTTGTAAACAGTCTCATTTTTTAATCTAAATCTGAAAGCTTAAGGAAGTTAAACTACTGACCTTCGGCAGTCCTTGAGTGTCTTTTTCTTTATTTGTACACAAAGTCAGCTCACAATGAAGAAAGAGCAATGAGATGTTGAATACAGGTTTAAACACAAAGCTAAACCTCTTTTTGTCCATCTGTGCATGTGGTATAGGAAAGTTCACCTTCTGGACATTGTAGAATTTAACAGATTCATCTTTAGGACAAATGTTTTCTATGATGGTGTAATCAGATATCATATCAGGGTTTGAATATGGTGAAACAAAACATGTTTGGATCGCAAAGCCCAGGGCTCTGTCAGCTTTCGTCACAGAAACCTGCATATGAAAAACAATTTATTAAAAACTTAGCAGTGGCATTTTTGTTAGCAGCATTCACATTTTGGATGATTATGTGGTTTTCAGATGCCAGTTCCAACCAAATATTTCAAGCCTTAATTCTGAGGATGTACGGTCTAGTATATACTTAAAGGATGGACGACAAGTTTTGTGGGTTCAAATCCAACTTAGCCATTGTCTTGGCATGTGATTTTTTTTTTTTTGGAAGGTCAACCCTCCCTGTATTTCAGCCAACTCACCTGAAATATCCAGTGAAAAACAGGCCCACTCAATAGAGCGAATGCTAGATCTGAACTGAGTTTTTGGGAAAGGGGAGGGCACTAACACCACTCTCCCAATAAGTTTACAAACCATAGTAGAAGGCTATGGGAGCTGATTACAAGTTCCCCCCTGTTGTATCTGCATAAATCTTCACTTAAATATAAATGAGAACATCCATGAGAGTGGGGTGGAGGGTGTTCACACTCTTGGTTGATTTCCCTTAGTAACTTTCCTAGGAGAACCTGGGTAGATGCTTCCTCAGGGAGATCCAAACAAGCTAGGTGAATGCGTAACACTGCAGCAAATGAAATTTGGTGTTGAGAAATGAAAAATACACCCTTCTGCAGCAGATAAGAGGCTCAGAGTGTGAAGTGGCCCATTCATCTGATGGATATACTTAAATTAAAAAGTACACTTCAAGGTGATAAATGAAGCCAGTAACAATACCTCTTAGATGTGATAACTGTTCTGCTCATAACAATGGATGTTCTCACTTGCTCCTGAGTTCCTAGATGTCTGTATAATTTACGGAGCATGCCCATTCTTAATCCCTCCCCCCAGGTCCCAGTGGTATATACCTGCTGAAAGGACTGAGCATGCCTGTTCCCAGAGCTTGGTACAGATTCAGCAATGAAGTGAGCGCAGTAATTAGAAATAAAAAGCAATACATATATAACAGATGGGGAGAACAATACAAGCAACATGAATTAGAAGTTATGAAGTGCAGAAAATTGATAACGGACGCAAAAGATATGAGGGGAAAGTACATGGCTGGCAGGGCTTAGCATAATAATGAGTTTCTAAAATATATGTTATGAACTAAAGAAATGCCAGCAGTGGTATAGCCCCATTACCAGATGTAGATGGTAACACTTAATGATGAAGACAGACAAAAGTGTGTAACAAATATTTCTGTATTTGGAAAGAAGCAGGATGATGCACTTGTATCAGATGAGGATGATGAACAATTTTCTAGTCCATTAGAACTAAAGAGGATGTTAAACAACATCTTATAGGACCAAACCTTTTAAAATCTGTAGTCCGAGATAACTTGCACCCAAGAGTCCAAAAAGATTTGGCCGAGGAGATTTCTGGCTCTCTGATGTTAATTTTTAATAAATCTTGGAACACTGGGGAAAATACTAGACGACTGGAGGAGTGCTAGTGCTATGCCAATATTCAAAAAGGGCAAGTGGGATGACCTGGGTAACTATAGGTCAGTAAGCCTGAGGTCAATCCTGGGCAAAATAATGGAAAAGCTGATACGGGACTGCATCAATAAAGAATTAAAGGACAGGAATATAATTAATGCCAGTCAACATGGTTTTTATGGAAAACCAATCTTGTCAAAAAATGTGATTTCATTTTTTGATAAGTTATTATGTTTGGTTGATAAAGGTAACTGCATAGATGCAATAGACTTAGACTTTAGTAAGGTGTTTAACTTGGTCCCACATGACATTCTGATTAAAATTAGCACTATACAATATCGATAAAGCACACATTAAATGCATTAAGAACTGGATGACAGATCTCAAAAGTAGATGTCAGTGAGCGAATCCTCATCATATGTTTCTAGTGGGGATCCATAGGAATTGGTTCTGGGTTTGATACTATTCAACATCTTTATCAATGATGTGAAAGTAAATATCAAATCTGTGGGTGACAAAAAGCTTGGCGGAGTGGTAAATTATGGTGATGACAGAACACTCATGTGGAATGATCTGGATCCCTTGGTAAGCTGGGCCCATTCAAACAAAATGCATTTTAATACATCCAAATGCAAAGTTATACATCTAGGAAAAAGGGGGTGGGAGGAGGGAGACGACTGTATCCTGGAAAGCAGTGATTCGGAAGGGATTTGGGAATCCTAGTAGACAAACAACTCAACAGCTCCAGTATGATGCTGTGGCAAGAAGGGCTGGTGCAATCCTTGGATGTATAAATGGGGGAGTAACGCATAGGAGTAGGGAGGTAATTTTACCTATCTGGATGGCACTGGTGAGACTGATGCTGAGGGGCTGCGTCCAATTCTGGTGTTCACATTTTTAAAAGGATACTGAGAAACTGGAGAGAGTGCAGAGAAGAGCCACAAAAATGATTGGAAGGTTGGAGAAAATCCCTTAACATGAGAGACAGAGCTCAATCTGTTTAGTGTATCAAAAAGAACGAGAAGTGATTGATTATAAAATACCTCAACAGGGAGAAAATACCAGATAGTAGAGAGGTCTTTCATCTAGTGGAGAAAGGCATAAAAAGAACCAATGGCTGGAAGCTGAAGGCAGCCAATGTCAAATTAAAAGTGAGGCACGGGTTTTTTGGTTTTTACAGTGAGGGTGATTAACCAGTGGAACAAACTTTCAAAGGAGGTAGTGGATTCTCCATCTCTTGATGTCTTCAGATCAAAACTGGATCCTTTTTTGGAAGATATGCTTTAGCCAAACTCAAGTTGTTAGGCCCAATACAGGGGAAACTGGGTGAAGTTTAATGGCCTGTAATATACAGGAGACCAGACTAGATGATCTAATGGCCCCTTCTTGCCTTAAGCACTATGAATTATAACATTCTGAATTTCATCCAGTAACCAAGTGATTTTAGAAGAAAAGTAGGTGAGCAAGGATGAGCAAAAAGTCACCACATAAGAAAAGAGATAAACAAGATCGACAGAGACAGCATGTGACATGATTACAGAATTAACATATTGATAAGAAAAACCAAAGCAGAGATAAAGGAAAAATGCACAAGTGATTACAATAAAGAAAACAATTCTTCTAGAAACAGAATCTACACAGGAGAGACAAGTACCAGGTCCTTAGAGATTATGCATGAGTAATTTATTGATGAAAGAGACGGACTTTTTCCCAACAAACAATATACAATGTTTTTTCTATCAGCGGAGGATGGAGGAACAAATGCCTGAAACACATACTAATTTTCCACTGTGCAGAAAGGAGAAACAGAGAAAAACACATCAAGCTCATCCCAGGACAGGTGATAAAGAAATTAGAGCATGTGTTTGAAGAAATAACTCCAAGACCAGACAAATCCAGAGCCAGAGGGATTCATCCCAGAATGCCAAAGGAAGTTGACAATCTTTGTCCAAGTAAAAAACTAATACCTTTTACTTTAAAAAAAACGTAACTAATGTTGATCTATTTTAACCTTGCTTCAATTTCTTTTGGTGTATTTTTCACGATAGAATTGTAAAGTATTTGAAAGAAAGTAATTTTTATAGGTAGAGGACTAACAGGCAACTAAACATTTACAGAAGCACATAAAATGAACTGTTTCAGTTAGTGTAAGTACTAAAAATCATATCTGAATATTGTTCCCAAATGTGTTTGTTAAATATCACTGGTAATTGCTGCTAGAAAGATGTACTTCTGTTTAAAGAAGGTTTGCTTATATAGTGGACCTTATTTTCCAGGGTCTTCTAAGTACATGGGCAAGCTCCTGTGACATTCTCTTGTCATTCTACTTAGTTGGTATCTTACTAACAAAGATGCATATCCAATATAAAGATTTTCACAGCATATGTTAACAACCACTGAATAAAAACAATAATTTGTAAAAGAGGAAGTTTGACACCTGTTTGGTATACCAAAATGTGACTGGAAGTGGCTTAAAGGTGAGATGGAGTTATGATGACAATGTTAGACCCTTTCCTCCACCATGTAACCTGTGGGGGGAAGGGGAAGCTATAACGGTTTTGTACATAGCTTCACCTGGAAATGTAGCTAAGCCATATTTTTGTACAAAATGAACTCATTCCTCACTGACAACTCTTTGTACCAGTGTTTGTAATTATCCAATAAAGGTCTGTAAGAGCTAAGAGACCAGATTCAAATACTGTCCCATATTGCATATCTGACCAGAATGACAGACTTCTTTTAGTTAGATTTACCCATTTTGAGAGGATTTTTTTGGTCTTCATCACTAAGTATTATCTTATTACCCTGCGATGTCCCTTTTGTGAAACCACAGAAGTACACATCTGTCTGAGAGAGGCAATCACACAATGCCAGTTTACTGCAGGCAAGCACAAACTTGGCTAAATTTACATGGCCTTGCGGAACATTTTGGCTAATCTGAAAGCCTTTCAAAAGTTTGTTACCTCAACGTAAATCTGTCCATTCTCAGCAATGGAGAAGAGTCCTTGTGAGGGAGCAAGGAAGAGGTCCGTTTTATAAAGCTCCATGTTGAAGGTCACATTGCTGATAGGGGGTTCAGGAGGCGCAGGATTAAGTGAGCGTTTGCCACCCTCTGCCTGGTGGAGTGTGCAGTTAAACTAAAACAAACGAAACACAAATAAATCCCAGAACTTTTGCCCTATGCAACCCTCCAGTAGGGTCATATGGGATGGAAATGAGAACGGAATTAGGCCCATAGCTAAAAACTTTAATTTCAATATAAATATAAGGTATTACATACCACAACTATTTCAGGCCTGCTTGGAAAGGTAACATCTGCTTCATCAGTGTCTCCTGGAAATCCATTATCACCCGATTCCACATCTTCATCATCAATTCCCCAACCACTACTTTCCACTGGTGAGGACAGCTGAATAACAATCTACATAAAGGAAGTGGGAAGTGGAAACTGAAAGCTTTCCTACAAAGGTGATTGTGACTCCCTTTTCATGTTAATTGTTTTTTCCTTTCTTCAGAACATGAAGACCAAGAAGTTGTGACAGCCATCCCTGCAGCCCAGCACTAAGCTTTTAAAGTATGTATACTATATATGCGGAATAACCTTCAGTTTGTTCCCAGATGTCAAAACCAGTAGAGCCATAAAACTTCTCCCTATGTTGGAAAAGCAGCCTGGGTATTGGTATGTAAATGAGCATACCAGCAGTCCAACTCTGCTTCTGGAATTTCTGTATCCAACACTGCTAAAAGAAGTGGTTCTCTGAAATGGATTAACATACCTTCCAACATTCAATGACTGACTCCTGGAAGAATCACAAAAAGTTCTAGCGGGTAACAGGATTTTCTCCTGTAAAATCTCTGTATCCCCCCACCCTCCTCTTTATTTATTTATTTTTAAAGGCATAAGCCAGAAAACTTGCTATCCCATTTCACACTTCTCTCTTCTCTGGACCCCTACCTGACCCCTCTTTTCCCTTCTTCCACTCTGTTTTTTCTCTTTCCTCTGAGACACCTTCTCTTTGGTGCTCCACCCATCCTCTGTCTGCTTTTCTCTCTCTAACCTTCACCATTCAGCTTCTGTGTTTCCCCATCTGCTCCTCCATTGCTCTTTTGCTTCTCTCACAACTTCAGCTTTGTTTTCTCAGATATAGCACAGCTTGTAACAAGTGCCATTTTCTTCTGAATTGTTTGGACACCTCACCCTTTCTGCAGACTGCTGAATCACCTTTCAGTGGGAATTCTCCCAAACCCTTGGAAGCTCAGGATATTGTACAGTAACGTGGAGCTCCAAATCAGTTCTTTTTACTGAGAGGTGCTCAGATCAGTTTTAGTTTGACCCACTCTACGGACTGGGTCCAGACATAAAGTTTAGATTGAGATGTGTATTTTCCACAGTTTTGGGGTGTTTAGATTCAAGTTTTTGGTTTGGGCCCATCTCTAAGTCAAGAGCTATTTTGTCTTGCCAGTACAGAATAGTTTTAGCCAGGCTAGGTCTGATCAAGTGGCTGTAGCTATCCTTGGGTTTCCTTTATTTGCCAGGGATACTGCAATGTGCTCAAAAGCCCCAAAAGAGTAAAACACATCAGTGCTTGTTGGCCTGGCCTGGCCAATATCTATTCAAGTTCACAGCGCAACTGCTGTGCAAATTCTGGTAGTAGAAAGCCTAGAAGCAAAGTGGGATTCTTTCTGTGGTCACTTATATATCCGTATCCAGATTACATTCCAAGCATGCAGCTGTATGAGAATTCTGAAACCAATTTTCAAACTGGGGGGCCTATCTTGGGTGTTCAGATCAGCACTTAGCTATCTGGGTACCCACAGTGCCCATTCAAGTAGTTGTTTGGGTACCAAAGTTGGGAAAGTGAATTCTGCACTTGGATTCAAACTTGAAGTCAAGGCCTGTCTTGCACGCAAATAGATGAGAACTGAATATTTATTTTAAAACACATACTTGTAATGAGGCTAATGCTCATGTGAAAAGTAATAAGTGACAACAGCATACAATACTGCCTTCCTGTATCCAGAGAATAAACACACTTGAAAGCACATTTGAGGAGCTTATTGGTAGACTCCACCAGCCTTTCATTGTGGAAGAGCTGGGTTCAGGTATTACGTTAGTGGACACAGGTGAAAGTGTGTGTTTTAGTGGGCACTTGTTCCATTGTAAAATAGCACTCGACAATTTGCCATGACCAGCAGTCTGTGCTTAGGAAAAGCCCAGGCCTTCACTGAATGGCAAAAGAGCAAGATAGAAGCCTGCACAGATTGGACCACTCCCCTCAATTTCAGCAGCATTATTCATTCAAAATTATAAAAGAAAAATGTTACCTACAGGAATTTTAATTTATGTAAATTTATATTTTCTTTTGTGATCATACATTTTTGTTGCTATACCAGCTCAGGGTTAAGTTGTGCCAGTAGTGTGGGGTACTGCAGAGTTGCCCTGGGGGAGCTCAGGGAAGACTTGTGCTTCCCTCTCCAAGCAGCATGGTGCATGAAGGAAGGCTGCATCATCTTTTGGAATAGTGTAGCTAGTTCCCCACAGTGCACCTGGCTTGCTCCAATGCCTAGTGCGGAAGAGGGGAACACACACCCATCTCCTCCCACTCTCTTTGGGATGTCATGTGCACCCAGCAGCACGCTGAGGGAGCAGCCTTGCACTTTCCTAAGTACATGGACTGTAACTGTGACTGGCCCTAGTCTGGGCATGAAAAGATTGAGAAGGAGGCACACCTCCTGAATACTCATACTAGGGCCAGTCACAATTTGGTCTTTATAGCCTTATTGTGCCATAACACACAGCAAAGAAAAACATCTCTCCTTATAAAATACTCACAGAGTTAAAATAAACTATGTTATCCAAGGCATAGCCTATCTGTTGAGTCCCACAGCTGTGCAATGAAGATTCCAAAATGAAATGGGTACCATTCATCTTCGCTTTACAGGCAGGATCTAGTAGTGAGAGTTCTGTCCCTGTGTAACCATTAGCCTAAACAATGACATTGCATAAGTGGCTGAAACCTTGGTGAAAATACAATTGCATGAGATACATACAAGTTATACTCTTATTTTAAGCAGAGCTTAGTATATTTTTGCATGACTGTTAATAAGATTGCCATTGAACTGCATGTCCTGTGACATTTACTACAAAATACTGCCACACAATGACATTAGTTGTTGGAACAACACAGGGGACAAGCATCACATGGAGTAAAAAAAGAAAAAAAAACCCCTACATTTTCATTGTTTGTCCAAAACTGAACTTAAAAAAAAAAAAAAAAAAGCCTTATTCTGTACAAGACTTCCATCCACAATGCAAATTATTCCTCCCTAAGGCACAAACAACCTCTGTGTAGAAGGTGAGGGGTAGGAGAGCTGTAGATGGCATTTTTTTTTTTTAGGGATCATAGTGGATGTCCATCACAGTCCCAATCTATAGTCCCTGGCATCCACCAATTGCCTCTTCACATTTCCAGTTGTGAAGAGCCTGTAGAACCACCTGTCTACAAATTCTGGGATAGGCCAGAACCCAAAATTGGGGTAAAGAATTTTTGCCATATGTTTCCCCTTCAATCTGTGGGTTATCTGGCATGTGGCTATAGGTAATGGCTGGCCAGGATCTGACCTTCTGTAAAGCGTTTCACAGTCTGGGATTAAGAGAGCAGACTAACCTGCAGGGAGTCTTTTTCTACGGCAACAGTCATCATTTTGTCATCACATTTTACTGAGAGGGCTACATCAATGCTTCCCTGAACCTCTTCAGGTTCTTCAGATTTTTGAAGCAGTTGCTCATAGAAACGACTCATTATTGTGTCTACTGTATCCCTTGATAAGGAGATTCCTTCTCCCATGTTATCATGCCTTCCTCTGTTAATGTGAAAAGGAAAACCCAGGCCGTCGCTTAATGTGGGCTCCTTCAGAGCAGGCAGAGGGTTAGTACCTAGCAGTTCGGTCAGCTCTGGGGGAAGAAAAGGGTGGTCTTCGTCTTTCATCTCTTCTAGAAACAGAAAAGAGTAAATCAAATTATTATCATAGAAGATTAGGGTTGGAACAGACCTCAGGAGGCCATCTAGTCCAACCCCCTGCTCAAAGCAGGGCCAACCTCAACTAAATCATCCCAGCCAGGGCTATGTCAAGCCGGGCCTTAAAAACCTCTGAGGATGGAGATTTCACCACTTCCCCAGGTATCCCATTCCAGTGCTTCACCACCCTCCTAGTGAAATAGTTTTTCCTAATATCCAACCTAGACCTCTCTCACTGCAACTTTAGACCATTGCTCCTTGTTCTGTCATCTGCGACCACTGAGAACAGCCTAACTCCATCCTATTTGGAACTCCCCTTCAGGTAGTTGAAGGCTGCTATCAAATCCCCCCTCACTCTTCTCTTCTGGAGACTAAATAAGCCGAATTCCCTCAGCCTCTCCTTGTAAGTCATGTGCCCCAGCTCTCTAATAATTTTCATTGCCCTCTGCTAGGACTCTCTCTAATTTGTCCACATCCTTTCTGTAGTGGGGAATCCAAAACTGGACTCAATACTCCAGATATAGCCTCACCAGTGCCGAATAGAGGGGAATAATCACTTCCCTCGATCTGCTGGCAATGCTCCTACTAATGCAGTCCAATTTTCTTGGCAACAAAGGCAAAAAAATCCCCAAGTCCTTTTCTGCAGAACTGCCGCTTAGCCAGTTGGTCCCCAGCCAGTAGCAATGAATGGGATTCTTCCATCCTAAGTGCAAGACTCTGCACTTGTCCTTGTTGAACCTCAAATTTCTTTTAGCCCAATCGTCCAATTTGTCTAGGTCACTCCGGACCATATCACTACCCTCTGGCGTATCTACCTCTCCCCTCAGCTTAGCGTCATCCGCAAATTGTATTGTATTGTATTGTATTGTATCCCTTTCATCAAGTTCTTTATAATTTGAACATTTCCTACCTAAATGTGAATGCTAATTAATGAAACCACTGTGATGATATCTAACAGGTCACTAGTTCTCTGACGCTGGCAGACCATCTCAGATTAGAGCAACAGGGCAATTCACTTGTATATGAATACCGAAGAAATGCTAAAAGGTCATAGTGTGTTCAAACCAATTCACTTGCTAGTATAGATCAAAAGGAAATACTAATGTTATTGTATCCTCTTGTCTATTTCCTGTGCTTGCTATCCTTGTACTTAATTAACCCTAAAACAATAATGTGGGTTAATTTTTAGATGTAAATTTACTTGATGTGTAAAAGTACATGAAAACTAATGAAGGATTGTTTATGGCTATCACATTGTCTTTACATTATATTTACCCATTGGAGACTGGAGCCTTGGAAATGTAAATGAAAGATTTTTTAACTTCAAAGCAAGGGCCATTAAGCAAAAATGGAAGATACACAAACTCTGTCTGTTTAGTCAACAGTGGCAGAGCCCATGCTGTGTTAAAAGCACTTTCCAGACTGTTTTCAACTATAAGAAGGAACTCTGGGAGGAATTCTGCATCTCTGATCTATTTGGATGCTGTCAGGAGGCGTTCCAGATATAATACAGAGGTCCCCAAAAATATTTTGGGAAACCATGAGAGACTTATGGGAACTAGCAGACATTACATCTCTGCTATCAATTGGACTTACAAACTGTGACACACCTGTTCTATATTTTATCTCCTTTAACCTCTCAATAACTCTAATTCCTTTTTCTTTAGTTTGATAAAGACATTGGCTGTCAGCATTGTTTTTGGTATGAGATCCAGAGCAACTTAACCTGGGGTGAGTGACTGATCCTTTGGGTTGGAAGAACCTACTGTGAGGTGAATTTTGGTTTTAATCACCTTTCATCACTAAGTCCAATTTGTCTGAGTGGCAAGATATGATGGAGAGCCTAAGGGGATTTTCTGTGGCTCCATGGTAAGGCTAATATAATAATCCAGGAGTGCACACTTGGTACTGGTTTGGTAAAATTTAATTATAGAATATACCACCAGTTTGGGGTATCTGTCCTGTTTTCTGACAGGCCGACCTGACTTTGGCACTCTTAGTTTTGAGCCACATCCTAGACACCGTGTCAAACATTATCCAGAATAACTGTCTTGCAGGACCGCAAAAGCAACAGCATCTTCATACTTATTAGATGACTACAACAATTTTTCCTTTATAAAATGCAGTAGTGGACGATGGGCCCAATCCTGTAAGTCTTTAATTAGGCATATCTACTGCTGGAATTTTGTTTCAGTAAGGACTGAAAAAGGACTTCAAGGAATGGGCCTATTATCTGCAAAGGGTAAACAAATGAGAAGGAAACATCACAACCAATGAATACGGTATATTCATTTCAACAATGCTGCTGTCACACATCAATTCCTGGAGTAAAATTTTACTGTTACCTGCCAGTGTAAATCCAGAATTAACTCAACTGGAGTTCCAGACATACACCAGGGTAACTTCAATATTCAATCAAGTTTTCTTGATTTACACTAATGGGCAAATAAGAGTAGTATTTGACCCTAGGCTCTCTGCATTGTTATTCAGGTTTGAAATCACAACATCTGGTCTTAAGCAGTTAATTATCTGGAAGCCATACAACTACTCTCGATACACAGATATAAGCTTTTTTATTATGTAAAACATTCTCAATGGGCCAAATTCAGATCTAGTGTAAGAGTGGCTATTACTTAACTAAAAGAAAAGGAGTACTTGTGGCACCTTAGAGACTAACCAATTTATTTGAGCATGAGCTTTCGTGAGCTACGGCTCACTTCATCAGATGAAGTGAGCCGTAGCTCACGAAAGCTCATGCTCAAATAAATTGGTTAGTCTCTAAGGTGCCACAAGTTCTCCCTTTCCTTTTGCGAATACAGACTAACATGGCTGTTACTCTGAAACCTGTCATTATTACTTAACTGGCTTCAATGGAGTTTGACCCACTTTTGTCATCAGTGACTTTGGCCCAATAACTCTATCTTTTAAAAGCCTTTTGATTTACTATCTTTGCCCAGGCTCTGCTGTTGAGACAATTGTGTGTGTAAACCATTTAAAATAACTCAGGGAAATATTATGTTCATATTTTTGAAAGACAAAGCCAGACTAACTAACAACCTATCCAGCCACTGGCAGTCCCTAATTCCAGGGATCACTGAGTACAGTTAACTGTATTAGCTTAGGTTGTGGTAAATGCAGCTACTCAGTTCCACCCCAATATTTCAGGTAATAGCACAGTCTACTGGGGTTTCCTACTAGAACTCTCATAACTTTTTGGGGGGTAAGATTTTGCTGATTGGAAGATGTGAGCTCCCTTGGTGCTTTAAGCCTGGAAGTATTGAGATCCCAGTGAATGAAACCTCAAACACATGAGGCTCTGTCAAAATGTCACTTACCAAAGAGTATGGTATGTTTTTGTATATGATAAAAATCCACATTCATACTTACCACTGTCTTCAATTCGTAGATGGAACCTATTAGCTACAGGGGCTATTGTGTAGGAAGTAACTGGGCTATAGCCATGGTCATAAGCCCACTTAATCAAATCCTCATGAGACGAGGGAATATCAGGTATTACTAATTTATTCATAGTCATAGATCGTTCCGTTTCTTTTCCAAAGCCAATACTGTTTGGTGCCTGCATATAAAACAGAAATAGACTGGTTCCGTGAATTGGCACTTGAAGCTTTTTCCAGTCATAGAAAAATGAATTTAAAAATATGAAAGATCATCATCTATTGCATTTGGTTTGTCAACATATTTTACCCTTTCCTACTAAAAGTTCACTGGGACAAACATATGACCCTTAATATAACCATATAATTTTCAGAACATGAGTTGAGGTGAACCACAATAAGAGACCTGATTTTTTCAAATGTCCACCTTGCCTCACTAGTCACTGGGGGGGTGGGTGTCATTTTAATTATCTATGCAAAAATCTTCACTGTACCACTAGTCCGGTCTCCTGCACAGTATGGTAGCAATGAAAAAGGCACAGCCTACGACCCAATCCTTTATGGTACAGCTGCATATCACCTATTCCACCTTTGAAGCCAATGGGACTTGAGGACACTGAGACCCAGATCCTTAGAGTATTTATGCACTAACTCCCATTGAAATCAGATGGGCCTCAGTGTCTCACTAAAAGAGGCTCTTAGAAATTGATCCTCTGAAGTACTGAATGCCTCCCGAAAAATGCTGAGCATCCTCAAACATCACTGTAAATTTTTCAGTCACTGGAAACCTACAATACTCAGCACCTTTCAAAACTATAGCTAGCTATAAGACATGTTTAAAAATATATATAAATACCATGTATATTCTCATAAATACAACTTGTGCATAACTTGATAAGCTACAATATGAATTTGTGTACACACTTTTCATAGTGACATAACACAACAATTTCCAGCTGTCAATTTACAGATGTCAGTCATCTTTCATTTTATTATAAATAATTATGCTAAATTTCAAAACCTCTCGTTTATATCTGCAAGTCAAAGGGATAAAACAAGCATCTCTAGCTGTTACAGGGTCAGACATAAAATATTTGCTGTTATTCCACTTAAATTTATTTTAAATATTTGGCATCTTGAGTTTAAACATATATTTACACAAAATTAAATTCAGTAACAATCACATTAACTACAGACCAAGCTGAATGTGATAATAATGTCCAGTAAAGAGGAAAATGCACCACCTTTTAACAACTGCTGATATGTGCCTGCATTGTATTTTCTGTATGCAGATCATACTATTTTCATGCTGCACAAAAAACACTTTCATTTCCAAGCCTGATTATTTTCTACATCATATACACTGCACTTTTGCTAAAATCCCCATTTGTTTCCCATTTTGTTTGCCATCAACATGACCAAATCTTAATCCTTTCCCACTGTAGGACTTTAAAAGATTTACAGTGCTGATCTGTCTTTGCCAGCTTGCTGCAGGACATTTGTCATATCTGCCTGCTGCTTCAGATTAAGGTTCAAAGAAATAAATTTCCTCTTAAGGTGTCATCAACCAAGTTTTTGGACAAGGAGATATATGAGTAGGTAGGTCTGCTGATAAAACTAAAGGTCCAATCCGACATTCTTTATACTCTCAACTTCCAGAAAAGTTAATGGGAATTCGTTATCAGGCTCTTTAGACATAAAAATTTGATATCTATAGTTTAAAGATCATACTATCAGAACAAAGTATAATGAGAAGCGAGCTGGGTGATCTGTAGCCACAAAGTTTTCTGCAGCATTATCAATATAGGAAAATCCCTCAAGGAGGAGGAAAAAAACAAAAAAGAAACAAGGGACATCCCCATTTTAGTGTCTCATCTTAATGCCTTGGTTCAAATGTTTTATTTTTTAGCAGATACAGCTTCATATACATTTCAAATAAACATAGTTCTGACTGGCTGGAATTACTATACTGCCCCAAATTTGCCATATTTCCCTTTCTGCCCTCACTTTTTAAATTTTGTTGTTAGGACAACACAACTGAACAAATATTATTGTCATAACTAGCACTGGCCTATTTTAGTATTTGTTTGCACCTCTCCATTGCCCACTGAACCTGCACACCTTCACTCCTGTGCATAAACCCAGCAAGACTAAGTGTAGTAACAAGGGTTGGCAGAATTGGGCAATTCATTTGTATGCCCTGTCAACATCCTGGTTCACACCTTGAGGACCCATATTCATAAATCATTATGTGTTAGAGATAGAAAGCTATTTACATATTTTCCAGATGTTGTTGTGAAGATGTAACAGCAGTTTCCGCCGGTAGGTTCCAGAATCTTTTCTCCTTTATACTTGGCAGGCACCCCAAAACAAATACACAAACACACACAGCTACCCCAAATGCAGTCTGAAATGAATGGAGACCATTTCAGAACTTGGCATCATTTATGGTACTTGGTTATTTTTTCTTATCCAAAGCACAATCCTAACATTTCTTCAAGTGTTTAAATCTTTTGGTTTTTACCCATTCCCACTTGCACTTTTATACGCTAAAATGAATGGGAGATAATAGAACTTGGCAATACATTGTATATTCTCTTCCTCACCCACAGCACAACCTATAGGTTTGCAAAACTTGGTATGCTTGAATGGAGTGGTTAGAACGCCAGGCATTCCAAGTGGTGTTCTACATGTGAGACAGAAAATAATTTGCATTAATCTACCCAGGTACAATACCAATTCAAATATGTAATGCTGTACAAAATGGGCCAAATTCAGCCACGTTGTGAGTGGAACTGTGCCCACTTACCTCAGGCTGAATTTGGATCAGTGTGCACTATAATTTTGTAATTCCTTTTTCCATACGAAATAGATTACTGGGTTGTAGTATTTAATCAAAAATCTCATGAGCATAGCAAACTGTGGGATGGACTAGATGACCTAATTGGTCTTTCCATCTCTAATTTCTATGAGTCTATGAATCTGGACCTTAAACTCCCTTCCCTGGTTTAGAGGCAGCTTAGTATTCACCTTTCACTGTTTGCCAGTACTTTCTCCCAGGACAATTGTGATTTGTGCTGAGGGCAAGTTAGGAAAATTCAAAAGTGTGGAACTGATTCAGCTAATAAAAAAAAAGAACATAATGAAACATTACCTAATTGTTTTGTAATGTTTTTACGCAATATCCAAAACTGGGCTTGGAAAGGACTTCATCTGAATAGAGGAACAAACACAGCCCAGTTCTTGGATGAGAACTGTAATGTATAGTCTTCTTGAATGATATGGAGACATTCAGTTCTTTCCCCCCATAATTACTGTAGGCCAAGGATGTATATTCAGAAAGGGACACATTTTGAATGACACAATGGAGGAAATATTTGCCCAAGAACTTTAGCATGGAAATAAAAATGATCTGATGTCCTAACATTTCAAAATGTAATATTGTTTCCTGTTTTTGTTATGCTAAATGAGAAACATTACATTATTGTTCATCCACTTAGCCAGGATGGACAGGGATGTTGTCCCTATCCTCTGTTTGCCAGAAGCTGGGAATGAGCAACAGGGGATTGATCACTTGATGATTACCTGTTCTGTTCATTCCCTGTGAGGCACCTGGCATTGGCCACTGTCGGAAGACAGGATACTGGGCTCAACGGACCTTTGGTCTGACCCAGTATGGCTGTTCTTATGGTCTTATGAAAGAATACATTCTATCTTTTTATTGAATATTTAATTGAACTATAAAAAGGGACCATGTTAACAAAATCAGTAATCTTGCTTTGTGCTCTTAACACCGAAACATTTGAGATATTTTACTGTCCTTTAGGATTTCATATCACGGCAAATACATAAGCCACAAATGGCAATTTTTTCAGGTAGCTACATGCACATGCAATTTAGGTTCTAGTTGCCTCTGAGCATGCAGTGGATTTGCTCTCAATTCTACAGCATGCAAAAATACTCCTTCAAAAAGGCATAGTTCCAGTTTATGTCTAAAACATTTAATAGCAAATTCTATGCAGCAATCCCGAATGAGAACTTAAACTCTTGTTTTGGGGGGGAAGGGGTGTCCCTGTGCTTACGAATGTGCTAAGCTCAGTAAACTAAGCTTGGGCTTTCCCTTACTGCACATGTCTACCCAGGGCACACTTTACCCTTCCACACACTGGCATGGGAGGGGAATTTTGAGATGTCACACAGGATGTCACAAAGAATAAAACTTTTCGTTCCATAGCTTGAACATTCCTCCTGTTTTCCCTTTACTTCCCTTACCCCCAAGACCCTGCACCCTGCCTACAATTCTCCCAGGAGATCTAGATTCAGCTCTCTCCAGGGCCTGTAGTACTGCTCCTGAATCAGCAAGAGAGGAGAGCTGCCAAGCAAAGTGATGTTCTTATAAATGCACTACAGCTCACAGAGTGTCCTGCAGTTAGCGTGCAGCACTTAACCATTAGGACATAGGTCTGGCTCCCAACAAAGATATCTTTTATTTAGCTTATTAAGCTAAACAGAGAGCATGCAACATAACTAATCAAACATGACAGATATGGGCCATGCTGTTTATATGGTCAAGATCAATCTATTTTTCACTAGGGAAAGCTCATTATTGTGTTCTCAACCAATATGGTGCTGAGCCAAGGAATATGCATCAGGTGTCTTTCTGAAATGGAACTTCCAGCTATGCCTAAATATGGATTTAGGAGTCTAACTTCAGGTTTGAAACCTTGTATTTGCAGCCTGAGCAAAGGTGAGGGCGGTCTGGCCAAACACTATATGTGGGTAGAAATGTTGGCAAGGGACAGCCTAGCCATGAAGTCCAGTATTATTCCCAGCATAAGCAGAACTAACCAGTTCCCACTTCTGTAGGAGATATGGGTGTGTTACTTGTAGTTACGATTATGCCCTTGCAGGCATCTTGCCAACTTCTGAGATGAACTTATGAATTCATTCACTGAGGTACTGGCACATAAGAAGTGAACGTGTAAGGAATCTGCATACATCTCATGGGTGTCAGATAAGTGGGAGGGATTTACGTTCTAATCAGCAGCACTGTCCACAGCTGGCCCAAATGTCACCAGCTGCCAGAAGAGTTTTTCTGTGTATGTGTTCCTCTGTATATATGTAGAGACTTCTGAATGCTGCTTTGTGAAAAGTGCTAATAACTCAGGGATGTTAGCTAGGAGGAAGAAAACATTCGGCGAGCAGTATGTTATTGTACTCTAACTCATTCACATAACATATTAGCTATTAACAGCATTTTGCCTCTTGAAAAATTAAAAAATGCCTTAACTTACAACCACTTCCAGTTTTCCCTGAACATCATGTGACTTGATAACCCAATTGACAGACTTTTTACACTTGAGGATAAGTATGAGGTCCTTGACAAGCATGACGTCTGGTTGAGATGGTCTAATGTCAATGATTATATCCACCTGGAAAGCACTGTATGTGGAAAATAAAGACAAAGTAAGTCCAGAATGCCAGAAATTTTCAGCTATCAAACTTCTTCCAGTCCATCATGATTCCAGTGTCTGGCCAGCTGATTAAAGTCCTGGAGATTATCCCAGGCATCACAACATGTGCAAAACAGATTGTTACTTCACACACACTAAAACGATTTTACATAACAGAATCAAGTGCTTTTTCAGACTAATAATTATTGTTCAATATTTTATCTCCTATTTACAGAAAGTTTTTGTTACTTGTTCCAGCTGTTATTTAAGGCAGATTAAACTGAACCACTAGCAGTTTGCTTTATACAATATTTTTACCTCATTTCAGCCAAACAAGTCTAAAATATAGTTATTTCAGTTTTCCATGGGCATAGATATATTAAAGATCAAAATCACTCCATCGTACCAAAAACCAAAATAAACTAGGCAGGTTCAGCAACACAAAAAAGTACCAATAATGTATTTTAGTAATACATCTGCCTGTGCAGTTAAACTGTAGAAATTATTTTCACTTAAAATTTTGCATGTGTTGTAGAGTTATTATACTATCGTGTTTAGTTTCCAATACTTCTAGATATATAGTTATTTTAAAAAGAAAAGAAAAGACGACATCCAACCTACTGATTGCTGGAAAATTGAGGAATACAATCCAGGTTTTTAACAGCACAGTAAAATAAGTAGAGCAAGTGGATTTGTACCCAGCAATAACATTTCCTCATGCAGAACATAAATTCAACAGAAAATCTTCATTTCCATCATGATTTTACCAAGTCCTAGACCATAAAAGTGTGCCTGTTGCCAATTAATGGGCCTCAACTAAACTTTGCATTTTGATTTAGTGTCTAAGGGGGCCTTTGTCTTATCTCCTGTAGTTATGCACATGTCCCTCTTAGTTCCTGTTGGTTTTTGTGTAGCTCAGTGGGTATACACTTTGCACAGACAGCTGCCCTTTCAACATGGGCAGCATCTGGGCATATAACAGGATTGAGGCAGGTACTGAATTAGTACACTTCTTTTTTAATTGTTTTACTAGTACATTTAAACTAAGAAAAATGTGCAGTTTAAACATCTGAAAAGTAAACTCCCATTACGCACTTTCAGCCAAAACCAAGACCCAGATCTCCACCCAAGCAGAAGGCTGTAACTGGGTATCTCTGCACGAGACCAGTGGTGGCAGAGATGAAAAGGAACTGCTCCACAGAAGCTTTGCTTCAGCACAATGTCTGAAGGAGCCCTTTACTCATGCCATGCAGCAGCAATTCCATGGGCCCTACCCTGCCCTTCTTCTGTCATGACCCAGCCTCCCCTCAAACTCCCAGGCACTGCTATTTAAGGAACACCTGCAGAGCTGGGTTCAGCATCATGCTGGGTGTGTGCAACCCCTGTGTAGCCCCCTCCCAAGCCAACTCCTTTGTATAATTGAGGTGTATCAATTCCACTGCCAAGGAGCTGGATTTGCTCTTAATGAAATAACTAAATTTGGACAAAATTGGGTAACTTTTAGAGATCTGCCTGGTCTCTTTGGCAAGCAGACATTAGTCTCTTTCCATGGTCTTTGAGGAATACACACTTCTACTGGTGCCTGTGGAAAAGTTGCACTGCTATGCTGACAGCAAAATACAGATTTTATGTACAATAACAGTACTTAGCACCTATATAGGACTTTACAGGTGGGATTTTAAAAAATGCTCCACATTGGCCTAACTCTGCTTCCATTGAAATCAAGCAGAAATTTACCATTGACTCCACTGTGACCAGTTAGGCTACAAGTTAATACTCTTTCCAAAAAAAAAAAAACAAAAAAAAAAAAACACAACAACAACAAAAAAAACATACCACAAAATTTGCCTTACATCTTCATGGCATTTTAGCTAAGCTGAATACCCTAGACAGCAATACTGCGAGGAAAACTGAGTCACAAAGGTTAAATGATTTGGCAAGTCACTGATAGTGCCATGATTACAATTTGGGAGTGCTCGCTACCAGATGATGCTCACTTCTTTGTGCCAGCTGAGTCCTCTTGAACACTTCAGGCCAGACTCTGCCACCCTTACTCTGTGAGTAGTCCCACAACCTGAATAGGAGTTCTGCCTGCAGAACAATGGCAGGATATGGCCCACAGGAACTACACTTTACTTTTACAGTCCAAACAGGAAAATGAATGTATCATTTTGAGGCATCAATCCAGGGTCGGGCTCCAATATCCTTCTTGTATTAAACATCTCAGATCTCTACCTAATTTAAAGTAAAACCGGTCAAATTCTTCAACTCTTTCTTATAATGACCAAGAAGTCCCATTAACTTCATTTTTGACGGACACTAGGATTTTTACTTTAAGTTATAAAGTAAACTTGTGAGGATTAGATAACTAATTTGTGGACACTTTACCTGTAGGGATTGGAGTTTGGAGTGATTAATTCAATTATATGAACCTCTCTTTCTTGGTCTGTGGCAGACATGAGACACCCCTCCGCTGTCTTTGGTTGTAGATATCCCGCAAGGTAATTCAGAGAGAGGAAATTCTTTTCTATGTTGCATGTGGGAGGAAAAACTTGATCTGGGGGAAAAAAAGCATACACATCTGCACTGATATATATGTACTCCCACCCAACACTCACTCACTCCACTTAAATGCAACACTTCCTGATATAAGTATATTTACTTTCATAAGTATGGATGATACACCAACAATCTTGAAAAAAATGGTGTTACTATTCTAACAATACAGGATATCTCTGAAGCAAAAGCTATAAATAATTTATAATTGACAGTTTCCATTTACAACACACAGACATCTGAAACAGGTGTAGTAAAGGTGATATCTGAAAAAATGACAGGTGTAGTAAACTTTCTTCAGAATTAATAAAAGTACAGTTAATCTGGTGCACTGTGTTAAAAAAATATTTCTTCTGAATGTAATTCACAGAAAATATTTAAAAGGGATACTGTCAACATAAAAGCTAGACTTCCTTCCTTCAGAAGTGTTTTTAGTCATTAGTCATAACATCCAGATTAATAAATGAAAGAGATCAGATATTTTCTCTCTCTATTTTCAGTTTTCTTACTTTGTGTGTTTGACCATACATATACCCTTCATACAGCAAGAGGGAAAACGGATTATAAAGTCACAACAGATAGGTTCAAGGGCAAATGTGGTACCTGAAACTACTATACTTTATTTTTTTTTTAATACTGCTGGGATTTCAAGTTGACGGTGGCCTTTTGAATCTGTGATGCAAAACAACAAAAACAAGAGTTTTGGGGGCCAGATTTTTAAACGGGGTCTGTAAAATTGCGTTCAAAATACCAGTATTTCCATACTACTACTTTCTGTAGGACCTTTCATCCAAGGAAGTGAAAGTGCTTTAACATAAGAATTAATCTTCATGATATGCTGTGAGGCAGTTATCCTCATTTTACAGATGGAGACACTGTGGCACAGAGGTTTTAAGTGACATGTCCAAGGTCATACAAGAAATCAGTGGCAAGGACAGAAATAAAACCCCAACTCCCAGCCTTTGCTCTAACCACAAGATTATCCTTCCAAAATTAGTAGCAGGATGAACAGTTACTTAGTTTTCATGAGCAAACTCAGGATATGGTGCAGACAAAATTGCACAACAGACTTAGCTCAGTTTTTAAGACCACTTGTAACATTTGGTTCTCTATGTCATGGCTGACACATCATCCTTCAAGTGACTTCTAGTTTGGTACATAACTTCATATAGACACTCCTGCAATCCCTAGGTATAGTGCAACCAGCTAAGATGGTTCCTTTCCCCAACCCTGCAAAAAACGGTCTTTGATACTCACTTTGCTTCCTCCTCTAGATAATCTTTCTATCAAAACTATATGAGACTACATTATGCAGGCTGCCCAACAGGCTCCCCTAACATCTGTTATGTGCCGGGCCAGATGATGAGCCCTGAATGCAGCTGCAATTCTGCCAACTCCTCCCACATAGCAGAGGATGGAAAATGATCCATACTGAACTCAAATAGATATTTAACCCTCAGCAGCAGCACTGTAATACATTTCTTGCCATAAAATAATTGCCTCTCAGTAGGTCATGGATGATCACCACATGCTTTATATCATTAGCCACTGCAAAGAGCTTGATTCCTGTTCCTGGCATCTTCATTAAGTGTTTCTAGAATTTTCAATCAATCAATCTGTTTCTCTGGCTGCCATTGGTACTGAGACTCCTCACACTGGGCCTCTTCTTGATAGTACACTCTCCCTCTGCTCTTCATTTTAACTCTGTCTCTCTGGCTATTTGACATATACATGTCGTTTTTCTTTTTCCTCCTCAAAAAAACTGTTTACTCTTGCCACTGCTAGTTTCAAGACACTGATTGTAACACAAGATAAAAGGAACCCCATGCTGTGTGCCCTTGGTCATTATTTTCTAGTTTATGAAAACAACAACGAGTCCGGTGGCACCTTAAAGACTAACAGGTTTATTTGAGCATAAGCTTTCGTGGGTAAAAACCTCACTTCTTCAGATGCATGGAGTGAAAGTTACAGATGCAGACATAAATATACTGACACATGAAGAGAAGGGAGTTACCTCACAAGTGGAGAACCAGTGTTGACAGGGCCAATTCGATCAGGGTGGATGTAGTCCACTCCCAACAATAGATGAGGAGGTGTCAATTTCAGGAGAGGCAAAGCTGCTTTTGTAATGAGCCAGCCACCCCCAGTCCCTATTCAAGCCCAAATTAATGGTGTTAAATATGCAAATGAATTTTAGTTCTGCTGTTTCTCTTTGAAGTCTGTTTCTGAAGTTATTTTGTTCAAGTATGGCTACTTTCAAATCTGTTATAGAATGTCCAGGAAGATTGAAGTGTTCTCCCACTGGCTTTTGTGTGTTGCCATTCCTGCTGTCCGATTTGTGTCCATTTATTCTTTTACTTAGGGACCATCCGGTTTGGCCAATGTACATGGCAGAGGGGCATTGCTGGCACATGATGGCATATGTAACATTAGCAGATGTGCAGGTGAATGAGCCTCTGATGGTGTGGCTGATGTGGTTGGGTCCTTTGATGGTGTCGCTTGAGTAGATATGGGGACAGAGTAGGCAATGAGGTTTGCTACAGGGATTGGTTCCTGGGTTAGTGTTTCTGTGGTGTGGTGTGTAGTTGCTGGTGAGTATTTGCTTCAGGTTGGGGGGCTATCTGTAAGCGAGGACTGGCCTGTCTCCCAAGGTCCGTGAGAGTGAGGGATTGTTTTCCAGGATAGGTTGTAGATCACTGATAATGTGCTGGAGAGGTTTTAGCTGGGGGCTGTACGTGATGACCAGTGGTGTTCTGTTATTTTCCTTGTTGGGCCTGTCCTGTAGTAGGTGAAATACCACTTCCAGCTAAAACCTCATTGCCTATTCTGTCCCCATATCTACTCTAGCGACACCATCAGAGGACCCAACCACATCAGCCACACCATCAGAGGCTCATATATGCCATCAGAGGTTATATATGCCATCATGTGCCAGCAATGCCCCTCTGCCACCATGTACATTGGCCAAACCGGATGGTTCCTACGTAAAAGAATAAATGGACACAAATCGGACACCAGGACTGGTAACATGCAAAAGCCAGTAGGAGTACACTTCAATCTTCCTGGACAGTCTATAACAGATATAAAGTAGCTATACTTGAACAAAAAAAACTTCAGAAACAGACTTCAAAGAGAAACAGCAGAACTAAAATTCATTTGCATATTTAACACCATTAATTTGGGCTTGAATAGGGACTGGGAGTGGCTGGCTCATTACAAAAGCAGCTTTCCCTCTCCTGGAATTGTCATCTCCTCATCTATTATTGGGAGTGGACTACATCCACCCTGATCAAATTGGCCCTGTCAACACTGGTTCTCCACTTGTGAGGTAACTCCCTTCTCTTCATGTGTCAGTATAATAATGACTGCATCTGTAATTTTCATTCCATGCATCCGAGGAAGTGGGTTCTAGCCCATGAAAGCTTATGCCCAAATAAATCTGTTAGTCTTTAAGGTGCCACCGGATTCCTTGTTGTTTTTTGTGGATACAGACTAACATGGCTACCCCCCTGATACTTTCTAGTTTATGAATTTTCTAGTTGTTTGAGAGGGGGAGTTTACGGTTTTAATAATCTATTTAACTGGTGTTTAAAAAATGATTTATGGAGTGGTTGGTTTACGGCCTCTCCACCTTCCTGTAATCTCCAGACAATACTACTATGGAATTTGTTGTAAAATATGCATGGAAGAATACATGATAGGGTATCTGGTCAGAATATACAGATGCCTTGAAACACAGTTTGCCAAAGTGTACCCACCGGAGTTCTGCAATGTAGCCGGCAGCTGCTTCATCTTCAAAGCCTGCCAGATTGCTTGGCTTAATATGGAATACTGTACATTGGAACACTGTAGTTTCTGTGGGCAGCACTTCCATTTTAAAGATGAGGGAGGCTGCATTCTGCTACATTCTGTATGAATTGGGTGTTATCCTTGGGTTCTTGGCCAATGTGACCCTAAATTAGTGCTCCTGGCTTAAGAGCATTAGGAGCCATTACTTGTATCACCTTTCCATGATAAACCACTGCTGCCAGTGGTTTAGAATTCAGCTGTAAAAATTCCATCCAACTGGAACTCGCCTTTCAAAGTCTAAGTCTGGTATGAGAGAGAGGTTTGGGATTTCAGCTCAGGAGCAAGCAGAGAAATCTCTGTCACGCAGAGAGTTGGTGGTTTAACTCATTTCTTTGCACACTGCTATTCCAGAATGTTGAAGAGAGCACAGAATTCTCAGCCTTAAAATGGTACCAAGGAGAATTTAAAACTACTGTGGAGATTTTGTGCCCAGCAGGGGAGTTGGTGCAATTCTTCAGTGCAGGGGATGGGGAGGAGTTTGGAAGGTGGGGTGAGGAAGGGGCAGGCCAGGGAGATGAGAGGTGAATGTGATTTCAAGCAGCAACCCCAAAACCATTAAAACGATTCAGTACAAAATTCTGTAGATTAATTAGCAAAAGCTTGAATATTAATTCAGTGAAATATACAAAGCAGTAATCCTGCAAACCATGTGGTATATCACCACTTTCTATTCACCACACCCATCACTGACAAAGAAATTAAACTACAGGGCAGGTACCCAAATATTTATGGAGCTTATACTCACAGGATTTCTGAACTGAACAAAGCCATCAACTGTAGTAAATGGTTGGAGGAACAATTAGTACAGTAGCTACACTAATAGCATGTAACAGGCTATTTGTTAACTGATGCTAACCAAACCTGGGTTCTGTCCTACATAGATGTTTCAGCATCTGCACCAGCAAAGTCTGATTAAAATTGATCCCGCGTGTTGTACAGTCTGTCTCTCAAAACATACATGTTTTGTCATAAAAGGTTATCCTAACTTTATCCTTGCCGGACAAGGAATTGCTGTTATCACATCTGTATCAATAACATCCTTTTAAATATCATTAAAGGCATTTCTCCTTGTGTGTGCCTGGCTGAGGTCTTGTATTGTGAATAGTTCCACTGACAGGTCCCTGCAAACAGAATCCAGTCTCACTCTCTGAACTCGGATAACAGTGATCAGACTGCTCTCCACTTCAGTTCTTTTCTGAGTCCCTCTTCATTTTACATAGTAACACCATTTCACATATGTTTCCTTGGCCCAGGATTTCAGTGCAGTCTGTCTAACGTTCTGATTATGCCCATCCAGCTGATCTCTAATCAGCCAGTTCCATTATATCCTTGAGGTATGGTATCCCCATGATTTGTATGCTCCTAGCCCTGACCTGATTTTCTAGATTTCCACCCTCCCTTCAGCAGCCATTCCTTGCTTCACCAGTGTTTTCTTAGAACAGCAAAGTCAGAAGTGATTTTGTCCTGGGAACGAGCTTTCTTCTTCAGGTGCCAGTCTTTTTTTCCCGTGAACTGAATTTTCTGTTCAAGTTTATTCACAGTTAGGGCCTGAACCTCTAAAGTGCTGAGCTGTTCCTGGACCAGATTCTGCCTCCTTTACTCATGTTGAGTAGTACCATGCTATGTGAACAGTCCTTTTGAAATCAGGTACTACACAACACAGTTATAGGCGACACACTCAGGTGCCCTAATTTATGCCAACCACAATCGACTCTCACTGTAGCCAGTGGAAGTGGAGGGTGCTTAGCACTTTACAGGAGCCAATCATCAGCTTGCAGGCTGGGCTCTGGGTAGCTTAACCTTTGTTTCAAAAGCCTGAAAGCGCTCATTCAGTGTAGGTTGCATTTTGTCCAGTTCAGTATTTTGTTTCTCAGCAATTCCCTTATTAAACTTGCAAGGAGGGATATTGCAAAGAGATACTGTATGCAATGGATCTTCTTGTCATTTGACTGCTGTGGTGCATACGCTGAAGAAATCTGATTTTTCACTCTTCTGCCTATTTGAGGACTCAAATCTCATAACTTGCCAGGAGTTAAAAGACAGTTTGAATCTAAAACCCAAATAGGGGTTACACTTCAACTTGTTCGTAGGAACTCCTTGAAAAAGTGTCGATCTTGGTTGCTTGCCAAGCCCCATCTCGTGTGGATATTCCTAGTTGAATTGTGGTGTTCAACATTTTTTTAGCTGTAGCAAGCTTCTTATATTTAAATGCTTATCTGATTGGAGACTTGCAGATCAGACTACAAAATTCAGTCAGATTTTTGAAGCATCTAATTAATTGTTCATCTCCACAGCATACAGAGGACTACCACCAGTGTACATATGTTCCAAGAACAGCAGTGAAGGAAGTTCAGCTTAATAAACTAATAAATATATTTAAGAATGACCCTCTGGCATTAAAGTCTTAAACTGGTGCCAAGTAGAAAAGAAATCAAACGGGGAAATCCCTGCAGAAATTTGGCAGGTTTTTTGGATAAAACCAACAGGCATGTTCTGATTTGCGGGGGCAAGACTCATGCTTCAGGAAATAAAGTGATCATATGCAGGCGCTTCAGAAAGCGGGTTTTCTCCACATAGTCTTGTGTAACTGGCTAGGTGAATTACGCAGCAGTTTTGTCTTCTCCAGCATTACTGTAGGAGCACTGCTGAATTAGGCAGCCCACTGGTTCTGGTAAATGCTATATTTCTAATACTTGCTGGAGTTTGCTAAAATTTCCCACTGATTTCTACTATTCCCAGTCATAGTACTTGAAGGAGCCTCATGTGGCTGGATAATATTCTGTGCCAGTTTTACGATACCTGGGCACTACCAGTTGTGCTGAAGATGAAGCCCTCACTTTCAACCGCTGGACTGTGCTCAGTGTGTATCTCAATATTATTTACACTGTGTTTTGGTATCAACATTGCTTTGATCTACAACTCTGATTATAGCTTCAGAGCACTAAATTGAGAGTTGCAGCAAGTTAGTGAATGACTCTTGACTTTTTCTGATGCAAAATATGCATGCAGAATATGCTGGCACCCTCCACCGATCATCCAGGCCTGCATGAAAATTGTCCCCGCGTAGAAAGCTGCACTCAGTACTCCCCACCCTCTTTGTGAAGATGTGGGGCATTATATGGCCAGACAGCATGAAAAGGCTTTCAACTGCCTTTGTAAGTGGTAAGAATTTCCTAATGGGCTAACTGAATGGGTACATGCAGTAAGTATGCTGCAGGTCAGCATCATATAGCAACTCTCCTGAACTGACTAACTCACAGAGCGTGTTCAGAAAAAAGGCAGCCGGAGGGAGGAAAAAAAAAAGTTCACATTCTTTTAATTCAGGCTGAATCCTTGAGGCTACAAAGTACACGTGTCCAAGTTGGGGGCTACTTATCTTTCAAAATGGTAGAAGGGAACAATTCTTTGTGCAAAGCAGTTTAGTCCCTGTCCATTTCTTGGATAAAGCAATAAACAGAGAAAAACCTCAGTGACTTTCTGGCTAGCAAAAATAAATCCCACTCATCTTCATTTTTTGAGGATCAATCCTTTAAATGAAGAGTACAGGCTACCTGATTAGTCAGCATGATTCATTTACCCCTTTAGAAAATGTGACTTCTTAAATATTTGACTCCTCTAATGGATTCTGGACAAAATTTCTAAACTCGGCTGCCTAAAATAAGGCACCAAAATCCCTACATAGGAACTTAATTCCATGGCCTGATTTTCAAACTTTTTATTCCCCTCTCCCACATGCCCCTTAACGAGGTCTCCATTCTAAAATATTGAGCATTATATTTAATAATTAAGACACAGAATGTAAAATACAAACTAAAATGTGCCTCATTCTCACCACTCCCTGTTCTGTTAAAAAAACATACCTTCTCCCACTTTGATGTAAATGTTTCTCGATATTTTGAGTTCAGTGAAAGACGTGACTGCTCCATATTCCTTTTGGGCCCACTGTAACAGATGTTCATTTCCCTGAGGGAAAGGCTTTTCCTCAGTTTCTGTTGCCAAGGAGAAATTTCCCTTCTCAAACTGAACAACGGAACCTGGAGATACCTGATGGGAACAAAACCCTATTTTTAATTGGACACATTTACCTAGGACAGAAGTATATTTTTTTTTAAAAAGCCATTTAATCTGTCACACAGAAATCCGTTCATTGCAAGTGATGAAGTGACATCTGCATGTTTTAAAATCTGCTTAACAGACAATTTTTTAACACTGTTTAGACCACATGTAATCATTTTAAATATCACATGATCAGAAAGAACACAAGGTCATGCTTGTCCAGGTTAGCCGAAGATAATGACTGAAAGCCTCACCAGATGAGAATACCTTATTAAATAAAAACTCATATTGTTGCTTTCTTAACAGGAGCATGTGTCTGGAGGCTTGAAATATCTGGTCCAAAATGTAAGAGCAATCACACACCTTTAGAAAGGAGCTGAAAAATACACTACACTATGAGGCCCTGATAGGCAACCTAACACCTCACTCATAATCACTCTAAAAATAATGAAAACTGAGGAATAGTGCATGTCACTATAATGATGATATGAGCAAAAGCCTTGGGATATTCAAATATGTCGGCTGCAGAAGCAGAACAGAGTGAAATGAAGAATGAGAGCCAAATAATTCTTAGTTGTCTCATGGTAAGTCCAAGCAACCCCATGGACTTTGGTGGAGCAACAATGGAGTCAATCTGCAGCAGGTGAGATCAGAGGGCCAGACTGGCCCCTGCATTGGGCTGATTTCTGCCATACTGGTGGTGAAAAGCAGCCCTAAAGCAAGCATTACTAGCCCAAGGAAGATCATCCCAGTCTCGGGGGATCGTCTGGTGGCATCGAACTGGCATTACAACTCCTATGACATCCTCTTCCTTGCAGCTGGTGTATGGGACAATTCCCTGCACCCTGGCAATTCCTGGCTGTCATATTGATCCTTTGGGGCTGGCCACTGACAGCTAGGGTAATTTAGAGCATCTGTAGATGGTTCTAATGTACATCTTCGAACTGGATCAGTGCATAGTGGGCTCAGGATTCGAGGAGCTCAAAGGCAGCTAAAAATCATCAATCCTAGACTGTATTTTGTGCTTGTTCAATGTGACTGATGGTTGTGGCCTGATATCTGCTCCACATGGTCTACCAATGTTGGTCCTTCAAGTCCTGGTTTCAGCAGAGTCTATCCAGTCAAGTCTAATGAGAACATGGATGCGGGGGCGGGGGGGAGAGATACAGGAAGATAGATAACTTTTTGTTGTGATATCTCAGTGCAAAAAGGATTACAACCTAGAAAATTTCCTTCTGTGAGAAAGCAGGAAACTCTCTGATGCTGGAGCAGAGCAAAGCAATGATAAGGGGAGACAGAGATATTTAAGATTTCTTCAGACTGTATATTTTCCACAGCAGTATGAAAAATGTTTGAAAGGATATACTACTCAAGTCCTGCATATAGCCCAGATAATTAAATCAATGGGCCATTGGTCCAAATAACCTGTTCTGAACGAATTAGAAAACATTTTCCTGACTTCATCCCAGAAGACCTAGACATATCTTATAACCACACTGGATGTGCATAAAGCTGAGCTGCAATTACATTTCAACAAAGATTTAGGTGGTGGCAGTATGATCAGGCCCCAGCCTGGGAGGGAGATGGTGACTCCAGAAGTCTCCTCACTGCTTTGAAGAAAGAGTACATTGCAACAGGTCTACCACAGTCTATCACACACACTGGTGCTGAAGAGAGAGTGTTGGTGGGAATAGGAGGTGTAGAGTCTTGACTCCAGCCCCTACCCATCCTCCATGCATGATTGGGGGAGGGGTAACATAGCTGCTGTGCAAAGCTGGAAATGGCAGTATGATGTAGCAGTGCAAGGGAGAAAGGGGATGTATCATGCACTTTTCTCACTTACACAAGCAAGCAAAACAGGCCACACTCCTTCCCCAAGAGAACAGATATCTGTTCATATTGCTGCAACGTGAACATCTTTTTACTGCAATTCATCCTGCACTCTTCTTTTGATGGAATGAACATGCAGTCTGGTTTTGAACTGCAAGTCTAATGCGACTTTAAGCATTATAATCAGAGCAATGAATAAACATCATAATCTCTACCCTATCCTGCACATTATTTATGCACATGCTTCTCCAGAATAATAGCCATTTACATCTGTCTAGCTTTATAAACAGCAAAATACAACAATGAGCTCATTCAAAGGAATAAACTAAAATCGGTTATTTTTATATTAAACATCCATCATTGCAAACCAACAGCAACTTGTTTTATTAACTTTGCTAGAACCATTATTAAAAGTACCAGTTTGGGACATTGTAAACCAACCTGCTTAGCAAATACAAATGCTCATCAAAGTGGAGAAACAGCTTGTATGTTCTTGCATGTTAAACTCTTCTAAAGTTCTTTCCTACATCCATTGATATTTGTTAGTATTATCAATCATTTTTTGCGAGGACACACTGCACAGATCACATAAACTTCTCTTTTGTGAAGAGAGAAGACCCTTGTACTTCAGAGTTCATTTTGACCAGACCCGTCACAGAAAATAGCTTAGGAATCCTTTATCCCTTTGCCAGAATAGTTTTAAAATTTAGTCTAACATCTGTTTCAACTCTGGATGATCTTTATTTGTTGCTGTTCATATGATTATCATAAAACATTTTTCATAAAAAGGTTATATTCAGCACAACATAAGATACACGAGTTTAGCACATTTCTGAAGCAAGAAAGTAAACTCTGCATACCATAGGAAAAAAAAGTGAGGGACCAAAACACTCTGTCTAAAATGTATTTGACAATTATGGCTTGATTTTCAAAGATGTTGAGCACCTGTATGTCCCCATTAAAGTCTGTCTACAGTAGAATAACCCCAGTTCTATGGTTTTGGGAAAAGGCAGCAACAAGGAGACATATCCTAAACAGAAAAGTACAATTTGTTAAAAGAATTAATCATTTTATAACGCAGATTTTGAAGACTGCCTTAAATTGGGGCCAAACCAATTTCTGGAGAAATTCCAGTGTCCGAGATGCAGCTACACTATGGATTAATTTGACCCAACACATCTCTAAGGGTATGTTCACATTGCATATTAAGGTGTAATACAAGGTGCCTTACAAGTTTTAATCTAGCTAGCACCGGTAACAATAGTAGTGATGACATGGTGGCAGAGGTTTAGTATGGACTAACAATCCAAGTACGAGCCTGCTGGGCCACTGTGTGTTCACTGCAGCATAGACATACCCTAAAATGTCATTAATTAGGCCCTACAATATTTATGCATGTTCCCACCTTTACATATGTGAGTTAGTCCCATGGAACAATTCTTGTGCATATAGTTAAGCACATATATGTTTGCAGGATCAGGGCCTTGATCAGCTATGACTTTACACTAGAAGTCAATGGACACCAGTATACCACTGCACTTACCACTATCAGCAATAAGATAAACCCTGAATTACCACAGTTATGCTACACAGTACTGAAGAAATGTGGGTCCTGATTGTCATTTAAACACCTGAAAATGCCGAGTGAAGGTGCCTTACTATAAATGAATATCAGGCCTATGAGCTTTAAAGACCAGAGTGTCATGAAACACAATTCATCTGACAATAGAAAAACTTTGGGATCTTTGGATGGAAATGGTTATCTAAATGCCAGTCATTACATCTACTATTAATGACCGTAAGTTATTACATCATTTCAAATAAAATTTTAGTGCAGGCATGTTGTTCTGACATTTACTTATCTGATTCATTTTAAAGACACATTGACTGAGAACTTTCTATGCAGAGGAAGAAAGGATACTTTTGAACACTGAGCTGAAAAATATATTAATATGTGGTAGCTTACTGCAATGCACTTTTCATTCTATTTTCCACTGATCCCATGTCTGTTAACAGCATAGGTTTCCTCCTCAGAATTCGTTTGATTTTCTATTTGTTTGCTAATTAAAACTTTGAAACACTCTACAACATTCTTTGGCATGACAAATGTCTTCCTGTGGGAATGAAGCTGACAACAAGATCTAAGTAGGAACAAACTGAAGGACAGAAGGCAAAACAACTAGCAAATGTAAGGGTATATTATAGAATGTAGATGTTAGATAGTTAATAAAACATCTTTAAATACACATTAAGCTTTTCATTCACTTTTTAAAAAATCATGCACAAGTTTGCATATGAAATTTTGGTCCCACTACCAGATTTGAAAAAGAAGAGCAGAACTCTGCTTTGTCTGCCAGTGCTGGGATTTTTACTACAAGGACTTACGGCTAGGTTAAGTGAGCCAACCACATTATTTTTTTTGGACTGGGTTCAACAAACTCTTCCAAAAGAAAGAAAGAAAAAAAATCAACCATCACTTTGTTTCAACACCTGCCTTTGTACATTAACTACTTACCCTATAGAACCAATCTCTCTGAAAGCAGCCTTACTCCTTAAAGCACCCAGGACATACAGGTGCACTGAAATTAAAAGTACCATCATTCAATCAAAGATATTTATAACGTTTATCTGAGTGCTACACAGCTCAATTGGTTGGCTAGCAACACACTGTGTCAGGCATGCTATTGTCCTCTCACTCCATCTCCTTCTTTATTTGCTGGCTTCATAGTCATGGGGTAGAAAAAGTATTCCTGTACACTCTTTCTTGCTGTTGCATTTGATGTGGTGATTTCTAATGCCCTCAGTACTGCTGTCACCATTTCTTCTCCTTTTGAATGCACTGAACATTCTCAGGTGATGGAGTGAAGGGGAATTTCTCAAACTTGACACACTAAGTCTGGAAAAACAGCGTGCAGGCCCAAAAGATACCGATGAGGGAAGTTACTAACCACAGAACAAAGTATTTCTAAGGGCTATTCTGCCTTTCAAGTAAATGAGAACTGGGCAGCTACATCCCTTTCTCCATGCAATATTCTCATTCTCCCCCCCCCCCCCCCAAATATCCATTCTTGGGGCTTGGAGAGAATTTCTACAGAAAACAAAAACTATTTAGGAAGAGATATTGTCTTACTGCACACACTCCTATCCAGCAGCAGCATATTGGTCACAGAGGGGAACTCGCACTGCAACAGGGATTTCCTTTGATTGTCCAGAGACAAAAAAAACATATGTCCCTGATTCTAAAGAAGATCCTGTATATGTCTCTTAAGAGAGCTATTCAGCCTTATAGAAAATGTGTCCTTGTAATGCTGCCAAGGTCCTTTTGTGCTTGACTTATTTTATGAGTGACTGCTTATTATGCAAGTAATAGCGCCTCAGGGGCAATATTAACTTGAATGCCCCATTTTAAACAACTTCATAAATATTCCATTGGTGAATGAAAACAGTTTACACATTCAAGATAGTTCCTTCTGCCTCCACAGGTTAGTTATCTTAGTGGGAGATTATCTATATTAATCATATGTAGCTAGCCATACATGTCACATTAATTTATCTGAATGCGTAACAATATTCAAAACTGACATGTTTAACTTACACAACTGAATGCACATAAAGATCAACAAACTAAATAAGCCTGTTAAAGGCTTCTGATAGAGTCTACTAGAATATTTCTAGGAATCTGTTTCAATTTAGTAGGAAGAAAAGAAGGCGAGAACTAAGATATAGACACGCAAGTCATTACAGCTGCCTGGTTTCCACTGAAATCGAGGACTAACACACACTGTAGTGATTTGTTATTTCCACATTAATCACTAGGCTCCATTAGTGGGATGCAGAAGCCTTCTCCCCACTTCTGCAAACTTCCACAGGCTACAGCACTAATTTCCAGTGGCACAGTAAACCTAGCCACTGAAGCAAGAGAAGAGGAGGAGGAGCCATGATGATACAAGGGAGGAGGATAACCCTGAATGCCAGCTCCACCCCTTCTAGTTTCTCACTGGAAGAAGGAGGTGGGCGAAACTGCCATCTGGGAACACATTTCACTCTCCGGTACCAATATGGCTGCTCATCTTTACCTTCATGTCTTGGCTTAGTGTCAGGCCAAGGATGCATATATGGAGTGGTGGTCCTAAGAGTCAGGCTTCCTGTCACCTGACATTAGCTGCGGGGTGGGACTTCCTATAAGAGGGAGCCCTGCTTGACCAGTCATAGGAAGGGCAGAGACTTGAGGGGATACAGAGGAGGTGAGGGGATACGGGCAGGGGCTCTTCACACCAGCCATATGAAAAGGCCTGGCTATAGTGTAAGGCAGGAGCTATAGCCTAAGAGGCTTGAAGAAATACTAGGCAGCAGGACCTAGGTTTTGGAAAGAACTGTTGAGCCCAGCAAGAGGCTGAAGTAACTGGAGTGGGAGAAAGCCATGTTTTGATTTAAGTTGACATTTGACGATATTGTTTTAATAAATTGATCCCGAGTGTAACCGGACTCAAAAGCAGCTGGATGCAGAGTCCTGGAAGGAAAACTGAGGAAGGATGCTAGATAGGGTAAAACCTTGTTACACTCATGCTGAAGCATAGAGCAGCTTTTCCAAACAGGGAGGGCTCTAGGTTTTTTGCCACCCCAAGCAAAAAATTTGCTGCCCCAAGTTCTGAGAGCACAACTGCCCAAGCAGAAAAAAAGGGTGGCCGGAATGCCACCCCTTGAAATGTGCCGCCCCAAGTACATGCTTGGTTTGCTGGTGCCTAGAGCCGGCCCTGTTTCCAAAGATTCCTGCCTGGCTCAAATCCAGAGAAAGTGATACATAATATAGCTGAAAGGTGTTTACATATTATAAAGTCCAGAACAATGTTTTGGGATGTCACTGTAATATATAGATATGTTTGTCATGTGCCTCATAATTGTGTAGCTTGTTTGTGTAGCTTAGTCGAATTGCTGCCTCTCCTTTCTCGGATTCCTTTGTGAAACAATTTTAAAATGAAAAATCCAGTTATTTAAAGAAACACTAGTGGAGTTTTAGGCTTACATCTGATTTATTGTACTGTAAAATTTGATCTGATTTGGATAGTCCATCAGATTCTAAATATATATTTAACCTATCATTTTCCATCACCTCTACCCCCATAAATCCTTCATCTATTGCTCATAACTTTAAAAAAGCAACAGCATGAGTGGCCTGAGCTTCCACCTGATGTGCATGAAAGTAGAGTAAGATTCCAGTTTTGTAGCCCCTATAAAAACAATACTTTGTAGTATTCTCAATTTGTCTATGTGACAAAAGTTCACAGAGCAATTTTCTGGCATGATAAAGCCCTACAGAAGTTACTGTACACTGAACACTGTTTTTAATTAAACCAGTGTATTATGCTGAAGTTATTTCAAAATATTTCTGTGGGAGACATTTGCCAAGTAGAAAAGGGCAAAAACTGGAAGGATGGGGAATTATTTTCAGGCTTCTGAGTGGAAAAACAATGGAGATTTAAAAAAACCTCTCAATCCAATATAAATTGTAAATGTCCTTTTAAATTATTCTAAGCACAATTTCCCGACACTGAAAATCAGCTGCATTCTCTTGCAATCATGAAAGGTCACTATTTATACACATTTTATCACTAGTTATGTATTTCCTATCCTATCTCACTCTTCTTCTAGCAGAGCACTTTGCTTACATCTGCAGCTGTTTAACAAGTGATTGGAAATTTAGCCTCCTGATTTCCCGTTAAACACTAGGCACAGGAAAACAAATAGCACTTGTTTTTCAGTGAGTTTTGTCAATCATCCAAAATGTAGTGCAAACCATACAACTGCCTGTGGTTTGGTGGCAGAGACCCAAAATATTTGAGCCATATTTTTTTGTCAAGTAAAGAGAGTAAACCAACTTTTGGCAGAAATAATGAGTACACAGCTTCCCTCCTTCCCCTTCAGAAATTCATAAATGTTTTTTAATTACTAAGCTTTATCCTGGAATTAATTTTTTTCACTACTGTAAGTTTTTTTTTTTTTTAAATGTCAAGCCAACAGATATAATACAGTTATTTGTTGTTATTTTTTTAACTTGTTCCACCTTCCCCCAGACTCCATTTTACTAACTTTACTGACATGAGTAATCCCTTTAAAGTCATTAGGGTTGTTCACATGAGTAAAGTTACTCATTTGTATAAGTGCTTTCAGGGCTCATATCCATTACTCACTAGGATTACTTAAGTACGTACCCTTCAAAGTAAGGGTTGTAGGATCAGGTTCTTCATAAACAGTTATAAATAATTACATATGATGATTTCTGCCAGAAAGTCACAAAGGACTGAGTATAAATTTTCTATGGCAATTTAATTCTCATTTCTGCACTAAGATGTTTCACTTTCCTAGCAAAGGTGTTTATACCTTCAAGTCAGCGGGACTGCTAGGGGTACCCGCATGGCCCCACAGTATGCCAATACTTTTATGGCTGACTTAGAACAACACTTCCTCAGCTCTCGTCCCCTAACGCCCCTACTCTACTTACGCTACATTGATGACATCTTCATTGTCTGCACCCAAGGGAAGGAGGAATTCCACCAGGATTTCAACAATTTCCATCCCACCATCAACCTCAGCCTGGACCAGTCCACACAAGGGATCCACTTCCTAGACACTACAGTGCTAATAAGCGATGGTCACATAAACCCCACCCTATATTGGAAATCTACTGACCTACATGCTTACCTACATGGCTCCAGCTTTCATCCAGACCACATCACATGATCCATTGTCTACAGCCACGCTCTAAGATACAACCACCTTTGCTCCAATCCCTCAGACAAACACCTACAGGATCTCTATCAAGTGTTCTTAAAGCTACAATATCCACCTGGTGAAGTGAAGAAACAGACTGAGAGCCAGAAGGGTACCCAGAAGTCACCTACTACAGGACAGACCCAACAAAGAAAGTAACAGAACGCCACTAGCCATCACCTACAGCCCCCAACTAAAACCTCTCCAGCGCATCATCAAGGATCTACAACCTATCCAGAAGGATGATCCCTTACTCTCACAGACCTTGGGAGACAGGCCAGTCCTCGCTTACAGACAGCCCCACAACCTGAAGCAAATACTCACCAGCAACTACATACCACAAACAAAAACATTAACCCAGAAACCAAACCCTGCAACAAACCCCAGTGCCAACTCTGTCTGCATATCTATTCAAAGGACACCATCATAGGACCTAACCACATCAGCCACACCATCAGGGGCTCGTTCACCTGCACATCTACCAATGTGATATATGCCATCATGTGCCAGCAATGCCCCTCTGCCATGTACATTGGCCAAACCCGACAGTCTCTACGCAAAAGAATAAATGGACACAAATCTGACATCCAGAATTATAACATTCAAAAACCAGTAGGAGAACACTTCAATCTCCCTGGTCACTCAATAACAGACTTAAAAGTGGCAATTCGTGAACCAAAAAACTTCAAAACACGGACTCCAACTGAATTGTCTCGTTAGACTGACTCCCCACTTGGTAAGGCAACTCCCATCTTTTCATGTACTCTGTATATATACCTGCTACTGTATTTTCCACTCCATGCATCTGATGAAGTGGGTTCTAGCCCACAAAAGCTTATGCTCAAATAAACGTGTTAGTCTCTAAGGTGCCACAAGGACGCCTCGTTGTTTTTGCTGATACAGACTAACACGGCTACCACTCTGAAACCTGTCTTCTGCATGGTGTTTTTGTTTGGCTGGTTTTTTTGCAAGCCTCCCCTCCACCCCCGAGCTGTAGCACAGGCAAGATGTTTTCTACAGGTTTTGGGAGCTGTTTTTACACATTTTCAGGCATCAGAATCTAGTTATATCAATTGCAATACTCAATTCTGACCTATAGAATCCTGATAGTCTGATCCAGGGTCTCTTGAGCAGAGAGCTGCCAAACTGTATGGTGTTTTTATGATGTGTAAAAATATCCAGTCAGGACCAAATACATTTCATCCTGTGACCTAATTGAGATTTTAACTTGCATCTCCAGAGTAAAGTGAGTGCACCCATTCTACAATGCAACCCTTGTTGCAATGCATCACAGGACTTCAAAATACCCAATACCCATAAATCTACTTCTGGAATAAATAAAGCAAATCAGTTACGATTTTTCTTCTCATACAAATCTCAACTATTTCCCCACTGCTACTAAATTAACCAGTTAGTGCAGTGCAGAACTCATGTTCTAAGCAAGCGTTTGAAAATAAAGTCTACCTAATGTTCAGTGCAATTTTGTTCACCATGCAAATAAAAAAATAAATAAAACCATTTAGTCATCATGCATTCACTTTTTTGTGACTCATATACAGAAATTCATCATTTGACTCACTGCCCACAACTTCAACACTCTTGATCATACTGCTGTTTCCTAGGTAGCCAGCACAGCTTCAGACAGAGCACACTGTCAGCAGAAACCAAGCCCCAGCAGCAATCTCACCCTTCAAAATACTTTTTGAAAAAAAATACAAAAGAAATTATTATTAAGAAATAGTGTAGTAAAACCAAACTAAAACAGTGGGAGTAAGATGAAATTAGCCCACTTAACCTTTTGTACAGCACTATGTACAGAGACTACAATACTGCAATCCTTATTGGGTCACTTGTGAGGACGGGGATTATAGTATTTATGTTGACTTCCCCTCTTATGAGTTACTGATCCCATCTTTCTCGTTACAATGAGGACACCACTGGGCTAAATTTTCCTGTGACTTGTTTACCATGTAACTCCATTCATTTCAACAGTGTTGCCCAGGTTGTGAGTTGCTATTGTTTGCTAGATGCCAGCAATTGAATCTCAGTGATGTCCAAGACAATGCAGAGTGGGTCCAAAATTTGCATCTAAATGACCATAATTTGTTATGGATACAATATAATATAATAATATACTGATAGAATAATAATATTTAGCTCTTAAATGCAACTTTCTATCCAAGATCCCAACACATTTTGTCAAGGTCGGTAAGTAATATAATCCTAAATTTACAGATGGGGGAATGAGGCAGAAAGAGATGAGGTGACTTGAGGAAGATTACACAATAAATCACTGGATGAGTGGGAAACTTCTTACTCTCAGTCCAGTGCCCTGTTCATAGTACAACACTATTTTTCTATTTATAACACTACAACTCTATGGGTATGTCTACACTACGAAATTAGGTCGAATTTATAGAAGTCGGTTTTTTAGACATCGGTTTTATATATTCGAGTGTGTGTCCCCCCACAGAAAATGCTCTAAGTGCATTAACTCGGCGGAGTGCTTCCACAGTACCGAGGCTAGAGTCGACTTCTGGAGTGTTGCACTGTGGGTAGCTATCCCACAGTTTCCGCAGTCTCTGCTGCCCATTGGAATTCTGGGTTGAGATCCAAGTGCCTGATGGGGCTAAAACATTGTCGTGGGTGGTTCTGGGTACATATTGTCAGGCCCCCGTTCCTTCCCTCCCTCCATGAAAGCAAGGGCAGACAATCGTTTCGCGCCTTTTTTCCTGAGTTACCTGTGCAGACGCCATATCATGGCAAGCATGGAGCCCGCTCAGCTCACTGTCACCGTATGTCGCCTGGGTGCTGGCAGACGCGGTACTGCATTGCTACACAGCAGCAGCAACCCATTGCCTTGTGGCAGCAGACGGTGCAATAGGACTGGTAGCCGTCATCGTCATGTCCGAGGTGCTCCTGGTTGCCTCTGTGAGGTCGATCAGGAGCGCCTGGGCAGACATGGGCGCAGGGACTAAATTTGGAGTGACCTGATCAAGTCACTCTCTTTAGTCCTGCAGTCAGTCCTATTGAACCATCTTATGGTGAGCAGGCAGGTGATATGGATTGCTAGCAGTCCTATTGCATCATCTTCTGCCGAGCAGCCATGAGATGTGGATGGCATGCAGTCCTTCTGCACCGTCTGCTGGCAGCCAAAGATGTAAAAGATAGATGGAGTGTATCAAAACAAGAAATAGACCCAGATTTGTTTTTTACTCATTTGCAAACCCCCCCCGCCCAGGGAACTCAGTCCTCTAGGTCACACTGCAGTCACTCACAGAGAAGGTGCAGCGAGGTAAATCTAGCCATGTATCAATCAGAGGCCAGACTAACCTCCTTGTTCCAATAAGAACAATAACTTAGGTGCATCATTTCTTATTGGAACCCTCTGTGAAGTCCTGCCTGAAATACTCCTTGATGTAAAGCCACCCCCTTTGTTGATTTTAGCTCCCTGTAAGCCGTGTCGTCAGTCGCCCCTCCCTGCGTCAGAGCAACAGCAAACAATCGTGCATCTGAGTTGAGAGTGCTGCCCAGAGCAGTCACAATGGAGCACTCTGGGATAGCTCCCGGAGGCCAATACCGTCGAATTGTGTCCACAGTACCCCAAATTTGACCCGGCAAGGCCGATTTAAGAGCTAATCCACTTGTCAGGGGTAGAGTAAGGAAATCGATTTTAAGAGCCCTTTAAGTCGAAATAAAGGGCTTCATTGTGTGGACAGGTGTAGGTTTACATCGATTTAAAGCTGCTAAATTCGACCTAAAGTCCTAGTGTAGACCAGGGCTTAGAAGCATTATCTCACTTCAACTCACATTGTATAAAAGATTACGTTAAAGCAAACTGAAGTTAACAATGTAAGAGGCAAGGCTCAAGTGCATAGCACTCTAAAGAGGATGCAGTATACCCTACTTTAAATGTAAATCATAGTAGATCTTTTGTTGTTTAGTAGTTTTCTACAGGATTTTAGTAATATTTTGGTCCACTGTTTGGCTTAACCGATAAACAGGAACTTCTTGTAAAGAAATGGCTAAACTGTGAGCCACTCACATTACATTTATGAATAGACACTTTACACACGTCACTTTTCCCTGAATTAAACTATGCGTATAACAAGGTAAAAAAAAATATTTTAATTTTTTTCCATGTGCACCAAACCATTCAGAAATGCTTTTTACATTTTTCTACCTTAAAGTATCTTGCAGGAAGATTTCTAGATACTTATGCTTCTTAATTACATTTAAAATTATACTAAGAAACAATGGATTCTTTTCATAGTTCAAATTTCCTCCCAAAACAGAGTCAGGCATGATACAAAATCCCAACTCTAAGCATATTGTTAGAAAGTTCAGATTCAAATACTAGCCCTTGTCTGTGTAATGGGCTACAATGGATCGAATTCTCCTGAATTCTGGGAAAGTCCTGATCTGATCTTTGTAGCCTGAGCCCATCTCCATTCCAAAGTGGTTCTATCTTAAAACGGCAACTCTGTGCTGTCTTCTGTTGCATTCCTTGAACAAATTAGTTCCAATGAAAAACTGAATACAATATTCCACAGACAGGAGGCAGCACTCTACAATGGTCAGAGCACCACAGTGGTAACAAAGAGAAAGAGGTCTGATCCTGGCTGTTGCACTGACTCACAACATAACCTTGGATGAGTCATTTACCTTCACTGTGCCTTACTTTCCCCATCTGTAAATTGGGGCTAATAAAGCTGATAACCTTTGTATAGTGCGTGCAAAGGACTACGTTATGTGCTATTACTATTATCATCCTCTGCAGTACTGGGGCCTTTTAACTAAAGTGTTTGGCTTGGGTATGAGGTTTGCTGTTCTTTTAGTCACTTCAATTCCATAAACTAGCCAGCTGAACATCTTTTCATGTCTTCATTTTCCTTACTGGTTGGGGATTAATCTCTAAAGAAACTGCAGACTGCATTAAAACACAATTGGGGTAAAAAAGGTATATCTGTTTTGTGAAATGCTTGAAAGAAAAGCTAGAAAGTCAGCAATTACCCCAGGGAAATGCTTCAATAGAGACAGACACAATAGTTATGATACTGCAGCAGAATGTGTGACTTACATTTCTGCTTTGAACATATAATTTGTGGAAATAAAATAAGGAATTTATTTAAATTTGAAACCTGCTAGGAAAGAACACATTAGTAATTAAGATTCAGAATAATCTGTTTTCCACCTTGACCTAAAGTTCAAGAGAAGTGAACAACAGAGATAAAGCTGAAGTGGTGCATGGATAAGCCAAAATATTTTAACACAAAGAGGGCCAGGTAACATATCCTTCATTCTACACCTAACGGAACCTTGAGCTAGAACTGTGTCAGACTTTGCTAGATGTTGTGGCAAGAAGGAAGGGTGCCTTTCACTCCCTAAGTTAGAAATATTGTGTGTGTCTGTTCCATGGTTCACTTTGAAATAAGGATCACCCAAAGTGCTTCCAAACCCTGCAGGCCAGAGAGGGAAGAGTGGAAGCCTCTAGGGTATGTATGTCTTCACTGCAGATTTAGCCTGGATGATGAGCACTGGGGTTAGCCTAGACACCCTATGAAGCCATACCCAAGTTACTGTGTCTTCACTGGTGCTGCACTCCCCCATATGCGGCACTTGGACTTCTGAGGAGCACAGTCTGTGCTTCTGTGTGCTGCTATAAGCTGAGCTGCTCTGATTCTTTCCCAGCGAATTGTGGGCGAACTTGACTGTCCTTCTTGGCACAGAGAGAGAATTGTGGAAAGGTACTGGAGGACTGACAGAACTCCAGTGATTTAGTCTACATCCTCACTGCAAAGTGGTTGGGTTCCCAGCCCAAGTGAAAGCAGAACCCAACCTCTACCTCACACCCTGAGTCAGGGCAGCTAGACCAGGTTTAAAGCATCACTAAACTGAGGTGAGATGTTTTTGTATGTGGACAGCCAGGGAGTTAGGTATAATATCTGGGTAAGAACCCAGGCTAACTGCAGTGAAGACATGCCTGAACAGTGAAGGGAGAGGAAGAGAATGAAATGCTGGGTTGGGAGGCACTGCAGGTCTCGAACTGCAGCAGGTCGTGCTGAGTCAGTGCTATGGCACCCTTTGGATGCAGCATTCTATTAACAAAAACAAAAACAAAAACAAAAAACAAAACAAAAACAACCCCAAACCTCTATTCCTCGTGGTTATGGAGAACACCTTGCACATGGGAAGCAGGCATAAACGGATGCAGTGATTCCTAACTGCATCTACAGAGCACCTGCTATTCATCCCAGTGACTAAATTAGTGCAGATGCTTAGCGATGATCCTTTAAATGTCAACACTGGTAACTAATTTGCTGCTGTCCCACATGTGAATATGGAAAGGGAGGGTCATGCTCTGCACAGCCTACTGTGAGTAAAGTCTTTTTTGGTGCCATGAACTGGACAGTCTTTGAGGACATTGTCCAGGATGGGCTGGGTCGAAATGGAGACAATGGGTTGCGACTTTACATGCTATTTTGAGTGTATCTGAAATTAGCCATAAAGATGCACAGGATAGAGCTCAATGCTGCTCCTACTGAAGCCAATCTGAATTTTGACAAACTTAACTAGAAGCAGGATCAGGTCCTTCAAAAGTTTAAAACATTAAGGGCTCAACCCCCCCCTCTTCTCTTCAACAGGGCTTGAGGAAAATAGCAGCCCTTGCATTCCACTGAATACTAGGGTTACTGGAGTCTACCACCGCAGCTGGCCAGCTGCAGGGGCAGTACACAGTGCATCCTCTTCACTTTGCACTCCTGGTGGCATTTTACCTGAGGCACAATGACTCCAGAAGCTCACACTGGGCAGTGCACCACTGTACTGTCCACCATTGCCAGCTGTGCCTTAAAAGCAAAATTAAGCCCCAGATGGATATCCTGCAGCTATAAATAATAATGTTTACTTCTGAGATTATGATTGAAAATAGTAAAGCTGCAATTCTAATAGAGAAGACTCATCCTTAGACATTATGTCATATGCTAAAAATCTAATCCAAACCACCAGTCTGTTTCACTACAAATAGGAAACTTGAATGTCCTGGCAAACTGAAAGAACATGATTTACAAACAGAAGGTAGGTTTTCAGAGTAACAGCCGTGTTAGTCTGTATTCGCAAAAAGAAAAGGAGTCCTTGTGGCACCTTAGAGACTAACCAATTTATTTGAGCATGAGCTTTCGTGAGCTACAGCTCACTTCATCGGATGCATACTGTGGAAACTGCAGAAGACATTATATACACAGAGACCATGAGACAATATCTCCTCCCACCCCACTCTCCTGGAGAGTGGGGTGGGAGGAGGTATTGTCTCATGGTCTCTGTGTATATAATGTCTTCTGCAGTTTCCACAGTATGCATCCGATGAAGTGAGCTGTAGCTCACGAAAGCTCATGCTCAAATAAATTGGTTAGTCTCTAAGAAACAGAAGGTAGCATTTGGAGCTTGCCATATAAGCAGTGCTCCAGCCTTTTGAGAAACACTAATGGCTTCGTTTTAGATTTCGTTTAGTCCTTCCTAGCAGTGCAACAAAACCTCATGTAAGAAATAAACTTTGCATTGTACACACGAGAAGCTCAGCTTATACGTATTTGTATTTTGGTGACAGACCACACAGTTAGCAGCTACTTGTAAGATTTCCTATTGCTCTGATGTTTTTAGCATTATAGTACATTCAAGACTTCTAATCAGGACAGGTGATATGTCCTAGGCTACACAACTTCTCAAACTAGAAGTACTGCTAGAGTTAATAATCACATAATAGGTAGATTCCACAAAACCAGTTATTTTTTTAAAATTCACATAACAAGTAACTGGGCACTTTCCCAAACTGCTTTCCCATGCCACCTAATTGCTCCCCAGAGTCTCACACTGAAACTTGATCTTCTGTTAAGTTTTTTAAAGATACGCTTAAAATCCTTCAAAATGAATACCATTCACTCCACGTGTTGTGTTACAGAGCAGCAGGGGACTTGGTATACTTACGAAGAAAAATCTTCGGACTCCAGATGCCAATCTTTCTGTTTTTAGCTTCCAGGTCAGGGGCTGAGGAGAGTTCAGTAGGAACACCACAGGCTTATGGTGAATGTGCACTGAGGAAATGGGATTCAAATGTAACGTGACCTGCAGAGCAACAGAAAAAGATGTGACTATTTCCTTCTAACTGTTCAAAACAAAATGAAATATAAAACTCCGATTGAATAACAGGTCATCTTTACATACATTAAGGTTTCTAGAATTCAGACCTTCTGACCCAGGACTGATGCATTAGCCCTTCCCAAACCGTCAGTCTGTGTTGACATTTGTGTTCTGAAGATGCTGCAAAAGTATTTAAGAAAACCTTGGCAAAACCTGATCAAAAACAGTGTGGGCAGAAGGTCAAACCACTAAGCTGAGGGTTAGAGAACACAGAGATAAACCAAAAGAACTGCAACCTGCACGGGTAGCTCAGATTTCCGATCTCTAAATGAAAGGCTGCAGAGGTTGTCTAGCAAGAGGCCTGAACCTGCTGATACTGATGGGACTGAAATCACACCTGGAAAATACAAAAAACAACCACCACCAAACAAAAACAAAAACACACACAAGAGGAACAACAAGTCCAGTAACACAAGAAGATAGCATTACACCAGCCCTGACCTTCCTAGAGAAGGGATTCTAGCAGAAACCTAGGCCTACAAAGGAATACATAAGAAGAAAATTAGTAGAATTTCTGAAAGGGCCATGTGGAAAAAGGTATGGTAAACAGGACTTTACAGTACAAAATAATGGGCTTTATAACCAAGCCCCTGTATTTCCTTAGACCTGCAGGGAACAAAGGAACAGAAAGAATCATCTGTGATCAACAGGCTAGGAACAAAGCCAGTGCTCTATTCTTTCTAGGAGAATATCAACAGCAGTAGTGGATTGCTGCCTCCCTAAAGGTGGTCCCACAAGACAATGAAAGGAAAGTTAGATGACCCACATGGCCACCAATGGGAGGGGAGGTGTTCCACATAAAGATTAATGGGAGTGGAGTGCCTAAGAGACTATTTGTGTGATTCACACTATGAAGAAGTTTGAGACTAGCTAGTATTCGGAATATCACAAAGAGTAATCAAATCAGCTACACTGCTGCAATAAAGGTTCATTGTTTATAATGGCTCTTAGTACAGTCTATCTAACTAAGGTTCTATATAGGTAGGGTTCTCCAGCCAATAGACCATGCTCTACCACTATATCCCACAAGCCTTTGCCACACAGATCACCAGCTTCCTCCTCTTCTCCCCAAGCCAGCAATGCCCACAGGTCACTGATCAATCTGTAGTGCCTTCTGCTTTCTTTAGAGCAACAGGATGTGCTGCAGAGACAGCGAAAGACCTTCTGCCACTAAGGTCGCTGGCTGGGGGAGCACAACATATTCATCTTGCTTGGAAAGTGAAGATATCCACCCAATGACTGAGGAGGAGATGAAATCCTCCCCAGACCTTTGATCACGCTCACATTCAAAGGGCAAGATGAGAGTTGCAAGCGTGGCCAGCAACTCAGTCTGCAGGAGACAAAGAAAAGGATAAACCTCGTTGTTGGCATTGAGTGGAGAGGATGAGAGCAGCCAAAAGGGGACACCCACGGAAGAGAACTTTGGAGAATTTGTTATTTTGCGTTAAACCAAACCAAACCACACATAACATAAAAACAGCCATACTGGGTCAGACCAAAGTCCATCTAGCCCAGTATCCTGTCTTCCAACAATGGCCAATGCCAGGTGCCCCAGAGGGAATGAACAGGTAATCATCAAGTGATCCATTCCCTGTCGCCCATTCCCAGCTTCTGGCAAACAAAGGTTAGGGACACCATCCTAGCTAATAGCAATTGATGGACCTATCCATGAACTTATCTAGTCCTTTTTTGAACCCTGTTATAGTCTTGGCCTTCACAACATCCTCTGGCAAAGAGTTCCACAGGTTGACTGTACATTGTGTGAAGACATACTTCCTTTTGTTTGTTTTAAACTTGCTGCCTATTAATTTCATTTGGTGACCCCTAGTTCTTCTGTTCTGAGAAGGAGCAAATAACACTTCCTTATTTACTTTCTCCACACCAGTCATGATTTTATAGACCTCAATCATATTCCCCCCTCAGTCGTCTCTTTTCTAAGCTGACAAGTCCCAGTCTTATTAATCTCTCCTCATACGGAAGCCGTTCCGTACCCCTAATCATTTTTGTTGCTCTTTTCTGAACCTATTCCAAGTCCAATATATCTTTTTTGATATGGGGTTACCACATCTGCACGCAGCATTCAAGATGTGGGCATACCATGGATTTATATAGAGGCAATATGATATTTTCTGTCTTATTATCTATCCCGTTCTTAATGAACCCCAAGATTCTGTTCGCTTTTTTGACTGCCGCTGTACACTGAGTGGATGTTTTCAGAGAACTATCCACAATGACTCCAAGATTTCTTTTTTGAGTGATAACCGCTCATTTAGACTCCATTATTTTATATGTATAGTTGGAATTATGTTTTCCAATGTGCATTACTTTGCATTTATCAATCATTAGTGATTTATCTGGACCTTTGGGCGCGGGGGGAGAAAGAGGAGAAGAGTATCATTTACACGAAGAATGAGAGAAAGGAAAGTTATATTTACTACTGGAAAGTGTATGCACCTGCCATCTCACACCCATGTCAGCAGCATACGTGGCTGCGTAGGGCACCCGAAAATTTGGGGCACCCCTGGGTCCTAATGTCTTCCCTCCCACCTCTTCCTATACCTGTTCTGACCCTTCCTGTAGGCTCCCACCTCAGCCGGCTGCTGCAGCCTGGTGAGTCTTCCTCAGGAGGGGATCAGATACTTAAAAGTGAAAAAGCCTTCCAGTCTGCCAGACCTATTAGCACAACATTGAAACTGTTAAAGAGCCATTCAAGTGGTAATGAAGCCATTTAATAGGCATTTGTCAGTTTCAGAATTTACTGAAAAAAAACAAACAGTTGTGCATTATGGTAATATTTACTCAGAACATGTTAGTTAAACATTAAAATTTAGCATTTAAATTTAAATTTGATTTAGCATTAAACATGCTTTAAAAATATTCCATGAGTGTGTTGCTGAAGATTATAAAATCATATCTCTAAAAAATCCTTGCACAGATTTTTAGATGCACAATCTGAATATTCATCTTTAGCCTTAAATGCTTGGATCTTCAGAAATATAGTTTTTTAAATAAATCCTTCAAAAGACCACCCTTATCTAAAATACACATGCTGGCGTCAGACATAGGGGCACCAGTTTAATAATACTGCATAGGGCCCCATAAATCCTAAGGATGGCCCTGGCTGGGGCAGGGGGTTGGTGTGCGGGATGGGGTAAGGGCTCCGGCTGAGGGTGCAGGCTCTGGGGGTGCAGGAGGGGCTCCGGATTGGGGCCGAGGGGTTTGGAGTGCAGGAGGGGGCGTGGGCTCTGGCGGGGGTGTGAGCTCTGCGGTAGGGCAGGGGATGAGGGGTTTGGGGTACAGGACGGGGCTCTGGCCTGGGGCTGAGGGGTATAGGAAGGGGCTGGGACAGCGGGTTGGTGTGTGGGATGCAGGCTCCAGGAGGGAATCTGAGTACAGGAGGGGGCTCAGGGCTGGGGCAGGGAGTTGGGGTGCATGCTTTGGGAGGGAGTTAGCGTGTGGGAAGAGGTTCTACCTGGGGCTGCGGATTGGGGAATGGGCGGGGGTATGGGGTGTGGGCTCCAGGCCACGCTTACCTTAGGCGGCTCCTGGAAGTGGCTAGCAGATCCCTCTGGCTCTGAGGCGGAGGGGCCGGGGGCTCTGTGTGCTGCCTGCACCCACAGGCGCTAATGCAGTTCCCAGCCAATGGGAGCGCTCAGAGAGGGGGCAGCATGCGGTGACCCTGTGGCCACCCCTGAGCCTAGGAGCCAAACACGCTGGCTGCTTCTGGGAGCCACGCAGAGCCAGGGCAGGCAGGGAGTCTGCCTTAACCCCGCTGCACCACTGACCAGACTTTTAGGGCACGTCTTCACTGGCAACGTTAAAGCGCTCTCCCAGCACTCTAAAAAAAACCCACCTCCCTGAGGGGTGCGGCTCCCAGCGCTGGTGCACTGTCTACACTGGCACTTTATGGCGCTGAAACTTGCCATAAACTTGTGTTTTTTCACACCCCTGAGCGAGAAAGTTGCAGCACTGTAAATTGCCAGTGTAGACAAGCCCTTAGTGGCCCAGTCAACGGTGTTGACCAGAGCCGCCAAGGTCCCTTTTTGACTGGGCATTCTGGTCAAAACCCGGATGCCTGGGAACCTTATTCTTGATGCCGTTTCCACCCATCAATGACAGCTGATTCTTTCTGGATTCTGTTGACCCTAATATACCCCTTTCCTACCAAGTAAGGTAATAAATCATAATTATAAGTCCTCCATGACTTTTTAAAAATTTAAGAGAATACCTCAAAAAACCCTCTATATAGAAAAATTAAGAAACAGGTACTTGAATGCCCGTGATTAGAAAATAATATTAATTTATTAGCCCACATTGTCCTGGTTTTTTTTACAAGAAGTATTCCCAGCTGATTTTAATAGGGAATTTCTATTTGGAACTCATAACACAATATACACTGTTGAATGCAAAATACTTGACTGCTGAATGTCTTTCTACTGCAGAGAATTAGTAAGAATTCTTACTATTTAGAACCCCTGGGATTTGCTGTTTTGTTTTTTAAACCACAGAAGCCAAGTCTATGACAAAAGAAGCATTTGTCAAGTTTTACTAATAGACCCAGCAAATTCCATCTCTGCAGCACCTGGTACAGGTCCATTGGGTAATAAGAAAATGAAGCTACATCATTATCTATATTTAAACTGATCTCAAACAACTGTGTTCAAAACTAATAACTAGAGTCCACATAATGAAGTACAAAGTTTGACTCCATCTTAGACTTTCTGAAGATTTTTGCTTGTCAGCAAAGTTGTGAGAGACAAAGAAAAAAAAAAAAAAGACAACCATATTGCTGAAGCTGGAAAGTCAGAGGGATTACCCTGACTGGATGTGCCATAAAAATTCTTGGTTGTTATTCCAGTAGGTTTTGGCTATTTCACTCTTTAGTTTTTTTTAAATCATCATTGCTGAATCTGGCTTTTCCCCACAGGCTTCAGCACATGGGCCCACCTGCCATATAGACACAACACTGCCCTCTTTGCAACCGTCTTGTGGCTCCTAGCTGGGCTGAGGGGATGGGGATGAGTTAAACTATGTGTCAGTCTTCCCACATTCCCAAAAGAAAAGTGTACGCTGGTCCTTGGGAAAAGTCACTGAAAGTTAGAATTGAAAAGGAATTTTTCGCAAGTAAAATCTGTCTTTTTGTGAAAATTCTCTAACGAAACACAAAACCAGCACAATTTTGCATTGTTATCCTCTCCAAGCAAAAACAAACAAAACAAAACTTATCTGAAACATAGGCCTGGAAGCCTCTTAGACCCAGACTCAATGGAAATAACGTGCAAAAAAATGCACACTTTTCTAGAAGACTCTCATGATGTTCCACCACAGTGGATGGAATCCTCAGTCCCAGCTCTCTCTCAGAAGCAGAGCCATCGGGACCCCACACTCTCCGTCTCATTACTCCTCAGGTCCCACCTAAGTCAGTGAGTCTCCATTAGCCCCTTATCCCCCACCTCCATTCCTGTCATTTGCTATTCTTTTGCTAATGGGTCTGTCAGATTTTAAAAGCTGAATTAATAATCTAAATACAAGTACAATACGATTTCTACAATATATTTAATTTTGGTCTTGATCCACAGTCAGGTGTAGTTTCCTCCTATTTTTCTTTTGAGGCACACTGAGCAAAGAACTTCTCCACTTGCCTCTCTTCTGTAACACTGTTGACATCACCATCTTGCCCATCCCTCTGGCCTGCAGTATGGCAGCCATTTTTGATCATGTCACTCCCCTTTTCAAATCCTTCCACTGGCTCCTAAAGTGCTACTGCATCAAGTGTAAGCTATGTCAGCACATTCAAATCTCTGTGTAAAACTCTGCCCCTCTCTGCTTATCCGACCTTGTCAAACTACTTGCCACTTTGGTTCTGCCAACTGTTCCCAGCCTCTTCTGCTTGTCCATCAGCTTCTTGCACAACTGCCTCCTTGACAATGTTCCTTATTTATGGTACCACCTCTCTGAGCGCATCTGCGTACATCTAAGTCCCTCTTCACAAACCACGTCTGCCATGCTGCTCACAGTGAATCTAGCATACATGAATAAAAAGAACCCTATTTGTTCTTCCCCTTCTCCTAACCTCTGCGTGCCTGTCTATCTGTTCTTCGACTGTGAGCTCCTCAAAGCAGGGACTTCCCCCTCTTCAATGTCTGGACAGTGACTAGCATACTGTAAGTACTACATAAACAAATTAATAAAAGAGTATTTGACCATTTCAAACCAGTAAGCCAGAGTGTATTTCAAGAAAATGTTAGCAGAAGAGACAAGTTAAATAGAAAGTTTTTCCTTCTTGTTCTCTTTTTGTATTTTCCTCAGACTGAATGCTTATTATTATTAAATATTTATATTATGTAGTGCCAAGAGGCCCCAATAAGAATCGCAGCCCCACCATGTTAGGCTCTGTACAAACAGCTACGAAGACAGTGTCAAAAACTGGCTCCACTGAAGTTCACAGTGAAAGACCCAGGGGGCCAGAATTTCACCCATGATTTACCTGAAAGCAGTAGGGAAGTTACTGTATTTTATATGATGCTTTATGAAGCGATACTCCCCCATCCATCCTTCTAATTTATAGTTAAACTATTTATATATGTTACATTTTTATTCCGTTCAGCATCATAATATCTTAGCCAACAGCTATTAAGCAGTCATCCTCCATTTTAGATGGCTCTTGTAATTCTACCTGAGCACTTAAGTCAGACAATATCAACATAAAATAAAAAGTGAATAATTAAATGTGGCAAAGAGCTATTAGGTCATCTAGTTCATCTACCAGCCAGCTACAACATAGTTTCTATTGCTTTATCCAGCCTCCTTTTAAAATGCCCTAAATGATGGAGCTTTCACCATTTCCCTTGGAATTACTATTAGCATTTTATGCATTAGTAATATGCACATGTCCCAGTATCCTCCCTTGATGAAGGTTTCACTTAGATTATTGATGTATCACAGTTAACATTTTCATAAACATTCATCTAACATTTCTGGGCATGCTTTTAAACAACAGTCCTTTCAGTTAAGCTTAAGTCCCAGAAGCTTTGTATGTCAAAATAGTTCTGTTCTTCCAGAATCTGTCTGCCTATCTCTTCACCTCCTTTGGGTCACATTCACTCACTCCCCCAAGTAATTCATTCATAGACAAAATTTAACTTTAGGGCTATGCCAAAATGCATATAGTCAAAATGATGGCAAATTCATTAAAAAAAATCATTCTTGCTTTGGCAATTGTTTCAACAACAAAATATATAGTTGCAGGTGGGAAATGATACATACAAAAGGTCTAGTTGTCAGGTCAGTTAGAAAAATCATTTAATATAAGCTGTAAAAGGCTTTAAAACTATTAAACGAGTTCAAAAACATAACATGTTTTATAGGGGACACAGCTATCAAACTAAAGCAAGTATTACCTAGCAAACAATATTTGTGTGGGTGATTATGCATGTAACCACTGTCTATACAGTTTGTAAAAAGCTCTTTTAAGGCTTATATCTAACATACATAGTATCTACAAGGTTAAGACAGCTGCAAAGGTTTCTGTTTCCCTGGAGATGATAGTTTCATGGAAGGCTGAATATCACCACAGCAACCAAACTACAAAAACAGTCCATGGGTTCCTGCCCCATTACTCTGGTAAAGCAATTTGTACTACGTGAAAGGCTAGAGCACAAATGTTGAAAAATGATCAAAGTAAACACCGCTGTTAAAGTACCATTTGTTTTGCTGACTTCAAGGCATCAAGTCACAGATTCAGTTTTTTTAAGAAAGATGAAAGTCAAGTGCCAGGAATTTGTAAAGTTGAATTAACTACTCTAATGTGAAGGTCTTGCAATAAATTCATAGCACATTTTCCAAAACAACCATTACAAATTTGTGCTAATAGACCAGGGCAAAAATATGCTATTATATCAAGTTACACTGCCCATACTAAGACAGCTGTTCAGTAAAGCAGAAGAGAAAAAAGGAGATTTAACCCCAAGAGCATACACCACACTACATCACACCATTTCTTCAAGTCACAAAAACTGAACAAGATGCACTGAAGGAGAACTTAGGTGAACGTAATTACTCAGCTGCAAGTATAAAATTGATCCTTTTTCCTCGGACCGAATACAAATTGGATCTAAATTGCATTTAGAATAGATATATGGAAGCATACCACTTTTCTTCAGTTCTGTCTATAAATACTTTAAATCCTGTTTAGTCAATATTCATAATTAATCATTATCCATAGGTTACAAGTTATTTTGATAATACATACTAATGAACAGAATTAGTGTGATGAGAAGATCAGCCTATCTTAACATTCCACTAAGTCCTACTATCCAATATAAGAGATTCAGAAATTCTACAGGAATTCATTTGATGAAACATAATGCCAATGCACTGGCTACAGTGGAGTTCCACCCAGGATGAATTTCATCTACGAGTAAAATCATGATTTTAAAAACAAGGGATGTAGGATTATGTCATTTCTAGAGAAGTATTTGCTTTTTCAGTTGTTTGTGTTTTTTGTCCACAGGAGACAAGTTATCTTAATTTTCCTGCAGAAATAAAGAGAAAATATTCTTCAGGCAAGGACTGTAAGTCCAAAATGGCAGCCACATAGTTTACTCAGATTTTCGTCTTATTTTTGTAAGGTTTACTTTACTCTCTTTAAAACATTTTGGGTGTTACAGATACGAAATTAATAGGTTGCAATTTACAGTTTTAGGGAACCAACAGCTTTTGAGAAACAGAGTGTGCCAAACTTTCAAAGAGGAAAAGTTCTGCACATGGTAATTACACTCATAGCATGTATCTGCACACATAAAACAAGCAATTGCATGTGCAAGTATCCATCTGCATATGAAATCCCATTCCACAGTTTCTGGTTTTCAAGGGTACTTACTTCTTCTTACAAATGCAACTTAAGCACTAATTTTTCAAAATTTGGCCCAGAAAGGGAGACAGGAGCGTGTCTGTGTACATGCAAGTCTGCAACAGAGATGACTCAATAAAACATATATACCTGCACGCTAAGAGAAATTCTGCCTAGAAATGTCACATATTTTGAAGAGTTTTGTGATCAACTTTAAGAAAATACCGATTAACAAAAGCTTTCATTAAAACTTCCATAATGAAGCAGAAGGAATATTTGTCAAGATCTTCCTGCTTTCTCACTTGAAACCGTCATCTAAAATACATTCTTCAGCTAGTGTGGAGAAGCATCAAGTGGTTTTTATTTTCATTTTACCACTGGTTTCTGATACAGTGGTAAAGAAAAACTTTAAGTAGGAAATCAATATGCACATAATGTTATACTCATTCTTCTGAAACTCAGCTGTGTCCTTTACTTGGAATCGGAGGTGATACTAGACACCCCAAAGCATCACACAGCTGACAGCCATGCTGTTACAGTGAAATCTTAAGTTAACAAAACTAGCAGTAGTCACTTGAATAGAATAAATGTCATTAGCAAAGCCCTAATGTTCCCTTCCAGACCCTACAGAAAGAGGCTCAGATTGACCAAACAGCAGCTTTCAGCTCGTTTCACCCCTAGCATAATCCCACTGAAACCATGGGAGCTAAGCCAGGGATTACTTTGGTCCCAACATGTTTTACCTAAGAAAAACAAATACTATTGCATAACTTGCTGACCATTACAACCTACCACCCAGACAGGAGAACCAGGTTTCTTCAAAAAGGAGGTGAGATCACAGCAGCTTCAGAGTCAGCAAGGACTACATGGCTAGGATGCAGGGCCCCATGCATTTGTTTCCTTTGCCCTTGCACACTTCCCATTAGGAGACACAGCCAGGAACCAGCAGCCTATAGAAGTCTGTTTTTATTTATTATTATTATTATTAATTTGTCCTGTAATAGTGCCTAGAGGCAAGACCTCACTGTATTAGACACTGTACAAATTTAAAGAAACAGTCCCTTCCCCAAAGAGCTTAGAAATCAAGGAGTCCAAATCCTATTCTTTTAATATTTGTTACAAACTATTTAAAATATCTTGAGGGTATCCCTATAATATAGTGTGTATCATGAACAATTCAGAGTGGGAACCGTGTCCACACTGAAGTGAATCACAAAACTCCCATTTACTTCAACGGGTCCAGGATTTTACCCCGGTTTCAGTGCTATAGGCTCTGTGAAGCAAAGCAATGTACTGAAATACAAATACAATCTTTAAAGGGGATCTAGGGTCCATTCTGAAAACCAGACATAAAAGCTGACCTGATCCAACCTCTTAACACAGCAGTTTTACTTGTGAATCTCAAGGCCCGCTAAAGTATTGTGCATAAAATGAAAGCTTGAGAGTTTACAGAATATCAAAATATAATCTGCAGCCCCTCTCTCTTTCGCCACCCCCCCCCGCAAGCCACCTTTAGAGTCTGTTATGTCTCTAGAACAGAGGTCCTCAAAATGGGGGGCAGGTCCCTCGAGGAGGGCACAAAATGTATTCTAGGGGGCATAGGCGCCAACTCCGTGGGTGCTCTGGGGCTGGAGCACCCACGGGAAAAAATTGGTGGGTGCTCTGCACCCACCAGCAACTCCCCGCCCCCCCACTCCAGCTCCGCCTCCTCCCCGGAGCACGCCACAGCGTCCTGCTTTTCCCCCCTCCCTCCTAGTGCTTGCGCCTTGAAACAGCTGTTTCGCGCAGCAAGCGCTGGGAGGGAGGGGGAGAAGCAGGACGCGGCGTGCTTGGGGAAGAGGCGGGGCTGGGGAGGGGATTTGGGGAGGGGTCCAAGAGGGGCAGGGAGGGGGTGGAGTCTGGGCAGGACCAAGGGCGGGGTCCGGAGGGCGCGAGCACCCACCAGCACCAAGGAAAGCAAGCAGCTTTAGGGAAGAAAAAACTTATTGTGTACATTTTGCCCACAGCAATGAACAACTAGCAAAACTGATTCCTCTGGACATGTCAGGTCCTCAGATGGCGCTGTGCATTTTGATGGATTTCTGTTAAGCTTGCATAGCATTATACAAAGTCGTTGCCCTTTATATGTTCATCTGTTTGTTACGACATGGTGTACACATTTAATAGTAAGCATGGACCACAATCACAGTTTCACTTTTGCTCTTATTACAATGGATAGTTGGCTCATTCATGCAACGGAAAAACCCCCAACTCAAATGAAAAATAAAGAACCTGAAACTGATTCAAGTGAAGCACCACCGCCGCATATCCATATATGTATTTGTGTGGCGGAGGGAGAGAGAGGAGGTAAATTACCACAGACACAAAGAAGGGGGGTGCAATCAAATAAGTTTGAGAACCACTGCTCTAGAACTAAAACACTAAAGGTCAAATTCAGATCTGGTGTAAGAGGATGCAATTCCAGTAAACCTGCATCCTCTTACACTCGGTCTCCATTCAGACACACCTGCCAGCAGAGCAAAAAAAGTGAACTGCTAGGAGCAGTTCAGTACTGGATCATGGAAAAATAGGTTTGGATATAGTAAGAAACACACTATTATAGATGTAGTAAGTACAACATGTACTATATTAAAACTGTTCTTCAGCACCTGGCAACAGCACTACGTACAACTAATTTTTAACAGATGTTTTAGTGTAGCAGAAAGACTTTCTCCTAAATAGTTTTAAAGTAACACAACAATATTGATAGGCTCTTACTGGAGGTAAAGTAGTTCAAATGCAACTTCAAAGGGCACCACAGTTAGCAGAAGTGTGTCAGAAAGTTCCCCATACAAACTGGAATTAGGAAGCGTTCTCCATTTTACTTTATTACAAGTATTATCATTTCTGGACAGGACTTGTTCATATATCATTTACTTTAGACAAAGACTGCTAAATCATTTCTCCTACTCCAAAGCATTTTTTTAAACTACAGCTGCCAACTTGTTCAGATTACATTAAATGTAAATAATTTACACAAATATATATAGAGAGATATAATATACACATTAAAAGAAAGGCCTTTCAAAAGTGCTTCTTATACACGTTACCTATTGTCCCATTGGTAGGACAATTACTAAGGGGTTCTCTACACTAGAAAGTTGTACCACTTTAACTGTGCCAGTATAGCTAGTGATACCACCCTTCCACACCCAAGTGTGGACACACAATTATACTAGTATTAAGGTGCTCTATACAATATAGATATTCCTTTACAGAAAGGAACAACTATAGCGATTATAAGGGCTTGTCTACACTTGAAAGGCTACAGGGGCATAAGCAGCTGTGACACTGCAGTGTCTACACTGAAGCACTACATATGCTGACATGAGGAGTTCTACCATCGATGTAGGTAATCCACCTCCCCGAGAGATGGTAGCCAGGTCGATGGAAAAATTCTTTCATTGGCCTAGCACTATCTACACCAGGAGTTAGGTCGACTTCACTATGTCACTCAGGGTGCTGAGCATTTTTCACATCCCTGAGCAATGTTGCTGAGTCGACCTAACTGTTTAGGGTAGACCAGGCTTAAGTCACCTTTATACCAGTCTACCTTCGTTCACACTAGGACATCAACCATTTTAATTATTTTGGTAAAAAGATCAAACCCCTAATCAAAACAAGTATGCTGGTAAATCTTGTAAGTGTAGACCAGGCATTCGTGTCTGTGCTGCTCAGCTGCCCATGTTAACTTCCCCTATCTATTTGCTACCAAGTCCAGCTTATCCTGGACAGATGAAATTGTAGTTTCAATTTGTTTTTAATAATCAAAAACATTAGTAAGGCTCAAGATGCCTCAGGGAAGCAGAGGCAACTAGGATCATCAGAGCTCAGTTATGGGCAAGTTCAATAGACAAATATTGAACCAGCAAAAAGACTTCAGAGAGACATTGATGAAGAAGCCCCCCCCCCAGGAGACTACCATCTATGTGCAGTGACCTTCCTTTATGTTTTTGCGTGTTTGGGGTTTTTAATTTAAAAAGAATAATTTTCACAAAATCCAGGAAAAGCTGATAAAGTTTTATGTAGAATTCAACATTTTTTTGCCCAGCTCCAGCAAATCTAAACTTCAGCCAACATTCTCTCCTCCTTTTATTTATCCTTTATATCGAGAGCAGGCTGCATATTTTAACAAAATGAATAGCCTATCACAATGCATCTGTGCTCCAAACAGATATACTTTTCTTGGCCTCTAAGTTAACAGTGAATAAAATACAGCAGAGCTTTGCTTTCTGTTTTCTTTTTTGCTCTATTTTATTTAATGTAAATACTTTTAGAAAAAGAGTTTAAAAGAACTGGCTACAGCACATAATGTAGGCAGACTACGTGCAAACTTCCCCATGTAGTTCTGCCAACACAGTTTAATCCTCATCTGCTATCCTAATTCTGGGCACCTGCTAAGCAGAAGCTGCCAACAGTGTTGAGTCCTGACAAATTATATTGTGGTTTTGTAATATGGACAAATGCCCATGAGGCTGAGACCACCAAACTTATTTCATCTCTGACCTAAACCACATATAAATGTAGGCTCCCGAAGATGAAATGAAACTATCTGTGCCATTTGCCCCTTCATAACACAATTAGGCTTTCAATCAAAAGGACCTAAAACACTGTATTGTCTTAACTCTGCATAGTGGAATAGAGGTCAATACTGTTCACATACGTACAACGCATCCTAAGGGGAAAGTCATTCTTTTACACATTGCATGGGGAAGTTTCTTGTTTATTTTAAATCTATTTAAGGGCACAGAGCACAATCCTGCAGCCCTTATTCAAGGCAGTAGTCATAGTGATGTCAATGGGACCACAATTCTACAGGAATTCATTTGATGAAACATAATGCCAATGCACTGGCTACAGTGGAGTTCCACCCATCCAAATTGATGAATGTGTCAATTAGTCAAAGGGTCTACTCATAAAAGGAATTATTACATTATTAAGGTTGCAAAGTCAAGCACTCAAAAGATAGGAAACGTCAGAATTTAAGAGGGGGTGAGGGGTGTGGACTCTGGGCAGCACCTATCTCAGGTAACTCCCGGGAAGCGGCTGGCATGGCCCTCTGGCTCCTAGGCGCAGGGGCAGCCATGGGGGGCTTCTGCACGCTGCCTTGGCCCAGAGGTGCCGCCCCCACAGCTCCCATTGGCCATGGTTCCCGGCCAATGGGAGCTGTGGAGCTGGCACTCGGGCAGCGCACAGAGCCCCCATGGCCGCCTCTACGCCTAGGAACAGGAGGGGCATCCAGGAGCTGCATGGAGCTCATTAGGGAGCCTGTTAGCCCCACGCCAACTGGACTTTTAATGGCGTGGTCAGCAGTGCTGACCTGCACCACCAGGGTACCTTTTCGACAGGGCATTCTGGTCAAAAACCGGACACTCAGCAACCCTATTCCCCTCCCTTCTCCCCCAGTCTGGTTCTTGTCCCCTTTGCATTGAAGTTGCCAGTTCCTCCACAATGACTGAGTACCAGCTGGGGGAGCACTGAGAGCACAGGACAGAGAGTCTCTCTGCTCTCAGTTCCTGTGCCTTGCACAATACCAACCTGCAGCAGCTGGAAGCAGCAATTACAGGAAAAGTCCTATTCAGCCCCTGCATTCCTGGGCTGGAGCATGCTCAGTGCAGACAGAATCTGCAAGAATTTAGCTACGAAACTCTAATCCATCTCAACTGAGCATGCAAGAAGTGAGATTTTTTGAGGTCTATAACTTGGCCAAATTTGTTTCACAGGAACAATAAAAGGCACAGCTCTGTCCCAAAGGCAACCCCCCTACCTAATTTCTCATCCCTGCTCCAAAGCATAGAAGCACTAGAGTGTCTTAAACAGTTATACTAATTGGTTTTAACATGGACAAAACAACATATTTTCCCCCAGTCTCATTCTCAGAAACTGCTGAACCATTTGTGCTGAAAGTTTTCAAAACAATTCAGCCTGAGGCAGACACTTTGCATGCATAATTTCAGACTGAATAGTTAAAATTTGATAGTTATAAGAAACTGAAAGTTTCCAGCAAGCTTAAACATAGATATTACTACCAGTTTTACCTATAATTCCCACCTCGCACAAAGGTTAGGTGCCATAACCTCCCACCCCAAAAGAGTACCACCTATCTGATTCTAACTCAATCCAATACAATTATATCTATTGGGAACACATGGGATTTGGGGAAATCTATAAAACAAACATCAACTTGATCCCAAAATCCCAGGATTGCAAAATGACTCTAGAATTCCATTCTCTACAGCCACAATTAGGATTTAATTTCCCAAAGTGTGACAATATCATTGCTACGGCTGCATCTTTTCTTTAAAAGATGTCATAAATCAACATAATGCGGCAGATTAATAGATTTTTTTTGGATGTCTCCACCACACTACTCATTTAATTACCAAAGTTGTGGGAATAACAACTTGGGAAAATCCATAGAATTAAAGGCAGTGATGCCATTACAATAATAATAGTGAAGGATGGTCATGTGACTAAGGCACTAGACTAGGGTCAGATGTTGAATGAGGGCCTCTTGCTTCTACTAGACTACAAGCAGCGACTGCTGTGGAAACAGTGCCATTAATGCGTGTGCAATTTAGTGACTTCAACTTGCAAAAGTAAGATCAGTGCATGCCATGGTTTGTGAAATAAAGGTTATGTGTCGGTTATTATATCTCCTGGAATTTCTGAATTAGCAGACATCAGAGTGTTGCTTATTTGATTCCTATGTTTGTGACAAAGCATGTTGACACAACTAGGGTTTCCTGCACGTGACTGAATTCCTAGATCTTCAGATCGGAAAGATCTACATCTATCAAAGAAACACAGATATTTTTCAGAACACTTCAGAGAAAGCAGCACACAATGGTGCCTATTTAGTAGTGAATGAGATATTACAAGCATTAGAGGAACAATCATGGTCTCACACATGGTGTTTCATAGTCTGCTCTTTAAAGGGAAGGAACTCTTATTTTTAAATAAGAGACTAGAATTTTTACATTTTAGATATGTAAAAACACAGTAGAATTATTAATGCCTTTCCATTTTTAAAAAATAAAAAAATGACATTTACTGAAAAATCCAATCTTAGTTACCAAGTCTTAACTTCATTCAAATACATGTCTTCCCCAACTTACAAATGGGATCATCTTTTCCCAATGCTACAATCATATCCATGTGGCTCGAGCCTCTCTCATGTGGAGTTTCACTGACTACAGTGGGGCTCTGTATTAGCATAAGAGTCCAGTCACACAGATCTCCTATTGCAGGACTGGGGCCTAAGTGAGCAATTTCAGTAAATAAGATGAAGAGACAAGCTTTAGGAAGGGGACGTGTGAGACTGTATTTACATCATTGTGGACATATACTGTATCAGCATGAGGAAAGAGCGGCATGTATGTCTCTGTAACTTACTTTTATGTGGAGTTACAATTGGATGTAGAGGAAACATCTTCATTAATGGGATTCCACATAACATTATTCAACATAATTCTACTATCAGCACTGGGAAGATCCTCGGCTATCCAGATTATTTTTGTTTCAAATATTCAGTGTTTTTTTATTTTCATGATCAAAGTTTTCTTCCATGTACAAATAAAAAATGGAATTGTTTAAAAGAAAAACAATAAATATGGGAATTATTTTAGTACTATCAGGACATGAATTGCATTTGAATAAAACCAAGGAACCAGAGTTACTCAGCTCAGTGAGATTACTTCTGTGGGTAAAGCTACTCACAAGCATAAATGCTTCCAGGATCAGGATCTACAAAACAGAAAAAAGAATATTTCCAGGAACTATGAGAAACTCATAAGTGTCTTAAGTATTTTCACACCAGTGATGCCATAGTTTTTTGACCTGCATTGTCCGGCTTCTACTTGTTTACAAATTGACTTATAGCACCAAATACCAGCTTAACTTTGAACTACTATTTAATATCCCTGTGTTACTTCCTGTTTACATTATTTGTGTGCATAACCTCAGGTATATTCTGTGTGGCCAACTTTTCCTCCTGTAACTTCCTTCCTGTAACTATCACTCTGAAATACAAATAAATTGTTGTAGGAGGGGAAGTCGTAGATATCTATTCAGAGAAGAGTACTTTAAAAAAAAAGCAAGTCTCCTGTTCCCTTGAGTTTCTTCATATAATAATAGGTAACAAGGGACTGCTACATATATCCAAGAAAAAAATAAATGCCAAGGCACCCAGAAAACTAAAAGCAGTACAAATAGAGGCCCCATTTGCTAATGCACCCCTTTTCAAAAAGCGAAGTCCCACTGAAGTCAAAAGTATTAAGCACATGCTTAAGTGCTTTTCTGAATCAGGGTCATCAGCTCTGACCCTGCAATGCAATATGTCCACAATGGGTCAAGTTTTCAAGTGGGCTTCTAAATTACATTTACATATTTTGTATGTGCACAACATACATCTGTGCTTTCAAAACAGATCATGTTCAATTGCTTGACTTGAACATGCATATCTGAATTTTGCACATGTAAACAGGTGCTTAAATGAAATCTGTCAATGGAATTGTATAGGCCCCTTTGATCATTTGACACAATATGTTTCTGTTACTATAAAAAAAGCAAAATTTTCATGAGGATAACAAAGGCCACATGTTAAAGATCTCTAATGGTTATGCACTCCAGCCTTTAGTAGGAACATAATTATAAAGACCATTGAAAGAAAAGTATGTGGAGGACATACCTACAATGAAAAACGTCAGGAAGAATAGAAGTCCAATCTGTAAAGCCACAGAATCAAGGTTATTTCCAGCAAGATAACATGTTTGATTATTAGAGTTCTTTCCCATCACTAGGGTTCTGGACCACCACCAAATTCAGCTCTCATTCTAGCAATGTTAACTGACACTCATGCTCATCACATATATGATGGATGGACCATGGCCATCAGAAAACATTTCTGCATTTTAAACTATAATGGCATGTAAACAGGAAACATGATTACTGTATTCTGGCAGTCTTCTGGGTAGCTGTTAAAGGGACAGTGTCAATTTAAAATCTAGGCAGCTTCCAAAAACAAGTTAAAAGTATTTTCAGGTACTACACCTGATCCTGAGTCCCTGATTAATACCAATCTTGCTGGCTCAAAGAGTCTCTATAGGCAGTAACTCTAAACAGATGATCTCTCATGACCCTGAGAAATGGTGGCTCAAGCACAAAAACAAGAGCCTGAAGAAATAATAAAACCTACCCAACTTGTCCATGATATAAAGGTGCACCTAAAGCTGCCATCATTTTCTTAATTACTTTTCCAAAGACAAGGGAATTGAAGACAGGGTGGCAGTCGACATACTCCAGAGTATGTCATGAAGAGACCTTGTGAGGATGGGTCAGTGACGCCAAGAACTGGAACCACAGTTGATTTTCAGAGAACCCAAACCAAATGTATCTGTCTGAAATTGTGTGTGTCTGCATGCATGAGTGGAAAAGAAGGAAAAGACATCTTTCTACCATACATGCCTTTACAAAATTAAATAAAAATTCTAAAAATAAATACCTTTTAGGGTCTGTGCCTCAGTGCCAGAAGCCCAGTTCTTGTAAGAACCCTACAATAACAAATCAGTATCTGTGTGCACACAGTGCAAGTAGGGTGACCAGATAGCAAGTGTGAAAAAATCAGGACAAGGAGTATGGGGTAATAGGCACCTAGATAAGAAAGAGCCCCAAATATTAGTACTGTCCCTATAAAATCGGGACATCTGGTCACCCTGAGTGCAAGAGAACAAATGTCAGTGAAACAGATTCTCATTTCAAGGTCCCAACAGGTCATTTTAAATAATGGGGGGGGGGGGCGGGGCGGGAGGGGAAGAGAAGAGATTTGAATAATTATGAAAGTCACTCTGACATTTTCCTTTTAGCCCTTTTTCTTGTTTGCCTTGCCATTATTTGACAGCCAATTCCAGGCATCTTTGTGAAATTGTATTTTCACTGTCACTTTCAACTGGTGTACAGCAAATCATCTCATTTCTAAGAACAGAAAATACTTGAGGTTTTACATGGAACTTCCACCTCACGAAAATTCATTCCTGTTTCTTTAAGCATATACAGTCATCAACTGATGCTTCTGACGAACATCCTGCTCTAAATAAACAGACTCTTCTGGCTGTCACACAACTTCCTCCTGAAGTTCTGGTGGGTAAAAGTTGAAAAAATTGCCAAATTCAGTGACCAGCAACTTCTGAGCTGACTTAGATAACAATCTACAAAGACTTCAGTCCAGAGCAAACAAGATGAAAAGCCACATTAAACATGGCTGGATTTCTATACTAGCATGAATACCTTAAAGTGCTCACAGGAGGCAGTGGGGGGTGGGGTGTCTATCCAGGTTTTTTTGGATATGGGAAGACACTATGCCTCAACCAAAGCAATTAAACTAATGGCACCTGTCACACTATTAGTTGTGCAGGAGTCCCTGCTGTCAGAATGAGAACCTTAATTCTAATATGTACAGCATCACATTTGAAAGCGATACTGACTGACTTACCACAAGGTTTAATAATGGGCCCAGAACTGTGAAAGTGCCCTCTTCTGCAGCCCTGACTCACCAGAGCAGTCTCATGTAAGTCAAATAAACTACTCCAGCGAATATGGACTACAGAACCAGTGCACTAAACAGGACAACCCGAGTATTTTGAATATTTCTGGTGAGACTCCTACCAGCCAGCAGTAGACTTCAAGGTCTGTGCTCTGGGTTCTTTCAAAACTTTTAAGACTGCTGACCTGGCTATCCCCAATTTCAGAGGAAGCCAGTCAGTTTGACAAAGGCTCGTCAGATCTAGGAGGGCTGCAAAAATGGCTGGCCTTATCTTTACTGAGTCTGGGCTTGGAAGTCCCAGAGCAGAGTGAGAAGTTTAGAACAACCCAAAGGAACATTACTGAGCGTCTATTAAAAGGAGTTTGGTAAATCAGGGCTGTGGTGTATTTTAACAAATGTTTAGAGGTTGAAGTAAATGTATAAATCAACTCTATACATAATACCAGATTAGGAGGGATCATGAACAGAAAAAAGGACAGAGATAAATTGCAAAAGGATCTTGAGAGCATGGAGACATGGATAATTATTAACAAGTTGAGATTTAATTCTGATAAATGCAAAGCAATATGCTTAGGGGAAAAATAATAATGAGAAGTACCAGAAAAGACACCAATGGTCAGAATGTAGTAATGTAGAGAAGGATATATGGGGTGAATTGTAATACTGAACTGGACACACCTCAGTGTGATGATGTTACCAAAAAAAAGGCTGATACAATACAGCAAATACCCAGATAACTCAACCCCTCTTAACTAAACCTCTTGATTAACAAATCTGAATTCTTTCTCCCCCTTCCAACACCTCATCAAGAACTATACAGACATAGTAACCCTGGATGAGAACATTCTCAGACCTAAATCACAGCCCCTATACAACAGGTCAGTCTCTTTTCAGTGTACTGCATGTGTGAACTCTTCATCCAAAGCTCCATTTATCTGAAGGTTGTGGTTGGTCCCAAAGACCTTTGGATACTCAGGGTCAACTGGAGGCCCGAACAGGGAATGAATTATTACACTAAATATAGTATTAGTAAGGCCACACTAGTGTCCTTTGTACAGTATGAAGCATCATGTTTTTAAAATAAATGATACACAAAAATAAAAACACTGATAAATTGGAGGGGAAAGCCAAAGGGGTTCAGGAATCATAAGGGAATTACAAAATATGATTTATGCAGAGAGAATAAAGAAATTTAACATGTACAGCTTAGAGGAATGATGAAAAGCTGGTATAACTATCCAAACACTTGAGAGTTCTGAGATTTAAAGGGAGAAGTTGTAAAGCTTAAAGAAGTGTCATGAAAATAAAACCAGAAAATTTAAAATAGAAAGCATTTCTAACTAAAGTTTAAGTCCTTGATTCTGCAGAGACTTACACTCTCTGAGTAGTAGCACTGAAGTAATTCAGTGCTACACATACAGTGTATAAGCCGTATGCACATGTGTACATTTTCGCAACAGGACGTAATAGAAAGATAGATTAGACTACAGAATAATTTATGAAGGGATGGTGTTAGATCCCTAACGTGAAGGGGTTCATTTTCAAAAGGACCTTTACCAGTCCTCCACTTGTATCAGCATAAAACAACACGCAACCATACACCTGCCCACCACCTTTAGCATACCTGCAGGTACTTGAAACAGTCCAAAACTTGGGTGCATACAGATGTTAGACTACTGTTTAAGTGTACACACTGGTATTTTCACTTCTTCAGCATGTGAAAACTTGGAACATAAACATATTCAATTTGAAGTCTGAAAATGTATCCCTAAAGGTGTATCTAAGTTTTCTTTTGAAAACAGCTGAGATTAGTAGAGTGGAAAATCCAGTACTCATGCAGAAGAATGGATTAGATGACCCACGATTCCATTCCAATCCCCATCATCCAAAACTCTACAGTACTAAAAACAAATTACTTTGATGGAGAATGAAGAATAATCTGTCATCATGAAGTTCTACAAGAATAACTGTGAAAAATGTTGGTTCAGGATACGTTGCCAAGGTCTTACGGTAGGAAGAGTTTATCAGATGGTCTATGTTTCAGTTTGTCCAGAACTAGATGAATTAGTGTGTCTCTTCTGTTCCCAATTTTACTACTTCTAAAGAGTCAAAGCTGGATCTTTTTGGAGTATCTCTTATAAATTTGGGCTATGATAATTTCCCATTCACATGAAGCAGCTATTACACAATGGGAGAAATTATCATAGCCCAAATTTACTAGCGATACTTCAAAAAGATCCAGCTTTGAATTTTTAAAAGTAGTAAAACTGGGAACAAGAAACTAATTTAGCGAGGTCTGGACAAACTTGCCACTTTACTGCAGGTACTGCATCTTCAAATTATTGAGGAAGAAGATGTAAGTGAAAACAATGGTGAATGTATTGCCAGGAATTCTGATTTAAATTCTAAGTAGTCACATGAGATTAATTTTGTATTTCTTTCCCTTTAGTATTTTGATCATTACCTGTGTAATTGAAGAAACTCAGGGCAGTTTAAATCAACATTTAGTAGTAACAGAATCTGCCACTAAGATTGTGTTACACCGCTATATAAACAGCGTTCTTCATCTTTGAAGAATTTTATTTATAATTTTATCTCTGTGTATAGTTCTCTGCTGCTAATCTCTGCACAGTGTCTTTACAAACATCAATTAATTCTCCCAACAGCTCACAATAGGCAAAGATTATCCTCCTTTTACAGATGGAGAAGCTGAGGCTGAGAGGCTGCCCAACGCCAAAGAGAAAGTTAGTGTTAGAGGTAAAATTAGAACCTGTCTCCCGTATTAGTTCTCAGACCAGTCCACGCACTCTCTGGTCAAATAAACCGAAAAAATGGCTCACATTTTCCATGCCAAAGCTAACATTCACGCTCACATCTATTTCGCCTCCTATATTCAACTTCCCATGGTAAAGTATGGCAAAACTGAAATGTTAGGGCACAGACCACGAAACACTAATGGCTGAAAAATACTGAAGTTCAGTATCAGAATGTTCATTTGAAGAAAATGCCTCAATATTTTCAGAAAATGAGATGCCACCCAAATAGTTACAAAATTAATGAAGTGAAATGGAAATACAGAAAAGCAAATAAACCCCTTGAAAACAGCAGCCATGATGCAGCATGTCATCATATGACCTTTTCATTTAGCAGGTTTTAACCTTAATCTGAGTGATCATTGATTTAGTATTTTGCTGGCTGCTACAAATACTGCAAGTTTCTAAACCAGCGATTGTTTTCAGTTTAACGTGCATAAATAATTCCCATTAACCTTACTGGGAACGTTGTGCAGGTGGCCTGGGAAGAAAAGATGCCCCCAAGTATTTAAGTTCAAGAGATCTTGTTTTCTGCATGTTCTAAAGAAGTGTCAAAGTAAATTATTTGTGTGTGTGCACGCACACACCTTGTACATTTTGAGTATCATAACTAAACAAACATATTTAATGCACGAGTCCTACAGAGGATTTGCTGCAGGAAGGGTTTACGCTCCTCTCAGTAAATAAGGAATGTCTAACTTAGCAGCACCCGTAATAGGGCAAGTTAAAAAAAACAAAACAAAGCAAAAAGAAAAGAAAACCCACACCACACTTAAATCCAAGACTTAAATAATTTAAAGCATTTTAAGTACTATATTCCATGCTATCAGAACCTTGAGATCAGAGTGCATGTGCAATCTGTTTTAAATACAGTTTAAATGTTGCATCTGAAAAGAAGGTATTTGCAAACAAAAAGACTATTTTTTTTCCTATAGACATATTGTACTGTAAACAAATAAATCTCTGCCTTTGCTATCAGCATTTGCAGGCATCAGGAAACATCCTAAATGGTGAAGTGACCTGACCTAACCTAACATGAGGTGATGGATGCATTTTACTTTTTAAGTCAAAAGGGCACTTACAGTTGATTTTTACAATGATGAAAAAGATAACATTTGCTCTGCTTTGTTTTCACACTCTTATCCTAGAAGTAAAATCTGATCTTTCTGAGTTGTTTACTCTCTTCTGCTCTCCGCTGTTGCCAGAAAGGCTTTCTCGGCTTCCTGTTCATTTTCAGAGGAGTTATCTCCAAAGGCTATGATTGTGGTAGGGCTGGGAGACAGGGGAAGGAGGTTTAGGGCTGCAGATACAAAATATATGTATGCCACTACAGCATCAGTGTGTCGCCTAATACACCAAAGAACACTGGAAAGATAGATATGGACAAACTGTTTTGATAAAATAAGTGAGTTAGACGTGACATAAGCAACCTCTTTCTGCTAGACAGAAAACATTTTGATCTAAAAGTTAAATATTTATCTGCTATAATTGTGTCTATGAGATGTTAAGTGCAGAGTCCTGCAGCCTTTATACTTATATGACTTCTACTGAAGTGGTGTGCCTATGCAACAACTGCAGAATCAGGATAATCCAAAAACAAGCTTTCAAATTACAGTATGGGTTACATGCCCATATGGTAGAATGTACAGCACCTGTATCTTTCTAGACATTTATACTGCCCTCATCACAGTAGTATGTAAATACTTTATGAATTCTAAAAGTGCTACACCAAAGCAGATCTACTTTTCTTGCCTATCCCTAGCAGGACTGGTATTATATTGTACTTGTTGCAAGATGGTTAGTCTGAAGCAGATCTCATGTCTGGCTGAGGGCAACCAGTGAGGATGTCTACTGAAAAGATAATGAATCACCTTTCCATCATAATCTGTAATTTTCAGACTGTGTAAATATTTCAGATGTACACAACAGCTGAAATTTCAGTTGGAACATACAATATACATTCCACTGACACCACAGCCTGGGCTCAGCTGCCGTGCTCCCATTGAAGTCAATGGCAAGATTTCTACTCACTTCAGAGGTGACCCTGTATATTAGAAGTCAGTGAACTTTATTTAACATTCTTTTAAGCACAGACTTAAGATCTTAGGCCTCTAAGCAATCAGCTTTCTCCCACTGGATCTGTTTCTTTCTCTAATGTTACCAATTCAGCTACTTATATACATACATGGTGCTTTCACAGGCAGCAGTAGTGGTTTGGGGTTTCTTTTGCTTTGTTTTTTGTTGTTGTTGTTGGGGTTGGGGTTTTTTTGGGCGTAATGTTGTAAGTACAAGAGCTAGGGAGCTGAGCTGTCCTGACATGAAATGTTTTCTTTCCACTTCAGCAGTCTGTTTTGATGTATTTTCAGAGTAAACAACAGTACTGCACAAGTTAACATCAAGAGTTTTCTGCTGCTTTCATAGCAACTAGAACAAAAGTTCTCTCCAATCCATCTGAGTGAAGCCTACATAAATAAGTAATTGCACTGTGCTTAAGAACTACTATAGTCAGCAACACTTCCTATCTGAACTACATTCCTCAGCAGTTAAGAATTAAAGATGTATTACAGGCGTAAAAGAATCTGAATTTAAGTATTTGTTTACAGAGGCCATGGCAAGGATCTGAAGGTATTTGTGATAGTTTACAAACACATTTTGGTAAACGATGAGCAATTCAATACAGGCCTCCCTCCAGATGAAAATCTGTTTCTTATTCTTCATTCTATTTTTCGTTAGTGAACTTCTTGCTTGTGAAAGCTGTAGCTGGACTGACAGCTTGGAACACCAAAGGAATCTGTTCCTATACTAAGCAAAGCATGGATAGGCAGCAATAGTGCAAACTCCCCACATTTCCCTGTAGTGCTTCTGTTTATGCTGAAGAAAGATTTCTTAAACAAGTAAATGGAAAAAGAAAGCTTTTTACAGCTATTTTTGTACTTTCTTGTTTGGAAAGTGCACAATCCTCCCTTTACCTCTTTTTCATGGTGGCCAAGACCTTCCTCTGGATTTCTGAGGTTGAGGATGTGCACCTCCTGTGGCATGCCCATTGTGCCTCTGCTTGCACAACCAGATAAGACGGTAAAGCTCTCCAGCAAGGCATGAACTGGGTGGGAACTATTGACAGGTGATAACACACATTCCCTCCTAGGCACAGGACCTGTAGAGGAAATCACAGATACACACCATTCAGAGACAAGAGCCAGAGTAAATGACACTTTTAAACTAGAATTGTCTTTCTGATTACAAAACCTGTTGGAACACAAACAACAGAGGCTTCAATTAGATATTTGCAATATATAACAGAAATAACTTTGTTTCAATTACTTTGCTTATTTACTTATTTTGTCATTCCTTTTTGGTGCTTGATCTTTAATTTCTCTGACAATTCTCATTTGAATCTGTATTCCTCTCCTTCCCAAAATTGTAGGAAGTCCACCCTACACCAAGAAAATAAGGAAGGAAATGAGGACTGAGAAAGAAAAGAATGAAACAAATAAAAAACGGGGATTGGTTTGCCTGAGATGCAGATTATTTGTTTATGTGAAACATCTTTATGAAAAAAACAGAAAACATAACTACACAATCATACATAGTCCTTTTGAAGTAGAGCAGATATATAATGCAAACATAGTTCAGGTGTCCTGCCACATTACTGCATACATTTATCACATGGCAAACTGAAATTTTGTTTGTCAAGTCTATTTTGAGTGATGATCTAAACTGATAACAGCTATCTAGTCCACAACATAGCCAATTTCAGAGTAACAGCCGTGTTAGTCTGTATTCGCAAAAAGAAAAGGAGTACTTGTGGCACTTTAGAGACTAACCAATTTATTTGAGCATAAGCTTTCGTGAGCTACAGCTCACTTCATCGGATGCATACTGTGGAAAGTGTAGAAGATCTTTTTATACACACAAAGCATGAAAAAATAACATAGCCAATGTCCTTTCAAATAATTATTACCACGCTCTTATGTTGTATTTGAGACAGCGTGATGTGATATAGCAGGACAGCCCCACAGTGAGTGTGTATGGAGTAGTTTACATATGAACTATATCTGCAGGAAACTAAAGCAAGGCAAATTATTTATGAAAAGCAGCCCACATACTTTTCCAAAATGGTTCAAACACACCGTTATAACAACGGATACAATAAGTTTTTGATTGCGAAGGTCACTGCATTAGGCCCAGATGCATGCCAGGTCAACTCAAAGATTACACATAGAAAAGACTGGGCACAGGCTTGAAGAATTGTGATATCTCAGCCTGCTATACATTTGCTAGAAAAAAAACCGGTTTCCACTAAAGAAACTTTGAAATAAAAAAAACAAAATTTCAACAGAAATATTTTGCAGATTTTTGTATATGGTTCATAAGCAGTTACATATTGCTAAAGATCATCAGACCCAAACTGTATAATCAGCAAGTGTATATATTTTAATTCTTGTTTTAGCATTGACCCATAGTTTGCTCATTAAATAAAAAGTATGATCAACAACTGATCATTTGAGAGTTGGATAGTTTCTTTTAAAACAGATTTTTTCTAAAAAAGCAAAGGTGTCGAGAACAATGAGATTTTTGCAATGCCTTAGATCATGCAGGTCCTGTCCTGTGAAAGGGGCTGTTTCTATTCTAAAACCCACTGGTGCATACTACAAAGTCCTGCCAGCTCCCAGAAGACAGGCATGCTTTTTAAAGGCACCACTTGATGCATGATTTGCACCTGCCCAGACATGGAGTGCAAAGGATGAGCAAACAGCATACTCTCAACATGAGAAGCTTGGCAACAGCACTGAATGAACACTGACACATGGGAAACTCTGAATTTTTTTTTAAGCAAGATTAAATGATACAGCTACATAAAATAAAAATACAGTCCTCAAGCAGTGATATGTACTATACTTTATGAAAGAGTAATAAGAATGTTGTTTCTTTTATTGCTTTAAAAAAGTAGTTATCAGTAACAATAATACAACTAACAAATTAGTATATTATTATTATCACTGTACCGGTATGACGATAGTGCCTTGGAGCCCCATTCATAGATTGGACCAGGACCAGATTGTGCAACATTGTACAAACACAGTGCAATGAGACAGTCCCCACCCCAATCAGCCCAACCATCAGTGTACCAGTCTCGCAGCTAAGTGAGTTATTATATGAGCTATATTCCCAAATGCCATGCCAGATACTTGGGTAAGGGAATGAAACAAGGATTAAGGAATGAATGGTCATTCACTTGAGCTCCTTTTTGCTGGCCAATTTATTGAATGGATTTGGGGTCTGTCACCCAGCCTCTCTTCCAACTGTCGAAGCAATGCAACAGTAGAACAATTCATTCATAAGAAGCGGCTCAAGAAAAATACCGGGCAAGCCAGCAACCTCTACCTAAAGCACCATCAGGTGCTCATCTGAGCCAGCATTTGCATCAAGGGCAAAGCAGGCGAAGTGAAGGGTGCACACCAAAAGGTCCATGGAGGTGGGGTGGGGTGGGGTGGGAAGAAGTGGAGTTGACGAAGCAATGTTGACAAAAACGTGCACTTTCCTTAGTGAGGTTCTGGAGGAAGAGCAACTATCTGCTTTCCAACAGGATATTTCAAAGCCCCTTAATTCATTTCTAAAAACACCCCCCATCCTTCCCCTCCATCTTCCATCCTGGTCTTCTGCAACAACAATGTGCATTTGTGCTGGGTGCTACATCAAGCTTTCTAGGGCTCTCAGATTCTCAGGAACAGCAATTCCTTCTGATCTTGCAACACTGGAAATTACATGAACATAGAACTGTGCAATGACTGGTGTGATTTTGCACGTCTACAGCCAATGTCACACGAAAACCTGAATGATTTCCATATAGTTCCATATATGTTCCCCAGGTCTGAATATGACCTCAAGCAATTCTTTCTAGCACTGCATACAGGGTGCCAATCCTCTTCTCATAAAAGAAGTCCTGTTATCCTGCAACCCTGTCTATATAGGTTCTTATACTGCACTCATCACTGTATCGAACATGTAGAATTTATAATGCTGGAAAACCAAACAGATTAAATGCAAAAATAAAAAGCACTCTCTTTGATACCACTAATCATCTTATTTATCTTCCCCTGCACAGCCTGTTCATAGCTGAAGCCTTATATAAAACCACTGCCTCATCCTGCCTCAGCTTTACTTTCCTGTTGTTTAGCCACGCACCAGCTCTACATCCACTTCTGCCAGCCTTCTCACAACATGCCCACATCCTGGCCTTACCTTTTCTACTTCACTGTCATCAACTATGATAACATGCCACCCATACTTGACATTATCACTGTTAAACAGCTGGTCCCTCCAATTGTAAGTCATCACTACTCTCTCACAAACACCACATACAAAATAATTGATATTCTGCCCCTCCCCTTTCATCACACTGGCACTCAAGAAGCCAAAAATTGTATTTTAATGACTTTTTAACCCTCAGTTTAAATTGGGATTGGCTTCAAGCCTTCAGAATACAGACTTACCCCTCTTGAGACTATGTATTTTAAGTTGAGCTTGTACTCACCAGTCTTACTATTGTATTGCATGTTCCATTTCTTTAACAGTTTTCTTATTTAAAAAAATCATGGCTTGTATTGCAACTAAAGATTAAGGCTTGTAAAGCCCTCTGAAGATGAGAACCAGGTTAAGTACGCTCATTATAACGGACTAATATATACTCCCACGTAGCACAACATATATCAGGGTAACAACTGTTAGAGAACTGAATTAAATGTTTTTTCCAATTTCAATAAATAGCAATTTTTTTTAAAAGGCCCTTAATATAGATCCAATTCTGTTTGATACTAACATCTGGAAATTATTCAACATAATTTAAGCACTCTGATTTCCCATATCACCCAAGCTCCTAATGAGTAACGTGTGTTCTGTTGTAATAAAATAGGTAGAGATGGGGTGGGGGAAATATTATAACCCAAAACCAACTCATAATTATGGTGGATTTGATTCAAAATAATAATATAGATTAATATAGTTTCTGTTATATTTCCATAGGGACTTCTGCAGCTCTGTCAGCTTAAAAGAGTGACCAACTTCCACAAACTGTGTTAATCTGCATGGCAGGCTCCAAAGCATGTTAACATTGTTCCATAGGAATCCCAGAAGGCCCTGCGGGAGCCTGCAAACTGCAACAACAGAATCCAACACTTCTTAGAGGAAAGCACAGATTTAGTCTAATGGATTTTCATATGAGGAAATGTTCCATATCTGGGCATTTTGCATAAAGGCAAAAGTTTAAAAACATCTGGAAACAGCGGAGTCCAGAAACACCAGGGATCTCTGAGCTGTTAAATCTGAAGTAATGTAAATTACTATCGACCAGCTCTTTAGGCCATTGGGAATCTACCTAGATTTCACCACTTTTAATATGTAAAAAGACTCCCTATGCTTTTGCTGGTAAGACTATCCCAAATGGGCCTAAATGTCCAAACAAGAATCAAATATGCCCAGGTGACAAACTTGTACAAAAAAGTGGCTGGGGTGTGTGTGGTAATTTAGTGGCACTTTTTATTGGTCTGTAGCATGATGAATGGAACTAGACAAAGAGGGTCAGATTTCAGGAGAGACCTAGTTTGATGCATCACCAGTGGGTTCAGGAATACAAGCAGAGGCCAAGCTACTATTCTAGAAAGCAGGGATCGGCAACCTCTGGCACACGGCCTGCCAGGGAAAGCCCCTGGCGGGCGAAACTGGTTTGTTTACATGCAGCGTCTGCAGGTTTGGCCGATTGCAGCTCCCAATGGCCGCGGTTCGCCGTCCCAGGCCCATGGGGGCTGCGGGAAGGGTGGCAAGCACATCCCTCGGCCCGCGCCACCCCCCGCAGCCCCCATGGGCCTGGGACAGGGGACAGCGGCCAGTGGGAGCTGTGATCGGCCCAACCTGCAGACACTACGGGTAAACAAACTGGCCTGGCCGGCCAAGAGCTTTCCCTGATGGGCCACATGCCAAAGGTTGCCAATCCCTGCTATAGAGCGTCAACATGAAACACCGACCACCCTGCGTACTCAGTAAAGATCTCTTTCATACACTTCTGCCGCACCACTTATTACTAATGAAAAATAGCCAGGGGGTGGAAAAATGCAGGGGGTGGAGACAGAGACTCACCATTCCACAGACAGCTCAGGGAGGGACTGTAATCTCCTATATCAGGGGTGGCCAACCTGTGGCTCCGGAGTCACATGCAGCTCTTCAGAAGTTAATATGCAGCTCCTTGTATAGGCACTGACTCCAGGGCTGGAGCTACAGATGCCAACTTTCCAATGGCCCGGGGGGTGCTCACTGCTCAACCCCTGGCTCTGACACAGGCCCTGCCCCCACTCCACCCCTTCCCACGCCCTCCCCTGAGCCTGCCATGCCCTCACTCCTCTCCCTTCCCCCAGAGCCTCCTGCACGCCACAAAACAGCTGATCGGGAGGTGCGGGGAGGGAGGGGGAGGTGCTGGGAGCTGGTGGGGGCTGCTGACATATTACTGTGGCTCTTTGGCAATGTATATTGGTAAATTCTGGCTCCTTCTCAGGCTCAGGTTGGCCACCCCTGTCCTATATGCTCTCCTTTGATCAAGGACTTTTTACTGAAAAAGCACATTTATCTGAGCATTTACACTGTACTAATATGCCAGGGAGAGATCCAACACAAAGAAACTGGTAGAGGCCTCAGTACTTCAAACTTTTCAAAAGAGAAAATATTAAACTTCCACTTGCCTTTCTTGTATGTAAGCTATTCCATGCTGTGAATAGACCACCCTATGTGACTCATCCTGAAAAACTATAGCCTTTGGCAAAAACGAGGAGTACTTGTGGCACCTTAGAGACAAACGAATTTATTTGGGCATAAGCTTTCGTGGGCTAAAACCCACTTTATCAAATGCATGGAGTGGAAAAAAACCAGTAGGCAGGTATCTATACACAGAAACCTATAGCTTTTGGGTTGTTTTGCTTATGCACATCAAAATTACACACAACAAATTTTAAAGGAACGTCACTAAACTGATAGCCAAGTGAGAAAAAGCAAGTAGTAAAGTGTGGGAGCAAAGGGAAAATGGGGATATCTAGGTAAGATAAGGGGATAAAGACCATCCAATATCCCCTAGAGCCCAGAATTTCTCTTGGGAACCCAACATCTAAGATCATTCAACTTCAACAAGGAAAGAAAAGTGTTAAAGAATTAAAGAAAGAGAGAGAAAGGAAGAAAAAAAAAGAAAAAGAAAAAGGAGAGCCTTCACTCAAAAAATTATACTGAATTTAAGAGAACTATTCCCATACGGTACCTCTTAAAAGGATCCCAGTACTATAATACAAATATGACTTTCTATCAGGACAAATGAGATTTCTTTGAAGATTTATGGTTTCTGCTGATGGTAATGGCATAGTTTCCATTGCCTCATATGGTAATCTGTTGGCATGGACTGTGCTCTGAAGTGCCTGGATAGTAAAAACCCAAGAAACTGTCAGAGTAGGAATTACACCACAAGTTATTGTTTTTAGAGTATCTGTTTGAGTGAAGGAACAGGAGTAACAGCGGGAGGAAGGCAGCTAGGTAGTTTCTGGATAAGGGAAAGTCAGACAACAGTGTCAAGTTAGCGTATGCACTCAAGCATATTAGATTACAGGCCACATGAAATGGTAATTCTAGATATCTCTGTTTCTGCATATTGCTAATTATATTAGGAAAGACAAATCTTTACCTATGTTAGTGATAATTAGCAATATGCACAATTAGCCATCTCATTTCAAGAGATAGGGAGGTGTGTTAAAATTGTATTTACAAGTGAGTAGGAGATATCCATTTACTGTTACAGATTCCTCCATGACAAAGAATTGCACCATCTGCCATCTTTTTGAAAAGGAGGAAGCAAATGAGAGAGAAAATCTACACAGTCACTGTAACACATGGCCAGTCAGTCTTTCATCCTTAACTTAGAACCCACCTGAACACCAGAGTTCTTAGATTTAAACCAGAATCTTTGAGGATCCAGTACCATTTGGTTCTGGTAAAAAGCAAGTTCTGGAGACTCTAAAACTTATTTTATTCCTTAGAAGTAGAACAAGGATTACTTTCAAACAAATAATCTTAATTGTTTACATAGCACAAACATCCATTTAGCTATAAAAGCTATGTCATTAAATTAAACTGAATATGTATCGAAAATAAACTACATTTCTTTTTGCGATAAGTAAGATATTTCACACAACCCAACATTTCTGGAGGGAAGAGAGGGGAAAGGGAATGATCTTACGGTATCAAATAACTGTTTCTTTTGTTCTAAATTGTGGTGTTTTCTCTTTTTTGCCATTCTGATGTGCATGTTGAGTAAAAAAAAACCAAACCTCTTCCCTCCCCCCCAAAAAAACCCAAACAGAATTTCAGAAGAGCTCAGCATTGGCCTAACTCCACTCCAACTGACATCAATAGCAATACTGCCATAAATGTCAGTGGTGCACAGTTAAACCAACAATGAATTCTTCTGAAAAACCCGTCCTGAAAGTGTTAGGGGATTATTGTGAGGATGCTATCCCGAATATCACAATACTTTTCCACCGCCACCATCATGGACTAAATCCTGAACACAAATCTCACATGTAGGCCCAGTGAAGGAGTAGGAGTAGGCCCAGAGAAGGCTTCAACAGGTGAAGGAGCTAACTTGATTTCTACAAGACTACTTGTGGAGGTAAATTTAAGCAGGATTTTGTCCCAGGAGTTGCTCTTAGGGTGACCAGACAGCAAATGTGAAAAATCAGGATGGGGGTGGGGTGTAATAGGAGCCCATACAAGAAAAAGACCCAAAAATTGGGACTGTCCCTATAAAATCGGGACTTCTGGTCACCCTAGTTGCTCTACAACAGTGGTTCTCAACTAGGGTACACGTACCCTGGAAGAGGAGATAGGGTCAGGGGACACAGAGGTCTTCTGGGGGTTGTCTCATTATGCCCCATATTCTTAATAGTAATATTATTATGATATGAGTATGGCATAATTATGATGTATTTTGTGCAAGATAAGGCATGTGAGATATCACTGGAAAGGTAATGATTTACTGAATATGATTATCTTGTTTGCATGCATGTATCATTTTGGTATCTGAAGTTAGGAATATTGTCTATGCATCTATTACAAGTGCGTTTACACCTGGGGAACGCCCACTAGTCAGAATTCAATCAGTCTAGATGGCTGGTTGGGAAGGGCCATTAGGGAGAACAATAGGTCTTAGAAGATGCAAATCTCCCACTGGGAAGCCTTCCTGGGGATGCTGCAAACAGCCTCTGAGACATGGCTGCGGTGGCCCTATAGGGGCATGTGACCAAGTCACCTGGTACTAGACTCTACAATACTATAACTAATAGGCATGGGATTCCACTAACTGGGCATGGGAATCAAATGGGGGGAGACAAAGGGTTCCCCCCATATGCTAAAGCTATTTAAGGCAGGGGAGTGACATCATCGTAGTTCGTTCTTCACTGACTCCCTACCCAAGAAAGAGGACTGCCTGAAACACCTGAGAAACAAAAAGACTGAACTAGGGGAGAAGGGCTGAACCCAAGCTAGGGGGTTGTCTAGCCTGTGAAAGGATTAACTGGAGTTTTAAGCTATAAAGTGCAGCTTGCCTTCAAGAATCTCAGCAATCTGCCTAAAACAACATTTAGGGTGAGAATTTGCTAATTCTAACCAATTTCTTTAGTATATTAAGCTTAGATTGCATGTTTGTTTTATTTGCTAGGTAACCTGCTTTGATCTGTTTCATTTCCCTCATAATCACTTAAAATATATCTTTTGTAGTTAATAAACTTGTTTTGTTTTAAGACCAGTGTGCGGAAAACATTACTGGTGGGCAAAAGCTGTTGCATATCTTCCTCCACATTGAGGGAAGGGGCTAATTTCATGAGCTTACGCTGTACAGATATCTGTGCAGTGCAAGAAGTATAATTTTGGGTTTACCCTCTAGAGTGGGGTGTGCACTTGAGTACTGGGCAGTTCCTTAGCTGAGCCTTTCCATGCAGTCCTGCAGTCCTTTCTGCAGTTGGGTCTGTCCCTACCTGTATGTGTGCTGGTAAAATGCAGTCTGAAGCCTGACGGAGGGCTTGGCAGGCTGCACAGCAGTACAATGTAAAGGGAACCAAGGCTGGTGGAAAGGGAAGCCAGGCTAGTGGGTCAGGCAGGCTCAGTGGTACCCCACTTCCAACTGGCACCCTGTGGGAAGGGGGCAATCACAGGATAAGTCACTTATCTAGATATTTGCCTAGTTTTACAAGACACTACATAAAAAGCGCTAGCAAAGTCAGTACAAACTAAAATTTCATACAACTTTATTATACTACTCTATATACACACTATACACTGAAACGTAAGTACAATATTTATATTCTAATTGATTTATTTTATAATTATATGGTAAAATTGAGAAAGTAAAGCAACTTTTCAGTAAAAGCGTGTTGTGACACCTTTGCATTTTTATATCTGATTTTGGAAGCAAGAAGTTTTTAAGTGAGGTGAAACTATTGGGGCTTCGCAGGACTCCTGAAGGGGGTACAGTAGTCCGGAAAGGTTGAGAGCCACTGCTCTACAAAACTAAAGCTTTTCACTTTTGTTTATTCTCTGATTTGAGCATTATGCATTCAATTCACCTCACACATTGAATTAGTGTCAGTGAATTTGGGCCAGATCCTATTTTAATTGAAGTCGATGGCAAAACACACATGAAGCAGGACTGAGGTTGAGCAACATTTCTGGAAGCACATGTAGCATGTCTTTCCAGAGAGGAAAGATGAGTAGGACACTAATAACTGCTGATGTAAAGCCAGGAGCCAAACTCCGAGACACATGTACCACAGGCGACGTAAAGGAGATGCAGCAAACATTGGGCAGTATATGACCTGTAGTGTAAAACCACAAAGGGCAGGTGGGTAAAGATAAGCAACTATTAGGGACAGCTGTATTTGTTTAGTGTAACACTAAAACCATCTGAAGGCAGTAGATTCAAAAGTTTGACTGTTTCTCAAATGTTACTGGTTTCATACTTTGCATAGAATAGATTGGGAGGAAAAGAATCAGGGGGTGGAAAATGCAATGAGAAAACCATGTGCAAAGAAAACCAAATACAGAAAGAGCGTGAAAATGGAGAGAAAAAAAACCTTCTATTGAAATAATAAATGGCATAGATATCATATACAAGTCTACATATACTGCTCTTAGGGGACCTTAACTTTCTGGAGGTTCTTTTATTGCCAACATTTAGCATAAGATTACCTTCAGCTAGAAAGGTGTGTTTTCAGTAGTGGTTCTTTTGAACTGAATCACCCCTGAGGCAAGGGAGAAGTTTAGAATTAAAGGGAAAAAGTTCAGACTCAGACTACTTTTGTCAACTCAAAACCCACTATGCAACACCACCTAATCTCTGCAAGGAAGTAAATTTGGCCTTTACATTACCTTCATATTGGTGTACTTCTGCAATAGCATATTAAGATACATGCCAATCTCTGTGATTTGTTTTCAGGTTGTTCAGTAATCCTGCATACAACCAGAGTACGAATGAATGCACTCCTCATCCCAGTATTATCACCCATACTAATTCCTATTCTGTACTATGATCAATTCTATCCCAGAGTATTGGCATGCAACACCCAATCCACTCTGTTGCTTTAACATTGCACTGCAAGTCAAAAGTAAGTTTAACCAAGATACTATTTTCCTCCTTTATTTTCAGTAGTGTTTTTAGAGGATTTTTACCATGTATAGCATAAGTATCTGACTTCTCCCACCTGCCCATTTCAGAACCATCTTAGACTCCTCCAGAAGCTGTGTGCTGTTCTCTTGTTGGATTTAACTATGTATGGCACAATCCCACATATCTGATTTTCTCCCCGTGCAGAGGGATTTTTGATGCCTCTTTTGAAATGTTTATTCCCTCCATTCCTGGCTACTGATAAAACCATATGGCCCACTGCCTCTGTCACAGCAGAAGTAATCTAACCTTCTGTACTGCTTGCATACTTCTGGCATTTTCCCTTACGCAGGAATGCAAAGTGCCTTTGGAACTAGAAATTTTTCCTTCCACTTTTTAAAAGCAAGTTTCTGCCTCTGTGTGTGTGTTTCTGTGTGCGTGCACTGCCAAGAAGCAAAACTGAGGTTAGTTAAATTATAAATGGTGTGCTTGGAACACTGCAGGATTAATTTGAGAAAGATAACTATCAGATAAAACTCAGATTTTGTTGCAAGGTATGGTTACTTATGAAGGAGTAAATTACAGATAAAGGAGTAACTTTATGAATGAATAAGATGACCAAATCAAATTAGTTCTTGATTATACATTAAAGTCCAGTTCAATATCGGTTGAAGCGGAGGAAAGTTAGCCAATGTAAACAATATACTGTAAACCAAGTTTAGCAAGAGAGACTACAGTTGTTTAGGTATATAGTAATTTGATTAAACAAAAACAGGGAATGAATGAGAAACCTGTTCAGCTCAACATCTGCTGACCACAACTTCATGACAGTATTACAAATACAGCATTACTCTAGAAAACAAACATCTGTACCTGGGAAAAAAAAAGTCCTTCCAAACAGATGTACTGTATGTTTTATCAAAGTACTAAATTTTATGCAATTTTTCCCTGTACTTATTTTATGACCAAAAACTGTCAAGGTTCAAATTTCTGCTTTTCTGAATTTTGCAGTAACATGCTGTTAACAGGGAACTTTTCCCCTAGTACTTTTCCATCTCCAAATACTACTCTCCCTCTCTTCCTCCCAAGTGAGCTTTCAGGAAACACTCAGGAATTCATCTTTTCTCTGAATAATCAGCATAGTCCAAATGGATTGTTTTCCATTTAAATAATCGTAACACGCAGAGCTTTTGTTTTGAATGCCAGTGAATAAAGACAGAATCGTTTGTGTTACAGACTTCGTCACTGAAAATATTCAGACTACACTGATCCACAACACAAAAGTGAAGTTTCCAGTGACCAAATTTTAATTTAGCTTATTCTACTGTGCGTACCTAAGCTCCCCCTACAGTACTAAGTGCATCTAATATGCTCTTTCTAACCAAATCTGTTATTTAGTGTTGCTGTGTCCTATTAACCATGGTCCACACTAGATGTGGATGCATTTCAGTGATGGCTGACTTCCAGCATGTACAGAGACTGAAAAACACCATGGGATTCCGTCACATGGAAGTCTACGTAAAAATAGGATATGGCTGTTATTTGAACAGAGACTAATGGGGGGGAAACAAAATGTAATCTATCAAGTGGTGTTTAAATCCATGGCTACTGAAAGAAGAAGAAATGAACAAATCTGCATTATTTCAAACTGTGGTTAACTTTAAAAATGCTTTTTGTTGTGAAACAGTTCCTTTCCCCAGAGATAGCTCATAATGGTCTTGGATTTTAACCTTCTTTACTGTAGAAAGGATAGGAAGTTGCATGGAAACAATGAATGGAAGTGCACTTTTTATCACACAAGGGCAGGAAGCATTCAGCTCACTTGACATTAGAATTCCATATTGGGGCCAGAGAAAAAAAATAAACCATGTGGTTGTTTTTTAAAAAGCCTATTTAGATTCAAAACCATTGTATTTTTCATAGATTACTATTGAAACCATACAAACCAACCTACCCACATTACTGCTGCTATTGTATTGCTGAAAATGAGTCATAATAAACTTTTGGTAAATTAAAGACAATAAGTAATGAAATTCCAGGCCAATTTAAGGCCAATTTCATGAGGTGAAGACAGAACTATATTTGTTTTTATATCCAAATAGACAGGAATTCATAAGGCACTAAACAACACACACACAAACACACGAACGAGACTTCAACATCTACGGTAGGAATTCACAGAAACCAATGTCCGCTGACTTTTCCTTTCCCTTAAAGGAAAAGGGTTACTTCTTTAAACTGAGAATAAAAAGACCTCAATTCTTTCGATGCTCTGATCTCAAATCTAACAGACCCTTTTAAGAGCAGCATATGCTATCTATAGTACTTACAAAGCCCCTATCTCTGTAGTATCCAAGTGCCTCACAATCTTCAAGGATATAGCCTCATAACAGCCCTATAAAATAGGGAAGTCCTAGGATTCCCATTATACAGATGGGGATTGAGGCAAAAAGAGACTCATGGTAAAATTTTCAAAAGCACTCACATGCCTTAAGATGTATCCCATTTCTAAAAAAAGGCCTATTGATTTTCAAGATCACACAGGAAGTCTGCAGTAGTGCAATGAATCAAACTCAAGTCTCCCAAATCCCAGGTTAGCACCCTAAACACTATACCATCCTTTCAGGGGATATTTCATGGAGAGGAACTGCCCTACTGAAGCAGGATAGCCTTCGATCTAGTTTGGTATCCTGTCTCTGGCCATGTCAGTACGTGTACATAAACGTACCAAAACATGCACCAACTTCGTGCCAATGACACTGCAGTTAGTACAGTAATTCCTCCCTTAACATTACAGTTATGTTCCTGAAAAATGCGATTTTAAGCGAAATGATGTTAAGTGAATCCAATTTCCCCATAAGAATTAACGTAAGGGGGTGGGAAGGTAGGTTCCTGGGAAATTTTTTTCACCAGACCAAAAAAACTTTGTGTGTGTGTATATATTTTATATATATATATATACACACACACACACACACACACACACACACACACACACAGTTTTAAACAATTTAATACTGTACACAGCAATGATGACGTGAAGCTTGGTTGAGGTGGTGAAGTTTAGAGGGTGGAAGAGGGTGGGATATTTCCCAGGGAATGTCTTACTGCTAAATGATGAACTAGCATTCGGCTGAGCCCTCAAGGGTTAACACATTGTTGTTAATGTAGCCTCACACTCTACAAGGCAGCACCAATGGAGGGAGGGGAGACAACATGGTAGACACAGAGAGAGAGAGAGAGAGAGAGAGAGAGAGAGATGGAGATGTGCATTGCCCCTTTAAGTACACTGACACCACATTCTAAGTACATTGCCTTTAAAAAGATCAGGAAGTTGAGACAGCAGCTGCGGCCAGCACCCCCCCCCAAGCCCTGTTGTGTCTCCCCCATACTCTATATGGAGAAGGCATAAGCAGGGGGCAGGAAGAGGGGGGAGGGGGACACCCTAACATTAGTCTCCCTCTTCCCCCCTCCTCTGCACAGCAAGCAGGAGGCTCCGGGGAGCAGCTCCAAGGCAGAGGGCAGGAGCAGCACATGGCAGTTGGGGGAGGGATATCTGAACTGCTGACAACTGGTAGCCTGCTGGACAGCTGCTGCACAGGGAACTTTGGGGAGCGGGGAGCTGATAGGGGGGCTGCCGGTCCACCCTGGTTCCAAGCCCCCACCAGCTAGCTGCAATGGGCTGCTCTTCCTGCAAGCAGTGGACAAAGCAGGCGGCTGCCAAACAACGTTATAAAGGAGCACTGCACAACTTTAAACGAGCATGTTCCCTAATTGATCAGCAACTTTATGAAACAACTTTAACTGGGACGACTTTCACTGAGGAGTTCCTGTATAATATGAAGACTATACATGCCAGACTTATTAATTCCTTGGAGTTTTTTTAGAAGTCTGAATGATTGAAAAACCATGACAGGAGAGATTTTTCAAAGGCACAAATAGCATTTAAGACACCTAACTTCCAGTTGAAAGTCAATGAGAGTCAAACACCTAAGTGTCATTTGTGCATTTGAAATTTCCCCCAACATGTCCACAATTACAAGGTCATTTATTGGACCCACTAAAAGGGCAGACACAGTGCAGTACAACAGTCTACAGCTGATGTTTTTATACATGCCTAATGTGGATGACCTCAAGGATACCACCCAAGATTGTGGTTGGCTCCTCAAGTTAACCTCTTGCAGCACAGCACACCACACTCTCATTAGCTACGCTTCCACTTTGGCAATATCTTACAGCTATTGCTCTTGAAGCCAGGCAATTCTACTATAAAGACAGGATATCCAACACATAGCAATGAACCCATTACTGTGTGAGATTATAGCTGCGGTGTTCAAACTATGGGCCTCCCAAGAGAGTGTAGGAATGCGTCAAGGGAGGCACGAGCGGTGTGCTTTTTTATATATAAGAGCTCTGGGTGTCAGCCCCGGGTTGTTGGAGCTCGGGCAGAAGAGCCATGCAGATGTGGGAGGCAGGGGGGAGGGACAGCCAGAGCCCCGCTGCCCTGGACTGACAGCTGAAGCCCTGATGCCCAGGCTCGGGCTCTCCTTCCCCACCCCTCCATCCTTCACCAGGAAGCAGCCAGGGATCGGGCTCTCCTTCCTCCCTCTCCCCCAATCCCTAACCTTGAGGAGGCGGCAGCCAGCCTCCGGTGTAGGAGGCTCTACTAACAGTTCAGGCTGCCAGCCCCGGGGTGGTAGCAGCAGCACAGAAGTCAGGGTGGCAATGGAGTGTTAAGTCTACTATGAAAACTGATATTGACAAAATATCACTTTTCACATTGCCACCCTTATTTCTGAGCTGCTGCTGGTGTGGTGCTGCTTTCAGAACTGGGCACCCAGCCAGCAGCCACTGCTCTGCCTTCAGAGCAAGGTGGAGTATATGTACTTCTGTGGTTTGAGGGGCATAAACGACTACAGACACAAAGAAGGGGGGCGTGATACAAATAAGTTTGAGAACCACTGGATTATTGTATATACCAGTGATACTCTGATCTCTGTGGTTCAGGAGCCAAAGTAGCAATCAACATTACCCAAAGAGCCACAGTAGTGTGAGTTCATTGTTTCATGAAATGGCCCAACTTGATTATCATACACATTGTAAGGAGAGTGATCACTTTAGATAAGCTATTACCAGCAGGAGAGTGTGGTGGGAGGAGGTATTGTTTCATGGTCTCTGTGTGTATATAATGTCTTCTGCAGTTTCCACAGCATGCATCCGATGAAGTGAGCTGTAGCTCACGAAAGCTTATGCTCAAATAAATTGGTTAGTCTCTCAGGTGCCACAAGTACTCCTTTTCTTTTTGCGAATACAGACTAACACGGCTGTTACTCTGAAACCTCTCTATATAGAATTCTCACTTCAAAATGACTGATGAAGTATTTTTATTTTATCAACTACAATTGGTTAATAGCATAGTAAAAGCATCCTGATTGGTTAATAATTAAATCACACAGCATTTTAATACCATGTGCTGCAAAGAGCCACTTACAGCTTGCAAGCCTCAATCTGAGTATCACTGATATATACAAACCACTCAAACTTTTTCCCTGTGGTTTACAGCATCACCAGATCCTCACCCAAACTCAGAGGTGGAATTATAACTGTATAGTTCAATGTTTGTCTGTTTTTATATGGGACAAAACTAGCTTGTCTCTCTCACACAGGCAGAGGCACTGAGCTCAATGGGATTATATGCATAACTAAGGCAATCAGGATTCAGCCCTATGTTTATCCATTCCCTCTTTTCCCTCTATTCTCTCCCTTCCACACCACTCCCAACCCTCCTCTTCATTTGTATCTTCCCACCAACTCTTCCCCCTTCATCAATTGGCTGCTGTACAGCCCAGTTCGGCTTCAGCTAGGATGTCACCGTGTCACACATTGTCTCTAAACACAAACAGAGCAGCTCTTCTTTGTATGAACTGGATTGTTTCTACTTCTGCATGTTGGATTAGTGGCAGCCACAGGGGGTATATCTACACTGCAGCTGGGAGTAAGCCTCCTAGGCTGGGGAGGCAGACCTACACTAGCGGGACTCAAGCCAGCATGCTAAAAACAGCAATGTGGATGTTGTGGGCTCAGGCAGAAATTCAGGCTAGCCACCTGAGCTGAGACCCAGAAGGCTGGGTGTGCTTGGGAGCCCCAGTTGCCACCTGAGTCGCCGTGTCCATGCTGCTATTTTTAGTGCACTAGCTAGAGCTGAGTGAGCATGAGTCTGACTACTCACGCTGGGAATTACAATTCCCAGCTGCAGAGTAGACATACTCTGTTGGAGACACTTTGTCTGCTCATGCCGGACTAATTTCCTTCTCTAGGGAGGCAGGTAGCAGTGACCCCTGCCCAGATTGGGCTATCGCTGAAGTACCTGGGCCATGACCCCAGAAGATTCACATATCCAGGCACTCAAGGAGAGGGGAGGAGCAGGAGACATAGGGCCTTCCTTTTCCTTCTTCTTGGCCTTGTCTGCCACAATTTTTGCATGGTTCACAGAAGTTCCAGCCACTGCAGACCTTCAAGCAAGGACATTAAGTAGGAGACTTTAAATGTACTCTGCTCTCTGAGCCCAGCAGAGCCATGGAGCACAGCTAACAATTAGAAAGTGACAATTTATTCTGCTAAAAATAATTGGAACATTTTACTTTGAGCTGTATGTCAGGAAGGTCTGATGAACTTGTCGCCAGCTGTGGAGGCAGAATGAAACTGACAGGCTCTGAAAGGAGCGTGATTCTTCCAACTCCTGCATTAATAATCATGGACAGCTCTGATTCTGCCTCACCCCGTCCCAAAGTCTAAGCAGGCTCAAGACCCACTTTAATGGCTGTGGATCCTCAATGCGATGAAGAAAAAATATGGTTCTCACTCAGGTTTATAGGGTCTGGTTAGCAACTTCAGTATGTCTCAGTAAGTTGCAAGAACGTTACTCCAAGGACAGAATTTGCCCTACTGCTGGTAAAGGTCGTATTTACATTGCTCTGTGCCACCAAATGCAGACACATAGGTTTCAGAAAAAAGCCAGAAGCCAAGAGGGAGGAAACAGGTTTAGGGGGAAGAGGAGTCTATAACTTACAACGTGCCAGTCTTTTCTAATTAAAAATAACAAGATTACAAGTTCAAATGAAGGCTGAATTCCTATAACTGACCCTTTAAGGGTAAGTTCACTATCATTAAATGTCTCATTGCACAAACCTTGAAAACTGATCTTGTTTCCACAGCTTAAGCAAAACAAAACTCCTTCAGAATACTCTGAGCTTCAGCCTGGTCTTTGAGAAAATGTTCTGCCAAAGGTAACAAAAGTGATGGCAAATATTTATTTTCTTCTTTGTCCCCTCTTTCACTCAGTAGTCACCGTTACTTAGTAGCTCTGCAATGTGAAGGGACTGCAAAGCTAACCCAGCTGGATAAGTGCAACAATGACATTGGCTATGCAAGCTTAAAGTTTTTTCTTGTTTGGGGTATTTTTTGTTTCCTAATTATTTTTAAATTTAAGAAGGAAGGATGTGTAGGGCTGAACTCTGTGCCCAGAATTGTGAGGGTATACAGTGGAGGAAGACGGAAGAGGACACAAAGTCCTCCCCAGATCAAGGACTCTATGTGGCGTCCTTGCACTATTCTGACCTTGAGAACTCAGAGTCTAGCACTCTCAGAAGGGATGCGGAGAGAGGGCCCTCCTATTCACTGGCCAGCATGGGCAAGTCATTTGTCTGGTTTGAAGCCAGGCAGTCCTGTTTTTAAATGGTTTGTCCCCTGCTCATTACTGAGACAAAACCCCAGATGAGGCCCAGGGGACACCATTTTGAAGATCCCACTGCTCTGCCTGGCTGGTGTGACCGTACCTGCGAGGTCATGCTGGAGGGGGCAGGGCACTCTTCAAAATGGCATCCTTCATATAGCCTGACCTCGGATGCATGGTCATGCCAGTGGGAGCAGTCACTCAGGCAGCGGTGGGCAATGCCATTCCCAGAATGTCTGGTATTCTGGGTGTGCATGAGTGGCTAATGACCAAACAGTGACAGACTGTGTTCCCTGAGTTCCAGGAGACATTACACCTGACACTCAGTGCTTCCTGAATCTACTGCTGGGTGGGCGTGGCTCCACATTATCCCCTGATCTGAATAGCAATTTAAACCCAACAGAGCCCATGGTAGAAGCAACAAATTTAATATAGTACTCACTCAGCTATTACTCCAAAAAATGTCCTTCTTTGTCATACTGAATTGCATTTCATTGGTCTCCATGATGAGTGAACAAAAAACTAAAATCCCTTTTGTGGTCTATGGAAATTTGTTTTGAATCAAACAAATGGCTATTAAAACTTCGAGTGGAGAATGGAGAGCCCAAACACAGTTCTGTATCAGTGAGACTGGTGCTGTAGACACATCACACCTTTTATAACTTCAGAAAAATACAAGCTATATTTTTCCTCCCCCTCCCACCACCCCAAAACCACCACAAAAAGCTGCTTTTCTTTTGAATACCTTGGGCCAAATTCTGCTTCTCCACTTCACTTGTGTGCATCCATAGGTGCAAAGTTACACTGGACCATAGAGAAAGAAAATTAGAGTAGAATTAAATATATGGGCCAAATTCTACAATAGGGTGAGCAGCTGGCTTAATTTAGGCTTATGGAAACATTTATCTTCAGTTATTCCATATGTTCCGGTTATTCCTCAAAAATCTCTCATGATGAAGTTTTTGAGTGTATGTGTGTTTTTTGCTTGTTTTTTTAATTCCTCTTTGCCCATAGCTTTCGATCTACTCAACAAGATACACATTGTACTGCAAATAATTTGCAGGCCTGGGCAAACTGCAGCTAGCATTAAACAATATGTTAATACATGAACCTATGTTTTTGCAAACAGAGTATCAAAGAACATCTCGTAAAAAAAAGAGGAAGGAAGGGCATTTTCTAAAGTCCAGTTGCTGGAATCTTTAAAACATGATTTAAGATACTTATTATCATAAAAGAGATTCAATTCCCTGCTTCACGACAAGGTCAGCTACAAAAGGGACGTTATGACCTGGGTTTAAAACACTCAAGACTCAGATAAATAATTGCAAAAATAAAAAAGCAAGGCCTATTTAAAACTTCAGTATATTTTTTGTTTACACTAGAAGAAGAATTAAAGAATGGGCAACAAACTGTCTTCAAGTTACCATAGTGATATTCCTTCCCCATGGAGTTTACCATTGTGAGTTAGTCCCTGTGGACATCATTTTTAAAAAACTGCCTGAGCACAACAAATGTTGGCCCATGTACTCCAGCAGAGCCATGAATATTCTGAAGGTCAGAGAGAAGCATGGATTATTTCCAATTAGAAAGCCCATTTTGTTGGAAGATATCCAGAAATCAAGTTTGGCCTTGGCTCAGTGTGTTCAAAAGCATACAAACCAGCAAGCATTAAAAAAATCCTCCATTTTGAACTGGTCTGACACCAAGCATACTATTTTAACAGTGAGAAAAAGGAGATTTGATTTGCATATACTGTACACTCAGTTTCATTCCATCGGTCTCTATCAACTTAGTTACTCTACATTTACACTTACGTAAATGAGGGTAGAATTTGGCCCACTGAACTGGATATGACTTATTAGAAGAACAATCCGAAGAGACCAATTTGAATAAATTACCCCCATATGTACTATTAATTCTGTATAAGAATTATGGACAAACAGGAAACAAATGTAAAGAGACCTTCCTATACAGGTACAATTCTTTTTCCCTCCTAGTTCATGTTTAGCACGGTTGTAGCACAAAATACTAGCTCAACAGCTCCATTTGCATTCTCACTCTTAACAGCTTCAGCAGTTCACCTAACGTACAGCATGCTTACAGAATCCCAAGTAAATGTATTCTCGTGATGTCTTCTGTTTAGTGGATCTGCTATTTATTCATTACCTTTACACATATATCATATCTCTCGGGATGTCGTCAGGAATATGTTTGGGAGAGAAGATGAAGTGTTTGAGGCTGTAATTACATTTAAATACTCATCTGGGCCAATCTAGTTTTTTCAAATGGATGTGGAATAAGGACCCTTAGTCCTAACCCTGGCTACATTCCTCTCTCTAGATTACTATACAGAAGATATACACATACAGTTGTTGAAAACACCATAAGGTGTTAACCAAGATAATTTTATGATACTTTTATTCCCTTGCAGAGGCTATTTGTTCATTTTTGACAAATGTCATGTCACAATGGAAAGTACAATAATCATACTAGCATTGCCTTGGCATGCTTAATAAATGTATTAAATTGCTATTCATATTTTAGGGCTGTCAATAAATTGCAGTTAACACAAGCAATTAATGCAAAACAAATTAACCAGATTAAAAAATAGTTATGATTAATCACAGTTTTAAATCGCACTATTAAACAATGATAGAATACCAATTGAAATGTATTAAATATTTTGGATATTTTTCTACATTTTCAAAAATATTGGTTTCAGTTACAACACAGAATACAAAGTGTACAGTGCTCACTGCTCACTTTTATAATTTATTACAAATATTTGCACTGTAAAAAAGATAAACAAAAGATATACTATTTTTCAATTCACCCCATATAAGTACTGTATTGCAATCTCTATCATGAAAGTGCAATTTACAAATCTAGAATTTTTTTTTTTACATAGCACTCAAAAACAAAATAATGTAAAACTTTAGAGCCTACAAGTTCACTCAGTCCTACTTCTTGTTCACTAAGACAAACAAGTTTGTTTACATTTATGGGAGATAATGCTGCCTGCTTATTTATGACATCACCTGAAAGTGAGAACAGGCGTTCGCATGGCACTGTTGTAGATGGCATTGCAAGGTATATCCGTCACATAAGGTATATCTGGCAGGTAAATAACTTGTTTGTCTTAGTGACTGGCTGAACAAGAAGTAGGACTGAGTGGACTTGTGGGCTCTAAAGTTTTACATTGCGGTTTTTTGAGTGTAGGTATGTAAAAAAAAAAAATCTACATTTGTAAGTTGCTCTTTCAAGATAAAGAGATTGCAATACCGTACTTGTATGAGGTGAACTGAAAAATACAATTTATTGTTTATCTTCTTTTACAGTGCAAATATTTGAAATTATAAAAATGAGCACTGTACACTTTGTATTCAATGTTGTAACGGAATTCAATATTTTTGAAAATGTAGGGAAACATCCAAAAGATTTATAATAAATTTAAATTGTTTAACAGTGTGATTAAAACTGCAATTAATCACGACTATTTTTTAATCTCATGATTAACTGCCATAATTTTTTATTTGACAGTCCTATAAATTTTACTTAATAAAAATATGCCTCATGCAATAGATCAATCTAAATTTCATGTTACTATATCTACTTAAAACTACTATTTGACCTATATTTACTGGAAACAAGCACAATCAATTACACTTAAGTCATATAAAGGGATCTGTTCCACTCTTGGGTGCACACAGAAGATTGTTTTTCCTAAATATAAAGCTTTTCCTGGCATGAATTCATTTACTTTTCTCAGCATTACTAAATTCACCCTTTACAATGGCAGGACATTGTTGTCATGACATAAGGTCTCTCAGTAGCGCTTCTCTCCCCAGTCTCACTGCAAGCACACTATTCATACCTCCGAAAGGGATGGCGAGACTGGGGCTAACTATTTCTTAAAAGACAGCTAAAACAGCAACATGTCAAATGCTGAAAATTTAAAACAATTTTTTCTCCTCTCTCTTTATTTTCCATTTGAAGCTCCTCAGTACCAAAAAGAGCAAGAATTTAGGGGAACACTACAAAAAGTTCTCTGACATGCATCAGAGATCTGAGGTCTGGAACAGTTTTAATGATTTTTTTTTTTTTTTTTAATAAAACAGGACAACTGTAGCCTGGATTAATTTACACAAAAGACTATTATGACAGCAGCCCTTCAGATACCACGGAGTTACTCATTCTTTTTGAAAGAATCACTCTCTTTACTTTCTGGTCTAACCATTTTTCAAGAGGCTTTAGAGGACTTAGTAGTGGTTTCAATTGACTAGCTCTTACTGTACGTCTAAACTGCAAAAAAGGTTCACTTTGCTAACTCAGGTTAAAATAGCAGTGAAGACACAGCAACTCCGCTTTTAAGTCTGGTTAGCAGCTAAAATTAAAGCCTATATGGGAGCACGGGGCTGAACTTGAGCTGCTAAATTGAAAGTTGAGTTGAAAGTCGAGCTAGTCTGTCTTCACCACTTTTTAAACCCTAGTTAGCTACCACAGGTTAGCTAACTGAGTTAAGAACACAGAGGTTTTTTGGTTTTTGATTTTTGCAGTGTAGACAATCTTCACATCAACTCTCTTTCTCCCAACTTCAAAGAAAAAAAGGCTGCTTAAAAATCTAAGAATGGGGGTCAGGTGTAAGAATACTGTTCTGAATTAACTGCCTGCATTACAGATTTGTGAAAACACAATTAATTATGTTACTATTTAAATGACCAAAACCACTATTTTAGAGCTTTAAAAAGTGTGATTACAGCTATAAATGTACTCTAGAGTGGAAAACAATTGCACATCTTATCTCCAGCCATAATTATCTTATGTATCCTCTCCAATATTACTGGCCAAGCTGGAAGCCCAACCTAACCACCATGCCCACTTGCAGCTTTCACCAAATAATAGTTTGCTAGCAAAACAGGACTATTTCCAAAAGGAACACAAGTATGTTAGAATAAGAATTTACTGTACTGCTCTTCAATAAACACGCAGAAATCTAGGGGAACAGTCTAAAATCACTCCACGTAAAAGTAATGGTATTGCAGCAATCAGATAGGGAAGAAAAAATGTCAAATAGAAAGCATGAAGTATTAGGAGTGTAACACCATCAAACCACATACATTTTAACTTCACTCTTCAGTAAAAGGAGAATCAGTCATTTCGCTCATCACTGAAGTCGGAAAGTTCACAGGTTAGAAAGCACTTATGAACAAACTGACTTTTTAAAAACACTTTTAAATCTCACTGATGCAAAAGTGTTAAATTTGAGGAAAACTAATGGTTATTTGAATTCTAGTATTTTTTTTAAAAAAAATTTGCTCCTTTGAGGAGTTAGTACCTCCGTTCACAATGGACTCCAGTTCTGGTTTCCAGTAGCTGCAGATTAAGAACTCCCCATTAGTAGGTCCTAGGTGATAGTTACTCAGACCTCTGTTTTGCCTGGAAAGCTCCTTCCTTAAGAAAACTGATGTACTCTAAATTCTACTGGGATCTGTTGAGGGACAGTGTGCGTAGGCACCTGATGAAAAATAAGGAATAGCAGCATAGAGAGTGTAAAACGCATAGTACATCTCACTGTTCGGAAGGGCAAGGAAGAGCTAGATCACATTTTCATATTTACTCTGTTGTAGAAATGGTCCATAACACAGAGTGTCTGGGATTAAGTATATCCTCATGAAGCAAAAAACCATTACTTACCTGAATTGTAGCCGTTGTACTTGGGAAATATCATGCATATGTGTATTCCTCACAGGTATGTATGCACAAAGCTGGAGAATTTTGTCTAGCAGTACTGTAGGGGGGCACTCACACCTTGTGGCTGTAGGCCCTCCCCTGGCTACATGGGGTGGCATGGCATCAGTTCTCTCTCACTGAACTTCAAGAGCATAGACTCCAATGCAGAGGGGGACTGAGGGTGGGTAGAACACACATCTGCATCACATCTCAAGAACAACAGTTACAGTTCAGTTAAATAACTGTTTTTTATTCTTCAAGTAGATGCAGCTGGTATTCCACATAGGTGACTCACAAGCAGCACTCACAGTGGGTGGAGCTGGGAGTCTAGTTAAACAAGGACTGCAGAACTGCCTTCCCAAAGTTTGCATCTGCTCTAGATGCTGCAGTAATGGCATAATGGTTTGCACATGTGTGTACAACTGACCAAGTGCCAGGCCTGCAGATTGGTGTTTTTAGGTGACATTTCAATATTGGACATTGACATAGCCTGCACTCAGGTAGAATGAGGGGGAGGGATAGCTCAGTGGTTTGAGCATTGCTAAAACCTGCTAAACCCAGGGTTGTGAGTTCAATCCTTGAGGGGGCCATTTAGGGATCTGGGGCAAAAATTGGGGATTGGTCCTGCTTTGAGCAGGGGGTTGGACTAGATGATCTCCTGAGGTCCCTTCCAACCCTGATATTCTATGATCTCACACATGGGGAATGATCAGAGCTCTCTTGTATTCTGTCTCTCTATATATGAAGTTTTCCCTAGAGACTGTCTGCGAAGAGATTGCTTATCCTTTCATTCAGTCTGCCTATTACAAATAGATGAGGAGAAGCACAAAAAGGCTAAGTCCTTTCCAGGTAAAAAGTTAGACACTGCCTGACATCCAACATGTGAAGACGCTGCTCTGCTGGGGTTGAATGTGGCTTAGGACAGAACACAGGTAAACACACCACCTGGTTTAAATGAAACTGAGAAACCACAATAGATAAAACCAGAGGGTGTTATCACAAGGTCACTTTGTCTTTGGAGAACTGCATGTAAGGAGACTCTGCCATCAAAGCCTGCAACTCAGACACTCTCTTCGTAGATGTTACTGCCATCAGGAACATTGTTCTGACACAAAAGAGAAAAGGAAGATGATGCTGGAGACTCAAACAAAGGTCCCTTCAAAGCCACTAAGGCCTTAATAAGGTTCCACAAAGAACTGCTTCTCTCAATAACTGGTGGAAACAAAGGATTCCTTTCAAGAACGTTGTTACCACAGTATTCAAAAATACCGACCTCCTAAGGATGGGCAGATGAAACACTGGAATCACCATCAGATGCACCATCAACAAGCTAAGTACAAGACCTGACGACTGGAGATATAGTAAGTATTTCAAGATGTCCTGGATATAAGCCAGCTTTGACTGAACTCCATGGGCCAACAACCATATCGAAAAATACTTCCATTTGGCAAAATAAGCCATTTAGTAGAGGGCTTCCTACTATTGAGCAGAAGCTGTCATACAGCTTCTGAATATCACTCTTCCTTCTCCTGTAACCAGGCACACAGTGGCATGGAGAAAGCTGAGCACAGGATGCAAAATCTGTCCATGATGCTGAGTCAGGGGGTTGGGATGAAAAGGAAAGGATATGGAAGGCTGAATCATTAATGTGAGAAGGTCTAAGAACCAACATGGCCTCGGCCATGCCAGAGCAATGATGATGTGTCTGGCATGGTCCAATTTCAATATGAGAATGGCCTCCAGAATGATTGGAATCAGAAGAAAAGCATACAGGAATGCTGATTCCCAACTCAGGTGAAAAGCGTGGCCAGGGAGCCTGGAATGAGACCCCCCCTTAAGGGCAAAACTGACAACATTACTAGTTGTCTCTCATGGCAAACAGGTTGATCGTCTGCATACCCCAAGCTGCAAAGGCAGATGGCAGGACACAGAGCTTCAGAGACACAGGGAGAAATTCCTCATGAGGTGACCCGCAAGTTGATTCTGAACCCCAGGTAAGTGATCAGCCCCTGGAGTAATGCTTTGTCCGATACAAAACCGCCAGAGCCTTATCACCTCCTGACACAGAACACTTGACTGCAGTCCCCTTTGTCTGTTCACATAATACATTAGAGCAGTATTGTCAGTGAGTATGTGAAAGACTGAGCCTTTGATGTGGACTTGGAAAGTGAGACAGGGATTGTAGGTGGCCCAAAGCTCCTGGACTTTGACGTCCGGCAGTGAAGTTTCCTATTCTGACCACAGGCCCAGAACTTTCAGTGACCCCAGATGAGCTCCCAAGACCATCAAGGAGATGTTATTGACAATAGTCCTGGTTAGCAGGGGATGAAAGAAAGAAACACCCTGGCATACGTCGTCATGAACTGTCCATCACTGTAAGGAGTCCATGATCAGCAGAGGAAGTGGATCGATTCGTCCAAGAGATGGATACACTGACAAGCCACATTTGGAGAGGGTGAAGATGCAATCTGACAGAACGGACCACCTGTGTGCATGCAGCCATGTGAGTCAGCACCCGCAGGCACACAAGCTATGGGAGAGGGTTGAGACTGCAGCTCCAGACAAAGCTGGTCAGCCAGCAACAATGCTCTCAACCTCATAGAATCTAGTAGGGCCCCAACGAACTTGCTTTTTTGCGTGGGGACAAACATTGGCTTCCTGTTTAGGATAAGGCCCAGGCAATTGAGTCAGTGTAGCGTGACATGTACATGAGAGAGGTCTTCTTCCCTGGACTTGCCTCTCAGTCACCAATCATCCAGATATAGCAAGATATGAATTCCTTTCAGCCTGTGGTAAGCCATCACTGCAACTGCAATTTGTTAAAAGACCTGGATAGCAGAATAGGCAAAAAGGAGTATGGTGTACTGATAGTGACAGTTCACCATGACAAACCAGAAGACTTTCCTGTTGCTTGGGAGAACCACTATGTGGAAATAAGTATCCTGAAGGCCCAGGGTAGCAAGCCACATTGTGATTTAATGTGGGGAGGACAGTTGTTATGGTGACCATTTGGAACCTCCCAAACCTAATATAGTTGTTAAAGTGCGGAGCTCAAGAATAGGTCTCACCTCTCTCTTGGATTTGGGAACCAGAAAGTACCGAGAATAAACCCCCCAATCCCACTGCTGCAGAGGAACCTCCTCCACAGCTTCCAAAGCTAGCAGAGACTAAACCTGCTTGAAGAGCAGTGTCTAGGAAGAAGAGTCCCTGAAGAGGGAGGAAGGATGGAAAAAAACTGGATGGCATTACCTGATCTGACAGTGCTTAGGACCCAGTTGTCTGTGGTAACTGAGTCCCAAACATTGTAAAAGTGAGCCAGTCTGTCCCTGAAAGGGGGGATAGGTATGTAGAAATCATGACTGAATCACTGCCCCACACACAGAGTCAAAAACAGGTCACTCAATAGATGCTGGGAAGGACATGAGTCAATTGGCTGAAACTAGAACCTGAAGGTCTTTGCCTCTGAGATCTAAGACACTTTCTGGGGTATTCCCACTACTTTGAGTGAAAGAAGGACTGCCCAATGAAGTGCCGAGAGCAGTACTGCTGTTGCTGACTGCCAAAATGGTATCTTTGAACCACTGCAGGATACACCTCTAAAGAATGCAGCTTGGCTCATGAATCTTTAAAAGAGTGCAAGTTCTCATCTGTCTTCTCTGAGAATAGCACCCAACCATAGAAGGAAAGATCCTCAATAGCCTGTTGCACCTGAGAACCAATGCCTGAATTCTGCAGCCATGACACCTTCCTAATGGTCACAGCTGAGGCTATAATTCTGGCCAATGTATCAGTCATGTCCAATGCTGACTACTGAGAAAACTTGATCATCAAACAGCCTTCAACCACAAAAGCATTCTGGAGGCATCCAGCAACTTGTCTGCAAATTTAGATACGGCAGTCCAATTAACGGAAGTCCTATTTATATAACAACACTTGTTGGTTTATGTTATACATTTGCAGGGAAGAGGAGGTAAAAATCTTTCTCCCAAGTCCATCTTCTTGGACTCCTTTTCCTTGGGAGTAGATTGATATCTACCCTGTCAAGCCCTATCGTTCGCTGCAGTCATAACAAGAGAATTAGGGACTGAGTGAGAACAGAAACCCACAAAACCCTGCACAGGGATGAAAGAGCACTTCTCCAAATGCTTTGCAGTGGGCAGCACTGAAGCCCTTGCCTTTGCAGGTTCCAGGACAGTGTCATTAATAGGGAGCACTATTCTCCCCAGCACAGACAGTTGGAGAATGTTGAGAACTTGTGCATATTCTCCTGTAAAAATTCTGCCTGGATGCCCAAGAAAGCAGCCATAAGCTGCAAAAGATCCTGGTATGCCTTGAAATTCTCAGGTACTGAGGGAGAAGAAGAATCTGGCACAACTGAATCGTCAGGAGATGACAAAGAAATAATCAAATGAACCAAATGCTGTATTTAAAGAAAACCTTCCAATTTTCAGGGGAAAAGAAGGCAGAATGGACTTTCCTGACACTTCAAGCAATGTACTTCCAAAGTAGAGATCTGAATGTCCTTCACAAAATGTGTAAGCCTAATAATCAAGTGTCTGATTTTTCCATTTTAGGATATGAATAATTCCTGTGAATCTTAACAGGATTATTCCTGTGCAAATACTCTACAGTGGGAGACTTGGACCCTTGTTCTTTTGGGAGACTCAGTAGAGCAAACAGCTGCCTTGGACCACCCTGGATTTCGTCTCCATCTGTAGTAAAGACATGTGACTGTTTACTTCAGCTGTAATGCAATACAGAACTGAAAAAAATATGCTCTGATTGGTCCAACATTTGCCTGAAATAACAAAAAGGTTTTCATTCCAATTGGCATTTTGAGCCTGCTGCAGGAAGGAGCCATCCTGATTAAAAGGGAAGTCAAGATGTGTTACTAGTGATGTGGGAGCCCAAAGTAGGAATACAAGCTAATTTCCAAACTGCTGTAATAGTGGTTTAAACAACCCTACACAAATAACTGTATATGGATTTATGACATCATACTACACTTCTGAATCACTTTATCTTAAAATTTACATACATTTTGCTTGCTGGGCTGTTTGTTAACAGAGTGGGTGAAATCCATGTTTCATCATTTACTGTTGTTCTGGAAAACGCCCAATGGTAATTTGCTAACAAAATACCCATATCAAATACGACAATGAGAGTGAGACAACATCACATTTACCATATACAGAATAGTGAAAACAAGTAGCATGAGTCATCTGATTCAAATCAATTTACCATACTGGTCTGATTGTAGCAGGTGATGTGTAGTCTGTTGCCTCAAATGTGAAAAGAGAGCTTTTCAGAGGTGGGGTGATGGGGGAAGATGTGTTCTCTATAAAGGAAAGAAGCATCTCTGATTACACAGAGACTTTGTAAGTATGTTACACTGAACTGCAGATAGCTTTAATCCATAACAAAAGACTTTTCCTCCCCTACCATAGGTAATCTCATAGATTCATAAATCATAGAGCCAGAAGGGGCCAGAGGGGACCACTGTGATCATCTAGTCCAGTGGTTCACAACCTTTCAAGACTATTGTACCCCTTTCAGGAGTCTGATTTGTCTTGCGTACCCCCAAGTTTCACCTCACTTAAAAACCACTTGCTTAGAAAATCAGACATAAAAATACGAAAGTGTCTCAGCACACTATTACTGAAAAATTGTTTACTTTCTCATTTTTACCATATATTTTAAAATAAATCAACTGGAATTTAAATATTGTACTTACATTTCAGTGTACAATATAATACATAGTATAGTATATAAACAAGTATATATAGTATATAAACAAGTCATTGTCTGTATGAAATTAAGTTTGTACTGACTTCGCTAGCACTTTTTATGTAGCCTGGTGTAAAACTAGGAAAATATCTAGATGGAGTTGATGTACCCCCTGGAAGACCTCTGCATATACCCAGGGGTACACATACCTCTGGTTAAGAACCACTGTCCAACCAACTGTAAAACATAGGCCATAGGACTTCACACTCCTGTTTGAACTAGATGCTTTTAGAAAAGCATCCAATCTTGATTTAAAAATTGCCATTGATGAACAATCCACCAAAGACCCTTGGTAAATTGTTCCAATGGTTAATCACTCGCACTGTCAAAAATGTACGCCTTATTTCCAGCCTGAATTTGTCTATCTCCAACTTCCATCCACTGGATCTTGTTATACATTTGAAGAGTCTTCAATCTACCAGACAATCTATCAATTTCCCCGCCCCCATGTAGGTATTTATAGACTGATCAAGTGACCCCTTTACCTTCTCTTAAGGAAACTAAAGAGATTGCACTCGAGTCTTTCACTACAAGGCAAGTTTTCCAATCCTTTAGTCAGTCATTCTCATGGCTCTTCTCTAAACCCTCCCAAATTTATCCACTTCCTTCTTGAACTGTGGAGTCCAGAACTGGACACAATATTCCAGTAGTGGTTGCACCAGTGCCAAATACAGAGGTAATATAAGTGTCTTCTCCTACTCAAGATTCCTGTTTATACATCTCAGGATTGCATTAGCCTTTTTGCTGCAGCATTGCATGGAAAGCTCATGTTTAGCTGATTATCCTCCATGAACCCCAATCCTTTTCTGAGTCACTGTTTCCCTGGACAGAGTCTGCCATCTTGTATCTCACTATTCTGTAACTTAAACTAGAGACCAATTTAGCAGTTTTCCATAATATCTGTCTAGATAAGTGTGTTTTGCTTATCTTTTAACTTTTCTACTTCTGTAACGTCAATAACATTTACTTTTATTTAAGCCAAATGTCATGCGATTGTAGATATACGGTGGCAACAATTTCTGGCAGGTGTCTTGGAAAGATACTGAACTTTGATCTTGGATAAAACTGACTCAGTAACGAGTGGCAATCTCAATACAAGGCCAGGGGCCAAGTGGCTTGTGATATTACCACTACGAACATTGCCACAAAAGGGACTGACAAGGAAAAATATGGGTACCAGAAAAATCTAAGCAACATGAACATTAGTAGGTTAATGCACGGGCTTTGTAAGCTGTTTAAATTAACAGTCCACATTAAACTTTTCTTTCTATTAAGCTAATAATAAAGAGTTCAAGAAACTACCTCACTGGCCCTAGGTTCAGAAATGCCAGCTCTAATTATAAACCTAAACAAATGAGTTTCATAATATTTCCAAAAGGTCAAGGGCTTCTTACCTTGAACTTGTAAACTGTTTGACCTCAGCAAAATTGGTGCAGATTTTCTAAAGCCGTCACTCGTTAAAAGGGAATTTTGAGATAAATGCTTTGCACAAACATGACTGTGACTATATTCTCCTTTTTTACAACTTCTTACTGTTACAACCACTAATTTACAAGGCAAAAGAAATACAGGCATTTAAAGAGTTTGCCCCTTAGGCAAATAATTCAATGGTTTTAAATTTAAAGACTTCCAATTAATTTCTATTTACCTAAAGCAGCATGTTTCTTTTGAGTGCTAGATCATGATAACCTGGTTTGACCTCCTGCACATTGCAGGCCACAGAACCTCACCCACCCATTCCTGTAATAGACCCATAACCTCTGGTTGAGTTACTGAAGTCTTCAATCTGGATTTAAAGACTTCAAGTTACAGAAATTCTACCATTTACCTAGGTCGAACCAGCAAGTGATCTGTGCCCCATGCTGCAGAGGAAGGCAAAAAAAAAAAAAAAAAAAAAAAAAAAAAACACCCTAGGGTCTCTGCCATTGTGGCCTGGAGGAAAATTCCTTCCTGATCCCAAATATCAATCAGTTAGTCCCTGAGCAGGTGGGTGAGACCCACCAGCCAGACACTCAGGAAATAGTCTCTGTAGTAACTCAGAGCCCTCCCCAAATAACAGCCATTGGAGTTATTTGTTAATAGCAGTCTTGGATGGGCCACATGCCATTGTAGGCAGTCTCATTACACCATCCATTCCATAAACTTATCAAGCTCAGTCTTGAAACAAGTTAAGTTTTTGCCCCTACTGATCCCCTTGGAAGGCTGTTCGAGAACTTCACTCCTCTGATGGTTAGAAACCTTTGTCTAATTTCAAGCCTAAACTTGTTGATGATGGCCAATTTATATCCATTTGTTCTTGTGCCAACATTGGCCTTAAATAACTCCTCTCCCTCCTTGGCATTTATACCTTTGATGTAGTATAGAGAGAAATCTTATCTTCCCTCAGCCTTCATTTGGTAAGGCTAAATTTGCCAAGCTCCTTATGTCTCCTCTCATAAGGAAGGTTTTCCATTCCTCTGATCATACTAGTAGCCTCTCTCTGCATCTCTTCCAGTTTGAATTCATCTTTCTTAAACAAGTGAGAACAGAATTGCACACAGTGTTCCAGATGAGGTCTAACCAATGCCTTGTATAATGATAAGAACACTTCCATCTCTCTACTGGAAATACCTCGACTGATGCATCCTAGGACTACATTAGCCTTTTTCACAGCTGCATCATATCGTTGGCTCACAATCACCCTGTGGTTGACCAATACATCCAGATCTTTCTTCTCCTCTGTCCCTTCAACTGACATATCCCCCAGCGTATAGCAAAAATTCTTGTTATCAGTCCCTAAATGCAGGACCTTGCACTTCACATTACTAAATTTTATCCCATTTTTATTACTCCATTTTTCAAGGTCATCTAAATCACGGGTTCTCAACCAGGGGTACACATACCCTTGGGGATACACAGAGGTCTGCCAGGAAGTACCTCAATTCAGGAAGGTATTGTCTAGTTTTACAACAGGCTACATAAAAAGCACTAGTGAAGTCAGTACAAACTAAAATTTCATACAATGACTTGTTTATACTGCTGTATATACGATACACTGAAATGTAAGTACAATATTTATATTCCAGTTGATTTATTTTATAGTTCTATGGTAAAAAAAAGAAGAACATAAGCAATTTTTCAGTAACAATGTGCTATCTCACTATTGTATATTTATGTCTGATTTTGTAAGCAAGTAATTTTTAATGAAGTGAAACTTGGGTGTATGCAAGTCAAATCAGGCTCCTGCAAGGGGTACAGTCATCTGGAAAGGTTGAGAACCACTGATCTAAATCTTTGATGATATTCTGGTCCTCCTCCAAATTGGCAACACCTCAATTGTGTGTCATCTGCAACTTTATTAGCACACTCCCACTTTTTGTGCTAAGGTCATTAATGAAAACGTTAATGAAGATTGGTCCCAAGACCGATCTCTGAGAAACTCAACCAGTAACCTCCCTCCAGCCAGACAGTTCACCTTTCACTATGACCCACAGTAGCCTCCTCTTTAACTAGGTCCTTACCCATCTTTCAATTCTCGTATTAATCCCCATCATCTTCAATTTAACTAATAATTTCCTATGTGGGAAATGCCTTACTGAGATCCAGGTAGATCAGATCTGCTACATTTCCTTTGTCTAGAACAGTGGTTCTTAACCTAGGGTGCGAGACGCCCTTTCTGGGGGTGCGAGACATGCCAGATTTTTTTAGAAGGTAAATCATCGAAAATACAAATTAAGCACAGGCACGTAAGTACAACTACTTTGTTTCATCAAACCTATGTATTTATTAACAATACACTTTTATTGATTACTGTAATATACAAAAAATATAGATATCTAGGTTTAAAGAACTGACCTACTTCAACGATTTTTGATAAGGGGTGCGAGAACATATTTTGAGAACCAAAGGGGTGCTGGCTGCAGTAAAGGTTAACCACCACTGGTCTAGAAGACCAGTTATCTTCTCAAAGAAAGAGATCAGGTTGGTCTAACACAATACACCATTTGTAAAACCTTGCTGTATTTTATCCCAATAACAGTTTGCCTCTATATCCTTAATGAGTTTCTCCTTCAAAACTAGTCATAGCAGGACCCGGTTACAGTTATTATTATTATTTTCAAAGGTTTTGAACATAGTTTGGTGCACATCCAACAGCTTCTGTATGTTAAACAGAACCAGAAATTGGGAACAACTAAATTGTATGAAATTCTTCAGTTAATTCAAACTAAAGGGGCCGCTAGCAACATCCCTTATTGCCCATAACTGCCCACCACCACCACCACCACCACAAGGCCCCACTGAAATTAAAATCTCAATTATATTAGAAATGTGGGTTTAGGAAGTACTCTTCTGCAGCAATAGCCAGGAGCACCAGGGCAGGGATAGGCCCAGCCAGAGCCCCATGGAAATTAGCAGGACAAGCTCTCCACCTCCAGTCACAAGGCCTTAGTAGTCCCCCTTCCCCAGCCATATGGGCTAGGAGATGAAAGTCAGACCTCCCAGGGGGTGGGAGGAGCCATCCCTAAAAGCAGCAAGGGAGGAAGAGGCCCAGGGCCCCAACTCTCATCCGCTGCCCACCCTCCCCCATATACTCATGATGTCAGCGAATGGCTCTAAACGTTGTGAAGTCTGGATGCTATTTTCTGTCCGCTGACTGGCTATTTGCCTTGACCTCCTTTCCCGTTTCCTTTCCTTCGAAGTCCCTCGCCTTCCTGTCTCCTCTCCCTTTTCTTCCACTCTCCCCTCATCTCCCCGCCCCGAGACCCCAAGCTCACCTATCGGGGCCTGATCCAGTAGGTGATGTCAGAGCATGCATACCAGATTGGGCCCCGCAGAGGAGAGAGGTGTAGGAATGCCATTCTTTCCCCAGTTCATGAATAGGAAACAGAACCAAGTCAGGAACCCATCACCACCCTGATCCCTCTGTTTATACACTGCACCCCTTATCACCACCACATTTTACGTCATTTTTTATGGTAAGCACTCTGCAGCAGGGATCACATCTTATGTGTTTTTACAGCACCTAGGTCTGGACCCCATGGTACTAGCCTGAGATCTTTGTGCACTATCACAATATCAAAATAAAACAAATAATTATTTTAACAACATATACATGAAGCATCTCATCTCAAATTCTTTGCACCTCTGCACAGTTATTTGGTTTAGTTTTATCATCTTTGAAACTTGTTTTGGAATTATATTAAAATGTATACTATATTTCTCTTTAAATTATACTCTGCTTTGACGGCTTTTTACAGTTCTTCGTTCTAGGAAGTCTGTTCTATTAAAATTCCAAAAGCAGAGCAAAGCCAAAACTATGTTATCCATACATGCAGCTAAAGTTACTATCCAACTTTGCTAATTTTTAATATACAGCCTGTTTCTCTTAACATGTTTGCTTCTGTGTCTTGATAACAAGCTATGAATTGATTATTTTTGATAAATGTTTGCAAATACCTGTATGTTTAAGGAAATGTAAGACGAATCATCATCAAAGGCTTTGTCTGGGTCCAAGTCAATAAAAGTTATGGCATTTTTTAGATCTTACATTCGATGGGCCAAATACCACATGGAAACAACTAGCCCAGACTCTTGTGTCCATGAAGATCCTACTGCACAAATGGGGTCTATATTAATAAGGTGCTCAGCATAGATACATCTGATATAAAGTATTGACTTCAGGATTTGGCTGTGATACAGTTCACATGCTTGCTGGTCCCTAGACTGGTTAAATTGCAAGTATATTACCATGATTTGAATTCTCTGTGGGAAATATAATTGCATGGTCTGTTTGTGGAACTGTGGCTCACTGAAAATTAATTTACATTTTCTGAACACAGGTATCAAGACCTTCACAAAAGGTGGAGGAGGGACTTGAACTGAGGATCTTTCACATCCAAGCTGAGTACACTAACTGCTAAGCTAAAAGTTAGGAGGGAAGGCCTCCTTACCCACACTACTGTGTTGTGTAAGCTCACCTATCGGGGCCTGACCCAGTAGGTGACGTCAGAGCATGCATACCAGATTGGGCCCAGCAGAGTAGATAGGTGTAGGAACGCCAATCTTTCCTCAGTTCATGAATCGCTCAGGGACTTCGGTGTCTGGATGAGAAAGCAGAGGGCTGTAATGTGCATGCCCAGAGGCAGAAACAGACATTTACTGCAAAAAGTAACATTTACTGCAAAAAGTTTAGGCACCTACAGGGTAGACAGCAGCTGAGCTGGGGTTTTGTGAATCCCAGCAGGGCCTGGTTCTGGGATTTAGGCACGTAAAGTGGCAGTTGGATGCTCAAATCCTTTTGTGAATCTAGTTTAGCCTAGCCTGGATTTTCCTTAATCAGGGAAGACTCCTGTTGAAGTTCATAGGAGATTTTCCAGAGAAAAGGACTAAATGAAAAGTGAGAAAGGATGGTCCTAATAAATTTGGGAATGGATGTTTTATGCAAATTTATAGGGGATAACTCATATCTCATTTAGATGGCAACCTTATGCAAGAGGATTTGGCCATAAATATCCTTTGCCTGCTTGATTCTTTTTTTTTTTTGTGTGTGCTCAGTAGAGAAATGGTTACAGCTAACATTACTTTGAAGACCTATTTGTAACCCTTCTGCCCATCAGAGTTGCAGCAACAAGGGCCGGGTTCCGTATCTAGGGGTTCCATTCCAATAACACAATGCAAAGCCGGCTCAAGCCCCCACCCAGTGACCTGGGACAATTATATACCACCCCCGCTGGGCGCCCCTAAGAGGCAATACTTCCCCTCTTGCAAGCACAAAGTCTGAGTGTAGCAAAAGCCTTTTAATAACAGAGAGAAACAAACAATGTGGCATTATGTTGGGGAAACACCACCAACAGGATTCATAACACAACCCATGAGCAAAAAATCCATCCCAAGCAAACTGGGCCATGTCCTTTCCCTTTGGTTCCTGAGTCCAGCAACCCAAAAGTCAACCAAAGTCCCAAAAGTCCAACAACCCAAACGTCTCTGTCCCTGGTCAGTGCAGCCCCAGAGTTCAAAAGTTTATCTGAAGAGTTTTACCTCCCCACCTGGGTGGAGATTTGGGGGGGGGGGGGAGGGGGAGGGCGTTAAAGGGCACCGTCCGTGGTCCAAAGCTGATTGCCTCACCAGTCGTCCCACAAATCGCTCTGCTCTGCCAGCCACCCCATGAGCTGCTCCAGCGGTCCCGCAAGCTGCTCCACTCCACCAGCCGCTCTGCTCTGCCAGCCGTCCCATGAGCCACTCCAGCCATCCCGCAAATTGCTCTGCAATATATCTTCAGGGCCCCCCCACACTTAACACAACACTCAGTGATTTCAGCTCTTAGTAATTTTAGCTCTTTTGTGATTTCAGTTTGCCATAGAGGAGCCTCAGTGCTGGTGCACCATTGGCCCAAAGTGAATTCAACTCAGCAGCCTGTAACTAGACTCCTAAGGGAATCAAAATTAGCTCTGATATTCCATAGTGGAGAGAGGAGGAGGTGCAATAGGCATGTAGGGCCCTCACCAGGGGCCCATACCACCAGGTATTAATACCTGTCCACAGCCTCTCTCAATTCATTGAGTTTTGGAACCCATGTCCCTTGCCTAGCGAGTGCTACTGAGTTGATGGTGAGTCCCTCCATCATAACAAAAGGCCAAGTACAGTTCCACTGTCCTTGAGTCACATAATCAGGATAACAATAATTTATTCTTCCTGCCCCAACAACAGAGAAACTGGGGATCCCACAGCAGCCAAAGTGACCGTTTGGGCAGCTATGGGCTCATGCTAGGTGGGGTGGGTGTGCCTATGCAAAGCCGATTCAGCCCCTGAAGTTCTTTGCCACAATTTGCCACAACTCACCACCAGATGTCAGGGTGGAGCTCATCCTGACTCTGCTTACATCTTTACTCCAACGAGACCCTGCCCCACGTCCTGTGCAGCTGTAAGCCCCACTCCAGAGCCTGGCAGCTGCGCCACAATGCCATCCAGAACCACCTGGTAAAAGCCATCACACTACGCCTGGGGGAGGTCGCCGTGAACTGCACCATCCCCGGTACTGACAGCCAGTTGCGACCTGACGTGGTAGTCATTGACAAGGCCCAGAAAAAGATCATCCTCGTTGACGTCACGGTCTCCTTTGAGAACAGGACCCCAGCCTTCCGTGAAGCCCGAGCTCATAAGCTGGAAAAATACGCCCCCCTGGCCGACACCCTGAGAGCGAAGGGCTACAAGGTGCAGAGGGATGCCCTGATCGTTGGAGCCCTGGGCGCTTGGGACCCCTGCAATGAGCGTGCACTGCGGACCTGTGGGATCAGTCGACGCTACGCACGGCTCATGCGGCGCCTCATGGTCTCGGACACCATCCGATGGTCCAGGGACATCTACATCGGACACATCACCAGCCACCGACAGTACCAGGAGGTATGAGTCGGTACAACATCGTGCATCAACTATGAAAAGGGGACAGACTTTTTCCATTGGACCATATGAACTGGAAACAAACTCACTGAACATTAAATCTCACCAAATGAGGGTAAATTCATCCTCATCATCGTATCTACTCATTATACTCCACACCTGAACATAGCCATTATATGAACATACCCCCATATCTCGATGTCTGTACTTTGACCCGTTAACCTTTTACCCCCAATCGGGGAGATTGCAGATTATGTATTCATACCCCTTGATAATCTGTACCTTATTCCTTGATAACCAGAAACTTCTATGCTTAAACTCTGTACCGTTTTCTTTTTATTTCAACATCTTAATAAAATTATTAAATCTGTAAAATATGGCAGAACGTCACTTCTCTAAGATATGAATAACTTCAATTTTGAAGGTAACCACAACAAATATAAAACATACAGTTTACACAGTCAAAATGTGCAAATGAAACTTCAGTTTGGGGCTATGCCCTAAAGTTACCAAAGAGGGAAGAAAAAAACCCAAAAAAACAAGAACAAAAACAGGAACCTAGCCTGAAAGCAAACCATCTAGGGAAGAAGAAACTGATTGATGTGCTCTCTTTCCATCTGCCCTGATCTATGTTTTGTTTAGGAATTTCTCTGTTAAACATTAAGCATGTATTTTTCTTCATTCTCTGACAAACACAAAATGCAGCCTGTTACCAGCAACTCCCATTCCTCCCGCCCCCAAAAAAGTGGACAGATTATTTTTTTGTTCTTGATTTCTTTCTTCCCTTCTTTCCAAGCGCCCCTCCCTTTTAAATATATGCTGTTTTCCATATATCACTGGATTTGTCTTGTATTGTTCTGAGATAGTGATATTTAAGGAAGCGAGAAATGTAGCTCTGCAAGAGTTAACCGACTCTATTTTGTTAATGCTCTGACCAGCTGTTTCTTGTTAGCTGTAACAGAAGAGAGCATGCACATTGGTGGCTAACTGTTAAACTCCTTTTCCACAATACTAAGAAGTTAAAAACAATTCAAGTCCAGGACATCAGTGTGCTGTACTCCCAAATCAGCATTAGCTATGAAAGGAGAACTGATGTGGTCTTCCTATGAAAGCACAATGGTCCTTCTCCTTGAAAAATCTTTCACGCCATTTTATTCATTAAGGGGAGGTAGGGAAGGGAGTTAATTCATGATCTAAATCATATGTGTCTAATAGAGATACATGTATTATAAAGAATGTATCCCAATGATCACTGCAACTTGGATAAACACCTAATGGAAATATAAAACTGATTAAAGTTTAATTGAAAACACAAATGTTCACGAACAGTATATTAGAAGTTCATCTCTTGCTAAGACCTTGTTAAAGTGGGAGGTCTATTCCTGCACTGATTAGAGAATAACACTTTCTTGTTATGCTCCCTTAGCGAGCAAAGTGTATTTATTCTCACTGGACTTTGATTAGAATTATTTAGAACTAAAAAGGTCTCCAAAATATATGTTTTGGACATCTTATTTTTTAGTGCTTGGTGCCCAAAGTCCCGTGGTGCCTTAAAACAAAACAAAATTATATTAAAAAAATCCAAACAATCACTTAGTTGTTCCAATGCTTATGGCTAGATTCCCACATTTACAATCAATTGAGTATTGCATCCGAGCATCTGTATTGAAATATATACACACTGGGTTGACGGTAGAGCAGGCAAGAAGGTCATGGAAGCCTATTTTTAATATCTTGGATTTTATGTTTGATTCCATCAAATCATTAGGATTTGAGGTTCTTGACGCTGCCACAGATGGAAAAAAAAGAATTTGGTTTGGTATGAAGTAGAAGGTGATGGTCCTTTTACCTGGACACACATTTACAGTTAGAGCCTTAGTTATGGCGTGGCAGTGCACACGTATAGAAGAGCGAATTTGAAGACAGATTATAGTGGTCCTCAAGCCATGATCTGTCACCAAGCATTAGTGCAAATCAAGTCACACCCTGCCCTTGATTAAACCCAAGCAACCCTAGCATAATGGCATCCTGGTCCCAGACTAGGGCTGCAAGGTGCTATGGTAATACACATCATGCAAAATAATAATGAAGTTTGCACATGTGTAATGAGTGGAGAGTGTGCTCCCCATTTTACACTTTGTACTAAACTAACTTCTGAAAGATTGTATCCAGTAATCACAGGTACAGCGGTATGTTTACTTTTATTCGTTTGTACAGTAACAGTAAGTTTAAAATTTTTCACATTACCAGTGACTGAAATTATTCTCACATGCATTTTCTGAACATGTACAAAGCCCTTAAGTGTTAGCAAAGATGCTGAGAGTTCAAAGGCTGTGCCAAATTATGTTTTGCATTTCCCCCATATAAAGAAATCTACACACAGCTGCAGTCTCTCTCATACACGTGCAAATGTGGGTTTAACTCTGGGTTTAGATAAGGTATTGCAGTTGTGTGGGGTGGCTTATTAACAAAACAAAATTTTCTTCCATATAGCAAGATTAGTGCATGGGCTTTTTATACTCTTGCAGTACTGTAAACAATTTGAGAGGCCTAAAAGGTTGTCCATGTACTTTGAAGCTGTCACTTTCCCCCACAAAAGGCATAGAAAGCACACACAGAGCATTAAGCAATATGAGTAACATGACCTCCTGCTAAACATTAGAGATACATGTACAAGCTATTATTACTGAGTCAGCACTCAGCTGGGGCAGTTCCCACCATAAAATCAGTTTTGCAGGAATTTATACCTGCTGATATTACATCAGACTGATCACTGCCTTACAAGTTGCACACCAGATTCAGGGGACTCAGCAAGCTGGACTCCACTTACTAGTGTCTCCCACCTAGAACCTAGTGGGAAGAGATCCGTCCTCCGCTCAAGGCTGGGTCCTTCTGAACTGGGCTTCTCCCATTCAAGGCTCCTTCTCAGAGACTGGTATGCCTCACGGATGGGGCCTGCCTGAGTCCTCAGCTGCTTTTTAGCCCATTCTCACCTGCTATGGGGTTTGTGTACCCCATCACAAGGAGATTCTAACTCTAAAAACCCTTGAATTAATGTAGTGCCAGACACAGGCCTGTTTGTGATCCCAATAGAGTCAGTGGTAAAACCTCCACTTACTTCAATGAAATCAGGACCCCACTGTATTTTATTTGCATGTCATAAGATGCATGATAAATTAAAGATTATATAATGCAGAAGTTGTCTTCTGATTGCCTCAGTTTCTCATTTCCTTTGCGCTCTACAAAAGAAACATCCTTGTTTCCAGTTTGAGAGGGAAAGCTTAGCATTGCCTAACAACGACCTTTTCCTTGGTAATTAAGAAATGGCACAGATACAGTCTAAAGGGACATTTTCATCTGGAAAGATGGTGGAAGCAACATGCAACTTCAAGGGAGAAAAATGGGGAGGGAGGATTCCTTAATGATCAAACTGAGAACAGGGAATTTGGTTCAGCTGGAAAAAAAATCAATCCTTACTTTAAGCACAACCACACTTGTTGGGTTAGGAAAGGGCAGGCCACCGAATTATCTGCCATGTTTGTTTGTAGTGGGTTTTTTTCTTTTGTAGCTGTGTTGGTCCCAGGACATGACACAGACAAGGTAGGTGAGACAATACCTTTTATTGGACCAACTTGGTGAGAATTCCTCACCTACCTTGTTTCTCCCGTGTCCTGGGACCAACACAGCTACAAGTATGGTTGTGCTTAAAGCAAGGATTTATTTTTTTCCAAGCTAAACCAAATTCCCTGTTCTCAGTCTAGCAAAGTTCCAATTATGTTAGTAACTAAACGTATTAGAAGTTAGTATTCAAGTGTATCCCTAACCACTGTCTTTATAACTGCCATGACAGTCACTAACAACACAGCCACATGATTAATAAAGCCAGCTGCAATTTTCACTCACTGGAAATTGAAACAGACACCAAAAATAAACACAGGGTAATCCCATTTCCATTGCATGCATTTATTTTGTTTATATTAACAGACTACAATTTAACTGCATTGTTGGAATTAAATGTTCCTGAGATTATCTGAGAGAGTAGAAGGCTGGTTGTTTTAAAGTCCAAGTCATTTAAATGCACATGTATATTTTAGAAATATTACAAGCAACACACACACACTAGGAATACATCACTCAGACGATATATCAACATATTCCTGTGATATCAGAGACACAAGGTCGATGAGGTAATATCTTTTAATAAACCGACTTTTCTTGATGAAATATCCTGGGATATCAACATTTACATTATTGACAACAACGTATTAGAACTAGGAGAAACAACACGCCCTGACATAAGATAGCAAAAAGTAGGAGTGTCACAGATGTGATCCACTTTATCTCTGGGAAAGAGGGATTATGTTTATTGGGTCACTCTGAAGAATTTGACCCTCGATAGCAACCTCTCACTTAACGGACTATTTCACTGGCTAAAACTGCACCAGCTATGGCTTGTGTGACAAAAACTAAGGATGGAACAACTAATGAAAAGCGGGACTGGGTGTGTGTGGGGAGGGAACACATATGGAAAAGAAATTACCAAATCAAGACAATCAAGCAATCAGGTAGTCAACAGCTCAGCACAAAATCCCGAAAGCTAATTCCTTTGGGGAATCCCAGGAATGAGCTATACGAATCTGAAATCCCCCCAAAAGCTCTTCCACCACTAAATCTTTAAAGATATAGCAACATGTGATCACATCTGAGGCCAACACATGCTGACTCTGGGGGAAATCAGAGATCAAATCTTGAACTCATCCCTACTTGCAAGTACTGGCTGCATTACAGAAGAAGCAGACTGAATCCCCAGGGAAGAGTGCCTCGTGCTTTTCAGGAAAAAAGCCTCTCATGTAGTTCATGTGTGCCAATGCATGGGCCAGCACTGAAAAGTTCCCAAAGGAGTCACAGCCAGACCTTTCCAGCTGGAGAGAGAACAGCTGTAATCAAAAACACTGAAAGGAGTTGGGGAAATGGAAAGAAAGTGATACCCAGAAGACCCCCCAGAATATAAAGTAATAAATGATCATCTAGTCTCACAGTTTGTCCAGTTAGAAAACAAATCCAGCTCTAAGAAATTCTCATTTCTTTGCTCAAGAAAAAGTTAAGACTCTCTTAAGATCACAACAGGTACTTGAACACTCAACCTTTAAAATCATTACTAAGTACAATATTATTTCTTTAGGGAGTGCACAGGCCAGGGAAGTAGTGCGGTGCAGTGGAGTGGATACGGGACTAGGACTTGGGAGACCTGGGTTCTATTCCTGGCTCTACCATGGACCGGTTGGGTGACCTTGGGCAAGTCACTTCATCTCTCTGTGCTCTAGTGGGCATGTGTGGCTGCCAGGCAGTTCATGTTGGCAAAGGAAAACTGTTTTCAAATCAAGAACGTCAGAGTAGCCAGCCGATTTGTAAAAGCTGTGCCAATCACACAGGCTCTATGGGTCAACACAGCTAGCCCCAGCTAATGGGACACAATAGGTATGTTTATGCAGGGATAAGGGTCCTGCAACTGGCCCAGATGAACTAACTTGGGCTCACTTGGCTAAAAATCACTGTGTAGACATTTGGGCTTGGGATGGAGCCCAAGACTGGGACCCTCCACTCTGGCAGGGTCTCGGAGCTCAGGTTCCCGACTGAGCCTGAACATCTATACAGTGATTTTTCAGTCCCGGAGTCCAAGCCCCATGAGCCCAAATCAGCTGTCCAGGGCCAACCACAGGTTTATCATCCCTGTGTAGACATACCCAGTGAAGGGAGTGAGCACCCACAATGGGACTCCTCAAGGAGGAAATATTTCCTCTGTAAACAAATACCACACACAGTTTTTATGTATAACATTTGTTTAAGGCATTTCAAGTGAAGAAAAACAGAAGAAATAGCTGGTTCTGTTATGCCTTTTCTACATACAGAAAGATTTAACAAAGCTAATAAATAGCTCAACACTGAGAAAAGTTTAATTAGAATTCTTTTCTTCTGAATCACGTCAATAAAGTCAAGGATTGGTCTGGTATTTGTAAGTGTTGACTTACGCACATGCTTCTCACTGCAGATGTACAGCTGAGATCCTGTAAATATAACATAGGGCTAGAAAATTATACACAGTGGTATCTTAGGCCCGAAACTGGTTTAAGAGATCTGGTTTTGCTTATTTTATATAAAGGGCAGAAGAGAAAGTTTATCAGATTACACAAACAACAGAACAGGATTTTTTGGTGTCATTTTCATGCCATTAATAGCAAAATAATATTTCCAGTAACACTGAACTTTTCGCATTAATAATGTGAATCTACTGCTATTGCAGAGGCTACAGCTCAAGTAAACCAGCTTGCCTCCTAACAAGAAACACTTAGGAAGTATTTAATTAATGCAGTTCAGGAGATTTTGCTTTTAAAAAAGAAAACATATGAAAGAAATTCTCTCTGATAATGCATATTTTAGCCCTCCAACTTCCATCTGTGAAGATATCTGGTATCAGAGAGATCAAACATTAGTGCCTGTAGAAATGAAAGGGAATGCAGGGAACAATATGGACATGAGCACTATTTCAGCAAGAAAAACAACTATTATTGGCCGAGATCCAAAAAGCAATTGAGACGGGTAATGTTCAACCTACCAATTTCTTGCTAACAGTTTTCTTGCCAATTTTCTCAAACAAGCATCAGTTTTTCAGATTGAGCTTCAATGGTAAAATATACCCTAAAACAATTAATAAATTACTGCTTTGAATTCATTAGCACTATACAACGAAACTCTGCCAGACAGTTTTGGTACAACATTTCAGAGCCTAATTAAATGTACTTTTAAACTGAGGAAAACTGGCACCCAGAATAAGCTTTTTAGGAAGTGTGAAGTTAATGAATCTTTGAACTGCCCCATTCTCTCTAAAGGCCAGTGCAGACAGCCCAGACAATTTAAACCTCACTTAAGAGTCCTTATCGTGTAACTCAAGCAGTGCATGAGATCTTGTGCAGGCCATATGCACAGGTGCAGGGTCATCCTAAGTGATCTGTTAGGAATGAGTTTTAGTATGGCTCTTCCTAAAAAGTGATGTTTAAATTATGGATGGGACTTTAGACCATAAAATCAACAAACACTTTTCAGGGCATCATAAATAATTCACAATTTCCCCATTTTTCAAAACCTCTCCATTTTCAAAACCTTTCCCTACCTGAAAGCACAGAGAATTTCTACACTCCTGCATACATATGCATACACAATTAACTTTGACTAAAAAAAAATTAGAGGATGGCAACAAGAAGTCTGGTAATATTTTCATTATACTCTTTGCCATTTTCATGCCTTAAAAAATGGAGAAATATGAAGAATTAGGAGATTATTAAATAAAATAGCAGCAGCACTTAATTTGATCCAAGTGAAACCCACACACCTTCTGGATATGGTGTTCTGTCCCATCTAGTGGCACCGAGACCACTTAGAGAGAGATAAAATGAGTCTGCTAACTAGGGTGAGCAGATCGCAAGAGTGAAATATCAGGACACACTGAGCGAGGGGGGTGGCGAGGAGGAGGGTAGAAGAGAGAGACACAGGTGCACAGCCCCAACCGGAGCCAAAGACACACTGGTCCGCCTGGCCCTGTGCTACCAGTGTGCCCCTTCCTCTTCGGGGTGGGCCCATGTTACACCACACAGCTCCCCTGCCCAGAGCCCCCCCCACAAGCGCGAGCTCCATGGCTCCCACTGGCTAGGAAAAGCGCCAATGGGAGCTGCCTGCAAGCCCCGCTCTGCGGCTCCGGCGCCAGCAGCACGCAGAGCACCCTCCTCCCTCCCCCCATGTGCCAGAGAGACCTGCAAGGGGGTGAGGTGGGGAGTCCCGGCAGTGCTTACCTGGGGCGGCTTCCATCCTGGGAGGCATCCGGCAGGCAGGTACGGAGGGCTCTCTGCCCGCTCCTGGTGCCTGCAAGCACTGCCCCTGCAGCACATGGTGCTCCTGCCGGCTGCTGTCCAGACGGTCCCGATATCGGGACAAAGGACAAGACCCCTAAAATCGGAACTGTCTCGATAAAATCGGGATGTCTGGTCATCCTACTGCTAACAGCCAATTGGCTTTTAGCTCATGCTGTAGAGGCTCATACACTAAGCTCCAGAGATCCCAGGTTCGATCCTGCCCGCTGACAACCAGGGTCTGTCGGCATTACGCAAGCACTTTACAGACATTAAATTAATCCTCCCATATCCCTGTAAAGTAGGTAGGCAGGCTAACATGCCCATTTTACAGCTCAACCACCTCAACAAAAATACTGTGCCCTCTATTGTGGAAAGTTCTCACTTTTCAGAGAATTCTCCAGAGTAAACCAAATATAGAAAGAAAATGTAAGCACTTCAGCCTTTTTTGCCTCTTTTCTTCTTCACTGACCTCTGCATTTCCACTTTGACAGAAGTTTTGAAAAAAAAAAAAAAAAAAAGGCACCACTGCATGATGCAAGCTGCTATTTATACCCATCTTGGATGATTACACGTGCCCTAGTGCAGTGGTTCTCAACCAGGGGTACATGTACCCCTGGGGGTACACAGAGGTCTGCCAGGGGGGTACATCAACTCAGAAAGATATTTGCCTAGTTTTATAACAGGCTACATAAAAAGCACTAGCGAAGTCATTACAAACTAAAATTTCATACATACAATGATTTGTTTATACTGCTCTATACACTATACACTGAAATGTAAGTACAATATTTATATTCCAATTGATTTATTTTATAATTATATAGTAAAAAGTAAGCAATTTTTCAGTACTAATGTGCTGTGACACTTTTGTCTTGTTCTGTCTGATTTCGTAAGCAAGTAGTTTTTCAGTGAGTCAACTTGGGGGTATGCAAGAGAAATCAGTCTCCTGAAAGGGGTCCAGTCGTCTGGAATGGTTGAGAGCCGCTGCCCTAGTAAAATGGGTACACCACTCTGTGAATGAGCAAAATTATAACACAACACACAGGCACAAGTCTATGTAGCTTGAAGAGGATTTCAAGGTTGAAACAGGTTTTCATAAATCAGGCTGAGGTGGAAGGATCAATAAATATAGACTAAAGCTGGATTTGCTCCTCAATAAATAATAATAAAAAACCTTTATAGCTGCATAAGCACCAAGCAAATGTTTAGAATCCAATGGATCACAATGAAAATTCTGCCTGGAGGAAGGTGAAAAGTGGAGAAAAGAATAATAAAATAAATAATAAAATAAAATTTCCACTCCCTTTTGGTTCTCAACAACACATTTTTTTTCAAACAAGGAAAATAAGGTTTCTTGAAGAGGAAAAAGGGCAAATTCCACAAAACTTTCTGCTGCATAAGCTTTGAATTTCTTCATTCGTGACTCCTTCGGTGTACTATTTTCTCATAATTAACAGGGCTGGAAATATATTCTCAGTTTACCACTTATCCCCCTTTTAACAACTGCTTCTTAACTAGTCCCACAATGCAGCAGCTGCCAGATAGATAATGAAACAATAGCTCCACGTTCCATAAATTGTAACAAGTACAACTATCTTTCATGCAATTATATGCAACCCTGGCTATTGTCATTTTGGATCAAATTAATCCAATCCCCAATTAAATTCTACTGACTTCAAATGAACCTACACCAAGGAGGAATCTGGCCTAATGTCTTCAAATAACAGAAAACTGAAGAATATCATTTTTGTACTAAAATATATTTTTCCTCAAAATTCATCTGTGCTAGGATATATGGACTGAGGAATTTAAAATTCCATTTATTCTGTCATTAACAAAAGAAGATTCTAGACAGCAAAAAGTCAGTGCAAGACATACATCTGGCACAATGTTGGCACATGCAAATATTATTCCAGTGGAAAAGACAAGAACTGTGGGATCTCAATAACAATTTTAATGAGAACATCATGATAGTGATTGTTTTTCCAACAGCAGATGCTCCATTTCTCATTGAGACGCTGACAACCATATTCCAATTTCTTTTTGGTATTACTGTATGTGTAGCCTAATTTCTCCTCCAGACATTCTATACTGTTTGACAAGCATGCGTGTTCTATACACAGTATTCAGAGCTCTACAGGCTGTCAGTTGTTTGGGCACATCGTGTCATGGGGACTATCTTTAAGTGGTCACATTAAGAAAACAAACAGGACTATCCAGAAGATCCATGGAGACAGACCTACTGAAGAGGCTCAAGAAGTTCTACTGGTGGAATTTATACTATATTTCAAAACACAGAAAATAACCTAAGAGAACAGGGAATGTCATTCTCCCCGGTGTTCATTTTTTCCTGCATACTGCCATGAACATGGAATAAAATTATGGTTCTCTAATATGGCACCTCATTATGATGAGGTAACCAGGTTCAAGATGTCCATAGGATGGAGCAAGTAAGGCAGCTGAGGAAATCATCAGAAGGTATGAAGAGAGATTAATTTAAAAAGTTATGTCCCTAAACACATATGGGCTCACTTTGCACACTTCTGGATTAAGGCAACTGCTTAGGCCCTTTCTTTGAGCTGAGGCAAGAGAAGAATGCTGATTTTTAATTTAATTAATTATGGTCTTTGACATTCTTCATCTTAATTTCTCTTATTTCTTAAACTTGAAGGAGAGATGAAGAAAAGGACAGATGAGGAAGGGAAAGGGAAAGAACTTTCACTAAATCAGAGCCTACTCAGGGAGAAGAAGAAAAAAAGGGGAGCTACAAGAAAGGACAACATCTCACTGCCTTCTTTCAAATATACAGATGATTTTTTGCATGCTATTTATGAAATGGTTGCATGGTATTTTGAGCTTGTTAAAAAATGAATTACAGAATTTAAGATCATCTATTTCCTGACAAAGATAAGGACAAATGTCACTTTAATTGTAATATACAATTAAAGACACCAATTTTTAGAAATGTAATCCTGAGCTTTTCCCTCTAGAAGTTCTGGGTGATACTGTTGGGTGGGACAGTACAATTCAATCATTGCATGCTCTGTTTCCTTCCCTGGGGATTGCACCTTGAGGTGGTGGAAAGGCATGTTTGTTCCAGTGACCCTGCGGGTATGCCTATACTGCAAAAAAAAGTGTTTTTAGCTTGGGTTACCTAAACCATGTTAGCTAATTTGGGTTAAAATAGCAGTGAAGATATGGCTCTTAACTTGGATTAGCAGTTCAAGTTCATATTCAGGCTCCCCTATCAGCTAAAACTCAAATGTCTAGCCTGAGCTAAAAGCTCAGTTGTTGTGTTTTCACCACTATTTTAAACCGAACTAGCTAATGGGATTAGGTAACCATGAGTTAAATACATGCTTCTGCAGTGTAGACCCCGAGAGCTATGCTAGCAGGAGCTTTAACCCCTGGTAGGGACACCCAGCCTGGACAGGTGAAAGAACAGGGAGCAGATGAAAAGCAATCCACTGGTCTTCACTGTTGGGGGCTGAGGAGTAAGGCAACAACCTAGCCATATATTTAAAAAAAGTTATAGAAACAAAAGGCAGCCATTCCACTTAGGTATGGAAGAGCCTTGTTTGTACCCTAAGCGATATTTGACAGCATGGAAAGTATTCGGATGGTCTGCTTGGTGTTTATGAGAAGAACTCCACTAGAGTCAGCTCTAATTAAAGTGCCAGACTTTCACGTTTGCTCAAAGTCTCCAATTCAGCAAAGCACTTAACACACTTGTGTAAATGTTTCACTGAATCTGCACTTAAGCTCCATCATTGCAGAAGATAGCCTGAAGGGAGAAGTTTGCAATATCGTAGCCTTGCTGATGAAGGGAAAATGGATCTGCTGTCTGAACAATTTTAGCTCCTTTTGCACAAATTTTCTTTCCTCTAAAATTGGAAACCCTGTTCCCTTCCCCTATCGTTCAAGTGATGAAATCTTCGCACCATTTGTGGAAAGCCGAATACTGCTTCCAAGTGACTTAAATGACATAGGACTTGACTCTGTCAAGTAAGTTGTGCAAAGAAAAGAGTTGGGCAATGCCAAAATAATGAGTCTAGAAGACCAGAGTAGAAAACTAAAATATACAGAAACAGGTGAGCAAAACCTTCAAAGCTGAAATTGGAGCAGCCATTAGTTCAGAACAGAATTGTCAGACAGATAGATGAACATAATTTGTTGAGGAAGAGTCAATGTGTTTTTTGTAAAGGGAAATCATGCCTCACCAATCTACGAGAATTCTTTGAGGGAGTCAACAAGCATGTGGACAAGGAGGAATCCAGTGAATAGAACACAGATTTTCAGAAAGCCTTGACAAGGTTCCTCACCAAAGGCTTTTAAGCAAAGTAAGTTGTCATAGCGTAAGAGGGTAGGTCCTCTCATGGACTGGTAACTGGTTAAAAGATGGGAAACAAAGGGCAGGAATAAAGAGCAGGAATAAATGGTCAGTTTTCAGAATGGAGAGAGGTAAATAGTGGTGTCTCCCAGGGGTCCGTCCTGGGATCAGTCCTATTCAACATATTCATAAACGATCTGGAAAAAGGGCAGGGGTGCCATTTGGGGGGGGGGGTGGGAGGGGCAGGGGCAGGGGCAGGGGAAGGCTCTAACCTCGCGCTCCCCCCACCAAGTTTCGTTGGGGAGGTCTACTTATCCTAGCCCCAGACAGAGCTCTTAACTGCAAGGCAGCTTGAATATGGTATGTGATGAGTTTGGAAGCTGGGAGCAGCACAGCCTTTGTGGCAGGGAGTTTGTTTATAAACAAAGGCAGAGTGATACGATAACAAAAAGCTTGTCATTGAAGTAAATTAAGGATCGTTAGATGCAGGGCCAGCTCCAGGCACCAGCGAACCAAGCAGGTGCCTGGGGCAGCAAATGTAAAGGGGCAGCAGGACGTCGGGCTCTGGGGCAGCAATCTGCCCACGGCGGCGGGAATTTGGTGGCCGCTCTGTCACAGCATGTTTCGTGCTCAGTGGCAATTTGGCGACGGGGACGCGACTCTTCTTTGGTCACCAGCGGCAATTCGGCAGCCACACCATCACTCCGCCTCCCCGTTCGCCAGCAACTTGGTTTTTTTTGCCGCTTGGGGCAGCAAAAACGCTGGAGCCGGCCCTGATCAGATGATCCTGAAAGCACTGCCAGGCACTCCAGTTAAAAGATAGGGAACAAAGGGTAGGAATAAAAGGCGAAAATGGAGAGAGTTAAATAGTGGTGTCTCTCAGGGTTCTGTACTGGGACCTACTCAACATATTCATAAAATGATCTGGAAAAAGGGGTAAACAGTGAGGTGGTAAAATTTCCAGATGATACAAAACTACTCAAGATAGTTAAGTCCAAAGCAGACTGCGAAGAGCTACAAAGGGATCTCACAAAACTGGGTGCCTGGGCAACAAAATGGCAGATGAAATTCAATGTTAATAAATGCAAAGTAATGCACATAGTTTAAGAAGGAAAGATCTGAATGCCTGCCTACCTCACAACTTATTCATTTTTTTCCACCAATTTGTGTCCTTCACCTTATTATGGAAGGACTTTCTGTTAGACCAGTGGTTCCCAAACTTCAACAGCCCGCGAACCCCTTTCACTAAATTGTGAAATCTCGTGAACTCCCTCCTAAAAATGAATATTTCCAAGGATTTAAGTTTAACTTTCTTCCGCACTCCGTGGGGCTCCTGATGCTGGACCCCGTTGACTGCCCCGGTCAACCGAGCTCCACTGAGCTCGGGCTGCAGGTCCCGCTGACCGCTGGGGCTCGGGTTGCCAGCCCCAGCTCCCCGGCCCCACTCTCCCTGGGGCTTGGGGTGCCAGCCCCATGCGGAGCGCTGGGGTTTGGGCAGCCGGCTCCCCCACTGACTGAAACAGGGATCGGGCTGCCAGCCCCAACTGCCCTGCCCCGCTCTCCCTGGGGCTCAGGTTGTCTGCCCTGCAACTGGGTCCCACCTGCTGCTTCCAATGCCTGGAGTCCTCTGGCTGCCATTAGTGAAATTTTTCTGGTAAACCCCCTGTAACATTCTGCGAACTCCAGTTTGGAAACCACTGTGTTAGACTCTATTGAGGCCTGGATTGCTTCTGCAACTACAGCATATAGGGACAGCGGGAAGTTCCTCTTGAAAGAATGATGGCATGATATGGCCTGTTTATTCCTACTGTTTCACACATTTCTGCGGTGGCCCATCACCCCAGTACTTGGGGGCTCAGATCCAAGATTCATGTTCACATAAATGCAGGCAACCTTACCAAAGATGGAGTGTCGTATCCAACGGGACTTGAGAAAGTAAACAGCAAGCAAGTAAAGTGCTTCTCAAGTATGAGGTTATTTAGAAGAACTAATGAAGCAATTAAAAAAAAAAGGGATGTTGAGAACCAATTTAGGAAGAAAGGCAGTTTTTTAGCTAAAATCTTAAAGGGCAGCTTGAACCAGCATATGTGAAGAAGTCTCTAATGGGGAACCTATAATAAGTCTTTGGCTGTCTAGTTACTATCCATTTCTGTCTCCAAACCCCATCTGTCTTCCTGACCACAACTGTGCCAATTTGGCACAGGGAAAGGGGCATTACCAAACACTGAAGAGTCTAGAGGCAGTGCACAGGTATAGGTACAGCCAGTGTTAATTGTCAGAGCGCCACGGACTTTAATGGAGTTATGACAATTTACACAAGCTGAAAAATCTGCCTCACGGCTTCCGAATGGATGTCTCTGGCCTCTGCAGATCCATAAGATGAGGAGACTAAAACTCCCCTTGTTTTTCCAAGAGATTAAATCACCCCCCAATTGAACGAGAAAGTGGAAACACCAGGAGGCCAAACTTTAAAAAAAAGTTTTCTGTCTCCTCGCATAAATAACCACCTTAGTGGACGATTTGGCCCTCAGAGTTTGCAGCATCTATTCTTTTCTGTTCACCTCTGTTAAGTCATTTCATCACCATGTACCCAAATAACAAATATTTGCCAGACGGTAAAAGAAATGTGGCTTAAATCAAAGACTGAAACCAATCACACTGATAACTCATTGTGAATAGCTGTACTCCTAAAGGCTACAGAGCCAAACTTGCTTATGAGGTTATCCAAGATTGTGTTGTTTGCACTTGTAATTATTTATGTGGAGTTCCTACAATCCATTCCAGGCTGCTAGATCTTTGTTTATCCTCACTTCAAAGGTAAAATTCTTTTAGACAGCCAGGTAGTTTGGCAGCAACTCACTACTCTGCCTTCAACAAAGGAGTCCAGGATTTTCCATGAAAAAAATTTTTTTTTTTTTTTTTTTAAACAGAAATCCAGGTTTTCCTCCCAGAGCTTTTACCTAAAAGCCAAAGACCATAAACAAACTATTAAAAACAATGTTTGCAAACTAGAAGTAAGGTGTGATTTTGGCAAGCATCCACAGACACATCTGGGTAGTAAAAAGGGATCCAGAAATGGGTATATACCCTCTTGGATATTACATGGATCAATTCCAATGCAGTATTTGCAAATTTATATAACTATTTATGAGCTAGAAAATCAACACATGGAACATATGCAGTGTTATAGCTTAGATCTGAATTGATTCTCCTGCACACCATGACATCCTTCTCATTTTTCTTTTTATGTTACTAACCTGCATGGCATTCGAGGCACAATTAACACTGGTACCCTTCAGGGGAAGAATGGAAAAAAATCAGTAGTCATTTAAGCAGAGTCAGTCAGTCTAGAAGTGCCTCATTTTATCCATATCCAAAATGCAACACTGCTGAAAATAAGAGAACAGGTCAGTATCAGCAAGTGTGTCAGCAGCACAGAAGTAAATTTAGGCCTCCTGGGCTTCACAAAGAGGTGTCCTCTTCTATGCAACTTCACCATTTAAGAACATTATAAGGGCAGAGAAACTCTAGCTGGGGAAAAAATTCAGTGTGTACCAGATATCTCCTCAGGGAGGTGGCATGCTGCCCCCTGCCTCACTTATCCTTCACCACAGGGACAAAGGGAAATATTTTTACCAATATATTTCTTATTTATATTTCTGCTATCAGGAAGAACTGAACATAAAGGACCCAAGCCTGAAAAATCTCTCTCAGTATAGAGTCCCTACTGATTTCACGAGCCAGCTTATGCCACTGACACTCTCATAGCAGAGATACATTATGCTTCTTTGCCATGTTGTTCCTTTGGGCACATACTTATGGAAAACCTCTGTCTTGCCTACAGTTTTTCCTACCAGCACCATAATACTATATCTTTATATTTAAAGACACTATTTGATATAACAGCTCTAAAGGCTAAGTGCTGCCCCACGGAAAACCTCTTAGAAAGCTCTATTTTAAAAAATATAGTCTATTTCTATAGGTCTTTCCCCTTAATTTTAATTATTCTAATTTTAATTCTATATTTGACTGAAAACATTATTTTTGTTTCATAAGAGCACCTGCTCGTGGGTCTCATTTCTAACCTGCAAACTCCTCTGTAAGTGACATGAAAATCAGTTGGTTTAGAAGTTATCCTGGCATAGACAGATGAATGGCGAAGGCAGAAAAAGCCACAGGAGGGTGTCAGCATATGCCAAGGTTGCCATGCCTCAACTGAACACTGAACACTGACTAGTACATAACTGGAACAGTCTAGCTCACCTGTGTGGTGTTACTGTTAAAACAGGTATTACAGTTCTAAGAATGTATTTAGACTTCATGGAATGCTTGTGAGTTGCTGCATGCATTAATCTCACTTATGACCTCTGTATCCCATACTTCAACATAATATAGGACCATTTGTATTGTAAGCCTCTGCAGTTATGGAAATCAGCAGATAGGAGAGAGACGTTCATTAGTGTGAAATGCTGGCCAGCCCCGCAGAGAAGGCCCACCAGCACCTGATGTTCTATAATAGTTCATGTAAGAGGACAAAAAGACTGTTGATTACTCTCATCCAGTCCCATAGTGAGGAGATGTGCAAATGAACTTCTCCCACCAGCTGAGCTGATAGTTCAGAGAAGGGGGAAAAGGGAATAAAAATCCCTGGCAAAGAGAAACCCTCTCTATGCTGCTCGGTCTCTGGAGGGTAAGGTTTTCTAGGCATAAAGTAAGACCTCCCCAGTGTTTAGCCTGGGTTAGCCCTAAGGGACATATGGAGCTTGCTTATTACAGATGTTTCTATGACCTTTTGAAACATAAGACTAACTCATTTGAGTGTGTTTACCTGCTTTAACCTCGTAAATAACTCGTTTCCTTTTCCTAGTGAATACATCTTTAGACTGTTTTTGGTGTGAGATCTAAGGGGCAACAGACCTGGGAGAAGTGACTATCCCTTGAGACTGGGAGTAACCTGAATATGGCTGTGATTTTTGGTGTAAGGGACTATCTACAACAAAGGCAAGCTTGCCTTGGTGAAAGGTAGATCGGAGCACCTGTGACTCCACGGCTAGGCTGTTAGTGCTTGAGGAGTTTACACTTGATAACTGGTTGGTAAAATTTAAGTATAGACCTTACAGCCAATTTGGTGTGTGCGCCCTGCTTCTCAACAGTCTGCCCTGAGGTTGGTATTCATACTCTTGAGCCATTGCAGGACAACTTGACAGAGGGAAACAGATCCCACAAAACCATTTCTAGCCTACCTACTCTCCCACTCCAGATTCAAGCTCTGAGTGAGGAAAAAGCAGCTGCTAAATTCCTGGGCAATAGCAATTTTGCTTTTTCGTGAAAAAGCAAAGAGAAACAAGGAAAAAAGAGAAAAAAATAAATCGACAAAGAAGTTTCAAGTTGGACAGATATTCCAACATTCCCATGAGGTGTGAATGACTTTTTAATACTGATACTGAGTCTGCTATCACTATATTTGGTAGTGCTCTTAGTTAATATCAGCGTTAGGGTGTTGGTTATGCTTGGATTAGTAAATTGTCCCTTTGCCAGAACACATGTAAATGAATTGCCAATACGATTAATAAGAAATAAAATCAACAAGTCAGATTTAGATACTGGCACTTTTTTAAAAAAGTAGGTTTCTTTCTTTTTAGAACAGTTATGATTTTCTCTAATATGCCGTTATCCTTTTCCCCATCCCACACCGGCACTCATATCCTCATCTCCACATGCAAACATGCTCACAGACAGACACAGACACATCCCATATTGCTCATTAAGATCACTGCAGAATCTTAGCGTCAAGTACTATTAAATAATCAGAGAGTTACTAATACTGACTGGATGCTTACAGTGTAGATCAGCCCTGGACAAAGTCCCTAAAGGTCTGAGGGCATTCCTGAAACAGCATTATTTTCCATGTAATTGATGAAAGGAAGCCAGATGGCAACGTACTTGATTGCTTAGACATGTCTCTTCTAAAGTTGGTAATCTTTTCCACAATGAGGACATCCCAAATTTAAACAAGTCATATGTCCAGTCTCCCCACTACCTCATTTTGACTGGCTGCATCTCTGTTTGCCACTCCCCAGTGATCAGTTTTGGACAATATTCTTGCATGCGAGGACGACACAAAGCGAAGGGTGCCTCACTAAGGAGAGACAACTTCAAACATACCTAAATTTAGTGGACTTTTCAGATTATCACTTGCAGAAAATGCATGTAAAAGAAAGAGAGAGAGAGAGAGAGAGAGTGTGTGTTTATATAGAGACGTGAACCTTCAGATCTTTTTATTGCTGCATTTAGATGATGTTGTAACACACTAGTTGAGAAGAAGTATTTACATGGGACAAAAGATGGAGCAGATCCAATTCCTACAAATGGGAATGTATCTCCCTTGTCTATATAACTCCTGCTAACTTTAATACAATAGTCACCATTAAAAGTCTTTACAACCATCCTTTAAAACAAAAACAGTGTTCTCCATACCAAGTATAGGCTCTAATCCTGCAAACATTAAGTCCATACATACCCCAGCAACCCTATAGAAAGAACTTGAAAAATTTACCCAGGACCTAATAGTCCAAGAATTAAGCCTACTCCCCAGACAGAAATATACTAGTGCCTGAGCTGGTCAGATACTCACTCCTACAGGATCTTCAGGCCCAAGAACTCCCAAGTGACTGAACTCCTCACCTCCAATTCATACTACACATACAGTGTGCACACGCACACACCCCACACGTTGTAATTCACGTGTATTATGAGAGCCTAGAGGTCTCAACCAGAATTGGGGCCCCATTTACTAGGCGCTGTAAAAACATATAAAGACACAGTCTCAAAGATCCTTATTGGCCCCAGCCCTAACCCCAGCTTGGGGATACTTACTGGCTCCAACCCAAAACTCTAGCCTAGGGAGCCTGCCAACCCCAACCCTAACTGGCTTAATTTGCCCCAACCTACTCCATCCCACCAACAGATGAATTTATTCTCAGTTTGCACACCAAATCTTCTTTTTGATTAGCAAGAACATCCTTCCTCCAGTGCACTCTGCTGGGGTGACAAGGTCGTTTTGGCAGGATCCTCCCACACATGTACTGGGTGACTGACCATCTGCCCTCTCATCCTGGGATACCTGCAAAGATGGCCACCCTGAGAGCACAGCTGCCATACACCCATGTCTCATAAGGGTATGTCTTCACTGGGTTTTAGCCCAACCTCGCCCCACCACCCACACAGAAAAACCTCTAACCAGATTAGGAGGTGCTTTAAACCTGGGCTATCTTAAACAGCTGAGGGGGGTTAGTTAGAGCCTGTTTCAACTCAGTCTGGAACCAGCGAATTTTGCAGTTGGAACACAGGCAAAAAAAAAAAAATTACTCAAGTGTTGATAGTTCCTAATTCCCCCGCCAATGACAGACCAGTTCTCCTGTAATTGAGACAACTGACTGGGAAAGAATCCTAGAACACTGCAGTACAAAGGACCATGGGATATGCCCCCAAACACACATGGACAAGTGCAGAAACAGTGAGGACACAGTAACATAAGTAGAACTTCATTGAGGGGATGCTTGCAACTGGACTAGACTAATCTGGTTGCTGAGACCCAGGTGCCAATCAACCAGGCTAACCACCAATGAAGACACACACTAACAGTGGCAACAGCACAGGAGCTGTTTCTCTGCAGACTTAGGAAGACATCAATGCACTGTTTACAATTAGTCCACGTTTGGAAAGATTTCTTCAAAACCCAGAAAACCAGAAACTTAATTCTTTTTTAAATGAAAGCTTAGATTCTGCAGAAGTTGATGGCACTCACCCACACAGATTCCTACTGGCCCTGGACAAGACAATTTTTTCAAGTCTTAGTCATAGGGATTACCATAAATATTGCCACTGACATAATAAGGCATCAGTAAGGCCTCTTAGAAATCCTATATAGACAAAATTAAAACAGAATGAATGCCAGTGAATATTAACTATTTGAAAATAATTTAAAAGAGTCTAACAGCAACCATAAGTAAGAGGGCTCCATTACAGAAGCAGTTATTTCTCATCAAATACTCATACCAGAAAGTACTATCACAATAACACATTATTGCTTTATATCTGCAATTAGATTCTACATGAGTCTTAGCTGACCTAAATTCTTCCAGCATGAACATCTATTTTTGATCAATAATTCCAAATGCACACAATGAGTTACAATGCACACATGATTTACATAATGCCACCTACCTGCAGCTGCTAAACACAAAATCATCAAAGCAAACACTGGAATCACACAACTTGAAGTCATTTTTGCAACACTGGGTCTTCTCAAATCAACTCCTTTTGTAGCTCTTCATGTAGATGTACTTCCTTTGAAAATCAGTGGTATATGCTTTGAAATCAAGTCTTCCAGACTTTTAATTGCCTACTGAGAGAAAAAAATACATTTTAATAGAAATGTGTCTTACAGAAATGTCCTCATCTATTTAAAATTATATCTTTTTTGTATCATATCTAACAAAACAGAGATATTTCTTAAAGGAGAATTATACAAGTATATTTTACACTGCTGAATATCCTAAGTACCAAAAGGGACACTAAGCACATAACTAATCTTTTCCCCTTTCATTTTTCTACCTTGTCCATCCTCCCAAAATAATCACACCAGCTATGTCCTGTTCCAAACAGAAGGACACAGCTAGAATTGGAGTCCTGCTGAAGCCCAGAAAACGCCCATATGGTCTCAAGTAAGTTTATTTTAAGTATGCAAATTTCTTTGGGTCACTGAAGTCAGAAGATATATTACCCAATCTTAAGAATATCATGAGAGGAGTTGCCCACACACAGTTTATAAGTAACACAGCAACTCTGACTTGCATTTCTAAATTGGCACCACAAACTCGAAAACCATTTGAAAGATCCTGAAACTAAAACATTTGTTAGAGTAAACACAAAACCCCCTAAACCTACAACTAACTTAATATACTTTTACAAGAGAAGGTAGAATGCCCCTACCCTACACTGGCTCTCTTTCAAGCAACTAGCTGCCCAGAATAAGGGCATGAAATTACACTACGAAATTAGGTCAATTTTATAGAAGTCAATCTTTAGAAAGCAATTTTGTACAGTCGATCGTGTATGTCCCCACTAAGCGCAGTAGGTCGGCGGAGCGCGTCCTCAATACTGTGGCTAGCATCGACTCACTGAGTGGTGCACTTTCGGTAGCTATCCCACAGTCCCCGCTCCTGACTGGAATTCTGGGTTAAGGTTGATACAGTGGAACACTGATTCTGGGCCCGGCAAACAAGCACAGACTGGTGGGACCGCATAGTGTGGCGGGTATGGGATGATTCCCAGTGGCTGCGCAACTTTTGCGGGCGTAAGGCCACTTTCATGAAACTTTGTGAGTTGCTTTCCAGCCGCCCTGAAGTGCAGGAATACCAAGATGAGACCTGCCCTGATAGCTGAGAAGCGAGTGGCGATAGCCCTGTGGAAGCTTGCAACGCCTGACTCCTACCAGTCAGTTAGGAATCAATTCGGAGTGGGCAAATCTACCATGGGGGCTGCTGTGATCCAAGTAGCCAAGGCAATCAATATCCTTCTGCTAACAAGGGCAGTGACTCTGGGAAATGTGCAGGTCATAGTGGATGGCTTTGCTGCAATGGGGTTCCCTAATTGAAGTGGGGTGAAAGACAGAATCCATATCCTGATCTTGGCACCGCACCTCCTTGCCAAATAGTACATAAACTGCAAGGGGTACTTCTCAAGGGTGCTGCAAGCACTGGTGGATCACAAGGGACGTTTCACCAACATCAACGTGGGAAGGTCGGGAAAGGTGCATGATGCTCGCATCTTTCGGAACTCCAGGCTGTTTGAAAAGCTGCAAGAAGGGACTTTCTTCCCAGACCAAAAAATTACCATTGGGGATGTTGAAATGCCAATAGTTATCCTTGGAGACCCAGCCTGCCCCCTGCTCTCAAGGCTCATGAAGCTGTACACAGGCAGCCTGGACAGCAGTAAGGAGCAGTTCAACTATAGGCTGACCAAGGGCAGAATGGTGGCAGAAAGCTCCCCCCTCCTCACCTCCTTCTCCTTACCCCCAGTGCACCACGTCCCTGCTCCTTCCCCTCCCTCCCAGCGCTTCCTGCCACCTAACAGATGTTTGGAGGTGCTTAGGACTTTCCATGAGGGAGGGGGAGGAGCGGGGACGTGGCGCGCTCAGGGGAGGAGTCGGAGAAGAGACAGGGTGGGGCAGGGATTTGGGGGAAGGGGGTGGAATGGGAGCAGAAAAGGGGCGGGGCTGGGGTTGGAAAAGGTGGGGTGGGGCAGGGACTGTGGGGAAGGGGTGGAATGGGGGGCGAGAAGAGAGAGGCCGGGCAGGGGCAAGGCCAGGGGTAAGGCAGGAGTCGAGCACCCATAGGGCAGAGGGGAAGTCAGTGCCTATGATCTGGGATGGCTCCTGGAGGCCAACACCATCGAAATTAGACAGCGCTGTGTCTGCACTACCCCAAACTCGACCCAGAAAGGTTGATTTTAGCTCTACTCCTCTCGCTGGGGAGGAGCACAGCAGTTGATTTTAAGAGGCCTTTAGGTCGGTGGAAGGGGTTGGTTGTGTAGCTGCATTGCTTATAAAATCGACCTAACGCAGCTAAATTCGACCTAACCTCGTAGTGAAGACCAGACCTAAGAATCTGAAGTCAGCAAGAAGGGAACTGGAACGCTGATAACATTCAATCAAATAAAGCAAATATATTTTATTTCATTACCAGCCTTCTCAAACACAAAATGACAGAAGATGCCTCAGCAACCACCAATAGATTACTATAAAGCAATGTAAGGTCTTAAAAATAACCCCCACAAACTGGGTGATAGAACAGAACAGAGCTGAGCTGACAGAGAATTCCAAACTGAAGACTAACTGAAGACTAACTCTTTGTTAGTCAATGTTTCTCTATGGCTCTCAATTCATTCTTCAATTTCTTCCTCAAGGATGTTGACGAAGCCATCACCACCCACTTACCTGGCCACCTGAACAATGTGTTTCACTTCTTTGTCAATGGTTGGAAAACTGTTAAAATCATTCACACATTCTTTCCATAGGTTTCACCAACATGCATTGACTGTTTCAGGCTTGATTGCATCACTTATATTAAACATTCAATGGATGTAATTGGCAATGTTGAAGGACTTCCAACACTCCATCACATTAAGATTGGGATCAGCATCCATACTGCTACATATCCATGAGAACGTAAGCCTCGTGTACGTGGCCTTGAAACAGCGAATCATGCCTTGGTCGAGAGGTTGGAAGATGGAGGTGGTATGGGGGGTGGGGGTGAGAAAGACTACTTCAATGTCGTTATGTGCAAACTGGAGTGCTGCAGGGTGGCCAGGAACATTGTCTACGATTAGCAACACTTTAAATTCAAGTCCTTTCTCTTCTCTTTGAGGTACCACTTGACCTCCGGAATGAAATGCTTGTGGAACCAATCCAGAAGCGATGCAGCCCTCACCCAAGCCTTTTTATTTGATTGCCAGAACACAGGCAGGAGATTTTTGTTCCTGCCTTTTACGGCACGGGGATTTGCAGCCCTGTAGAGCAAGCCCGGCTTTATTAAATGCCCAGACACATTGCCACAAAACACAGTCACACGGTCTTTAGCTGCTTTGAAGCCAGGGGCTTGTCTTTCTGATTTTGAAGTGTAAGTGCGGTTGGGCATTTTTTTTTCCCAGAAGAGCCCAGTCTTGTCAGCATTAAAAACTTGTTCCGGAAGATAGCCCTTTTCTTCTCTGATTTTCTTTAATTGTTCGGGGTAGGCTTTTGCCGCCTCTTCATTCACAGATGCAGCTTCATCAGTAGTCTGCACGTTTTTGAGGTTGAAGTGGTTCCTAAAAAACTGTTAAGCCAACCTTGGCTGGCTTTGAATTCCTTCTCATCAGAAAGCTGTCCCTCTTTGGTGGGAGGTTTGAACAGCACAGAGAGGCTAAGAGCCTTTTCTCGCAACAGGTTGCCATCGATAGGCACGTGTTTACAGTTCATGTCTTCCAGCCATAAGTTTAATACTTTTTCAGTCTTCACTAAAGTCTCATCACGCACCTGGCTCGTCACCTTAGCAGTTATTGGAGCACTTGATGCCACGGCTTGACGAATTTCTCTCTCTCCAATCTTGATGGCACGGATGCTAGATTCATTGCGGCCATATTTACGCACCACGCTGGAGACCGACATACCGTCTCTCAATAAGTCCAACACAGCCAGTTATTCCTCCTGCGTTGGAACAGATCACTGTTTCTTCAGTTGAGCATCAGATGAAGTAGTTGGCTTGCATTTAGGGGCCATGTTGTATAACAAATACGTACAGTATCTTTAAACACTAGAATCACACTCAGCGCGGCAAGATGCTCACACTATGAGAGGCACATGGGAACTGAGACCGACTGAGGGAACAGCAGATTCATGTCTCCCATCTCATGCTCACTCCGAGGCATATGCTCATTGAATGAGATGGTGGGCGGAACTGCCCACACTATTTACAGGTATCTTGTTATTTTTCTCTTTCTTTTTTTTTTTTGACAAGCACATATAGTTGAATTCACGTAAGTTAAATGCGTGTATGATGCGACTCATAGCAAATCCATATTTGCTATAGAACAGAATGAATACTGAGAAAATTACTTTTAAAATGATGAGTCCTTTCTGTTTAAACTAACACAAAACAAAGCAATCCAGCTGTAGGTTGAAAGCTACTGTCAGCAAGATTAACATGTGAAAGTCTGGTGGTTAGCACAAAGAACAGACAGCCCACTAAGTGGGAGGGATGACTGCTTTGAATTAAGATGTGAAAAATGTACAGAAAAACAGGAACCTAAACTGTTCAACTACAGTAGCAAATGGAGTTGAGACAAGAGACATTTCCAAGAGACTCATCCCCACAAGGGTACACCTGGATAACTACTTTTGTGAGCAAGGTCACAGGAGAGCAAATAAAAATTGTGATAACTGAAGGATCCCAGTGAGGAAGAGTGAGAGAGGATGACATGAAACATCCAAGAGCAGAATTTGCATCTCCAACACTGGCTGCCAAAAAGGGTCTCAGAGACCAACTAGACCTCAAAAAAAACATAGTGCAGAAAAGCAAAATATTGCTATTTTCCTAAAATGACACAAAGGGAATACACCTAGATTAGTTAAGCAGAGTATAAAACTAGATACATTGTGCATGCTATTTACTTGTTTGAATTCAATTGTCTCTGCTTATTCTTAATAAATCTTGTGTTACTTGTGAGGATTTCATGCACACCATCCCAGAGATGTGAGACAACCTTCCAACTATAAGAGAGAGTGCCAAGGAAGAGCATCTAGAGCCCAGTCCAGTGAGGATTTTTCAGTCAAGAAGGCACAGACAAGAGGATCCTCTTAATTTAGGTCTGTTGCAGTAAGGCCTGTGGTCCTAATGAAGAAGAAATGTCTAATGACCACAGACAAGGATCAGGTTTAAGAGGACAAAAAACAATAATCAAGGTGCAATCACCACCTATTCAAGTCAAGAAAAACATGTATTCTACATGTTAATGGAGCTAGAAAGAGAGACTGAAACCTATACAATGATGAAGACTATTACGGAGCAGAGAGACTGAATTAATTGCTGAGTTTTAATTTGTATCTTAGAAACATTCAGTAAACTTGTAAACACATAAACATGAAGTTCCTAGATGGTTGTCACTATGCTAAACACTATGGCTGTTCTGAACCACATGGTAATAGCAGGGACAGATCTCAGATCCTCCTCCCTCCAAAAGCACAACTCTCGCTACCTCTTAAAGAATCTGTTATCTGCTAGCACAGTCTGTGGCAGACAGCTGAGAGAATCTGATGCCATCCTGCTAGCACAAAGTGGTAAACACACATACAAGACAGTTCACTACAATATCTCACCAATATCCCTACCTTTACATTTGCTTCATATTTGTTTCTTTGTAAGTATCTAAAAATCAAATTTCCCCAGAACTTCCAGTCTTCTCACAGGAGTCTTTAAAACTATCTTCTTCTGCATCAGCATAAAGGCTGTGTGAGCAAGTCAGTTTTAATACTAAAACTTGCTCAGGGTTTTCAGAAGTTAAAGCATCCTGCTTCAGACAATGTCTTTACTTAAAGATGTCTTTCTCATAGGCGGCTTCCTGTTCTCACTGACAGAGACTGCCAAGCTCTGCATATTGAATACCCAAGCACACTTTTATTTGGTCTACTTCTGTATTTTTAGCTAAATGACTATTGCATCGTATTCCCATTAGCATCTTTACTCCTATCTCCTTTTCTTCTTCTAATTCTTTCAGCTATTTCTCCCTACTACTCCTTTTTCTCTAAGGCCCAGCACAGTAATAAGTATGTCTGCATAAGGCCACAGAAAAATTCTGGGGGGCTTCCGTTTCCTATTTTGGACTTGCATTGCATGGGAGCTGGACAGACTCATTGTTCAACCAGGTCCTTAATGCTCTAATTTTACCTTTTATTTCTGTTCCTCCAAACCCTTTCTCCAAATGTCACCATCTGTTTAATTATATCCTCCCCTTTGTATGTATGTCCTGGCTTTGCTTTAAATCCATCTCCATTCTATCATCTTCCCCATGGAGACTTTTCCTTCACTGGCTGAAGAATAGCTTCCACTTCCTCTTTTCCTTGTCACAGCAGGCTCTATTTCATGCTGTCTCCCTTCCATGCTCACAGCCAGAGGTTGTAACCCTCAAAAGGTAAAATACCACACCACAGTACTCCCCCATCATGCGGCAACAGCTCATAAACACTTTGGTTACCAATGTGAGCCAAATCCTACTCACCTTAATCATGGACTTCAATGGGAACTACTCAGGAGAAGCAAGCAGGATTTGTCCCTGTGTTGTTTTGCCATAGCAACGCGAACCCAAGTTTCTAGGGCATCCAAGAAAACCCTTCAAAGCCAAAGCTTCTTCATTTTTTGTTTTAAACATGGCAACCATTTTACTTATTTAACCACAATCCCATTGATTCTCTGTACAATAAAAATGTGCATTCCACTGCACAAATAAAAAGCCAATGATTTGTAATCAAATATGTCCAAGCCCAATTTAGATGCTAGATTCAGTTACACAAGCATTCAATACACAAAGTGAAACATGGTTTTTGAAAGAGAAATATTATAACCCCAATCCTATTAAACATCCATTTTTCAAGATATGTCTTTTTTTAAAACTTGATGACACTTATTCTCTTAATACTGTATGATTTGCATATGTACAGGCTAGAAGGCAGACTAACTGTATTAGCAAATATTATTGTGGGATTCAAAATGCACATCAATCGTTTTCATGTCTACATCTAAAACTGTGCAGAACTTAAACAGTAACTTATTCATAAACTATTAAGGAGACTGATTCTGCTTTATAAACACCAAAGTAGTTTCATTTCCAGGGAATAAGGAGAGTAATAAAACTAAATATCCTGACATATCAAAAGCTCAGGGAAAAAGTTATTCTGATGCCTAGCAGTTCATATGCTGCTGTGCTTGTAATGGGACATTTCAACAAGTCACAGTTAAAGGCTATGGGAACTGGAACAGGGCCAAGGGAAGAGGCTTTATGCCACTTAGAAACTGTGCCCCCTCTATTCCAGATTGCTTTTGTTTTAACATTTTGTTTGTTTATTTGTACACTAATGTTTTACAATGTGTTCTGTCAAATTACAGGAAGCTACAAAACATGCACAATCGGTCCCTGAAAGAAAAGACAATTTCACCCTTTTTGCTTGCAAGGCCCTGATAGCAGCAAATCAGATTTCCATCACAGCATGAATATTGCACACATTTGGCACAAAGGTCTGGCTAGGATCAGAGACAGCCATTCTCAGTCTAAATCTACACTCAAGTTTCCCTTCAGCCTACACAGGATTTGCTGTCAACTCACTTTAATTGTTGTGAGTTTACATCAGAAAAGCAAAATCATTAAACCAGACACTGTGGTGTCTGAACCACCACTGCAGGATAGGTCCTGAATACAAAAGAATAGACTGGAAGAAGACAGAAGAGAAACCATCTTCTTGTAGGTTATAGAGATTTTTCCTAAAGAGCGAGCTAGGGGGGCAGCTCTTTCTAGGGTAAGGGCAGGGTTTCTTTGTTACAGGAACTAAGGGACAATGCATATGGAACAAGCACTTGAGACGTCTCTATAAGAGAATCAGGGAGGACATGGAGGTAGCTCTTTATAGGATTCAGGCATAGGGGGCTCTCCCAGGTGGAAGGGGAAAGTCCTCTCAGCAAAAACATCTGATGGCATATATAAGACTGAACTTATATCCTGGACTTCAGGAAAGCAGACTTCGACTCCCTCAGGGAACAGATGGCCAGGATCCCCTGGGGGACTAACGTGAAGGGGAAGGGAGTCCAGGAGAGCTGGCTGTATTTCAAGGAATCCCTGTTGAGGTTACAGGGACAAACCATCCCGATGAGTCGAAAGAATAGTAAACATGGCAAGCGACCAGCTTGGCTTAATGGTGAAATCCTAGCGGATCTTAAACATAAAAAAGAAGCTTACAAGAAGTGGAAGGTTGGACATATGACCAGGGAAGAGTATAAAAATATTGCTCGGGCATGTAGGAAAGATATCAGGAGGGCCAAATCGCACCTGGAGCTGCAGCTAGCAAGAGATGTCAAGAGTAACAAGAAGGGTTTCTTCAGGTATGTTGGCAACAAGAAGAAAGCCAAGGAAAGTGTGGGCCCCTTACTGAATGAGGGAGGCAACCTAGTGACAGAGGATGTGGAAAAAGCTAATGTACTCAATGCTTTTTTTGCCTCTGTTTTCACTAACAAGGTCAGCTCCCAGACTGCTGCGCTGGGCATCACAGAATGGGGAAGAGATGGCCAGCCCTCTGTGGAGATAGAGGTGGTTAGGGACTATTTAGAAAAGCTGGACGTGCACAAGTCCATGGGGCCGGACAAGTTACATCCGAGAGTGCTGAAGGAATTGGCGGCTGTGATTGCAGAGCCCTTGGCCATTATCTTTGAAAACTCGTGGTGAACGGGGGAAGTCCCGGATGACTGGAAAAAGGCTAATGTAGTGCCAATCTTTAAAAAAGGGAAGAAGGAGGATCCTGGGAACTACAGGCCGGTCAGCCTCACCTCAGTCCCTGGAAAAATCATGGAGCAGGTCCTCAAAGAATCAATCCTGAAGCACTTACATGAGAGGAAAGTGATCAGGAACAGTCAGCATGGATTCACCAAGGGAAGGTCATGCCTGACTAATCTAATCGCCTTTTATGATGAGATTACTGGTTCTGTGGATGAAGGGAAAGCAGTGGATGTATTGTTTCTTGACTTTAGCAAAGCTTTTGACACGGTCTCCCACAGTATTCTTGTCAGCAAGTTAAGGAAGTATGGGCTAGATGAATGCACTATAAGGTGGGTAGAAAGCTGGCTAGATTGTCGGGCTCAACGGGTAGTGATCAATGGCTCCATGTCTAGTTGGCAGCCGGTGTCAAGTGGAGTGCCCCAGGGGTCGGTCCTGGGGCCGGTTTTGTTCAATATCTTCATAAATGATCTGGAGGATGGTGTGGATTGCACTCTCAGAAAATTTGCAGATGATACTAAACTGGGAGGAGTGGTAGATACGCTGGAGGGGAGGGATAGGATACAGAAGGACCTAGACAAATTGGAGGATTGGGCCAAAAGAAATCTGATGAGGTTCAATAAAGGATAAGTGCAGGGTCCTGCACTTAGGATGGAAGAATCCAATGCACCGCTACAGACTAGGGACCGAATGGCTAGGCAGCAGTTCTGCGGAAAAGGACCTAGGGGTGACAGTGGACGAGAAGCTGGATATGAGTCAACAGTGTGCCCTTGTTGCCAAGAAGGCCAATGGCATTTTGGGATGTATAAGTAGGGGCATAGCGAGCAGATCGAGGGATGTGATCGTTCCCCTCTATTCGACACTGGTGAGGCCTCATCTGGAGTACTGTGTCCAGTTTTGGGCCCCACACTACAAGAAGGATGTGGATAAATTGGAGAGAGTCCAGCGAAGGGCAACAAAAATGATTAGGGGTCTAGAGCACATGACTTATGAAGAGAGGCTGAGGGAGCTGGGATTGTTTAGTCTGCAGAAGAGAAGAATGAGGGGGGATTTGATAGCTGCTTTCAACTACCTGAAAGGGGGTTCCAAAGAGGATGGCTCTAGACTGTTCTCAATGGTAGCAGATGACAGAACGAGGAGTAATGGTCTCAAGTTGCAATGGGGGAGGTTTAGATTGGATATTAGGAAAAACTTTTTCACTAAGAGGGTGGTGAAACACTGGAATGCGTTACCTAGGGAGGTGGTAGAATCTCCTTCCTTAGAGGTTTTTAAGGTCAGGCTTGACAAAGCCCTGGCTGGGATGATTTAACTGGGAATTGGTCCTGCTTCGAGCAGGGGGTTGGACTAGATGACCTTCTGGGGTCCCTTCCAACCCTGATATTCTATGATTCTATGATTCTATGAAGGTAACATTTTCAAAAGTATCAAAGTCCCATTTTCAAAAATAACTTAAGTCTCATTGAAAGTCAGTGGGAGGCTAGGAGGCCAAATTCCATTGTAAGTCAATAGGAGCCTAAATCATTTTTGAAAATGGGACTTAGGCTCCAAATTTAGGGTAAAATTTTCAGAAGTGCCTAACAAAAAACCCACAGTAACTACAGCACAGAGATCTGCAGGACAGACCTAGAGACCATCAGAAAAGATTAGCAGGCTCTAAGGAATAGGTCTATACAACCCTTCCCCTTCAAAAGTTATGTTTCTTTGGCCTAATCACCTTATTTTTATGGTTTCTAATTGGAAACAGAATAAGTTTCCTGGCATTAGAGTATCTTACTCACTACAAATACTCTTGCCAACTACCTCACAGAAATACCATTAATCTTGGCTTTATTTGGCTCAGTCCCTAACTGCACACCTAAGCCAAAATGATAATCTCTCAAGAACCCTTGCTGTAACCCTGGATAAGGCATCATCTTCTTATGGCCAGTCATAGCAACAGAGTCACAGCAGGATGGAACCTTACCTCCACCCAGGTAAGGTCTTGTCTAGGTAAGAGATCTCATCGAAGGCACTCTCTTACAAATCACTGATGCAATTATTTTTTTTCATACATAGCAAAAGATTATCTAAAACAAGTCCTAATGGGAGAACTCCCTATCATAAAACAAACTGCATTAATCTTTGGCAGATTTAAATCTGGGGTAGGAGCCATGTTCCCTTAAGGAAGTAAAATAATGATTGTTTGCAAGTTTGCACACAAAGAATCCCCTGAAGGGGAAAAAGTGGGCAAAGTTTTTACAAACAAACTTCCCCATGGTCATTTGCAATAGGAAGTTAAAAGTGATAAATGGGTTAAAATAATTGGAAACAGTTACGTAAAAAATGGCAAAAAGATGTATTAAAACGTTTATAAGAGCAATAAGAGATAAAAGTTTCACTCTGGAGCAACATTTACTGAATTTTACTCACTAAAATACATACTTTAGAAAGAAAGCATAACAGTTTATCTCCTAAAGCTGCTAAGCAAAAATCCCATTAAGATATTCATCAGTCAGTAATCAGTCTCTAAATCTTCAGAAGCACATTTATGAGTTAGGAAACTTCTCCCACATATGTGGGGAAGACCTTATAGTGCAACATTGGTAAAACAATGAGTCAAAAGGTGCTTCCCTTTGAGTAGGCGTCATCTATCCTCCCACAAATTGTCTACCAGATAATCATTGTAATCTATTTATTATGCAGAAAAGCACATTTAAGTTGAAGTGAGATATTTGTTCTTAAAAAATTAATATAGGAAAATAAAGGCATGTTCCAAAACAGTGTGCAAAAGGACTTGGCACACAAATTTCTGTGCATCACCTGCACATGCCACTCTGAATTTACAATCCATATATTTCAATTCAACTACAACTTGTGAAAACACTTGGGGTTTTTTAGGAAAAGGGAAGACTTTCAATCGCCTAATGAACATAAAAAAAAAAACAAAACACTCATTTATCCATAAGGGCTGAAAAAAGCTCCAAACAGCATGTAATTAGTTATGAGTGCAAGGATTGGAGGGAGTGGGGTGGGAAGACTGCAAGAAGTCTGTGAGCCTACACAAATGGTATGCAAATCTTAAAACCCATGGAGCCTGGCTCAGCAGGGGACCTTTGCACCCTAGTGAACTTTTGGTGGGTGAACCAAGGCCACTGGATCTATGACTACTGGGATACGCTGGGTATATCTCCCTATTCAAGAAGGTGGTAGGGGAAAAGAACAAGTTATACCAACTGTGGCTCCACTACTGCTCAGAACCCTTAAGAGGAACTGATCCCTACTGACCGCTGGAGACTTCCTTAGCACACAGTACAAGCTGCATATGGGGGGGATAATTTGGCCTTTTCATGTGAACAACTGTAGCAGTCATACCAAATAGAAGCCTTCCCAAGAACTCAGAATAGCAATTTTGTAAATCATAACAAAATTTGACTAACCTGTCATAACTAAAATATAAAGTATTTTAAGACTATTGTTAATACCATACTACCATCATTCTCAAGTACATTGGACCAAATTTATCCCTAGTATAACCCCAATGCTTCTGTAAATTTAAGGAAGATTAAAACATTCAGAGCGTGTCTGCATTTGAAAGTTGTTGTGGGTTTTGTTCTGAATCACTTAACACAGATAAGTTGCTGTGTGAGCAGTGCATCCACAATGCATTGTTATCCCCAGTTAAACTATCTCCTTTTGGGATCAGTACTTCTACCATGGCCCTGAATTGTTTCAAAATAAGCACTCAGCATTCTAGGCAGACCGCCCATAGTGCGATGATCTGTCAGTAGGCTCTGTGCATTCTTGGATTTTTCTCAATTCACAGTGCAGATCACTGCTTATGGGCTCAGCCAACAAGCACTGACTGGTGGGACATGATAGCGATACAGACTGGCATGACCAGCAATGGTGGCTGAACTTCAGGATGACAAAGGCCACCTTCTTAGAAACCCTATGCGGAGCTCACCCTGGAGCTGCAACTGTGAAACAACTACATGAGAGTTCCCCTCAGTGTAGATATGTACGTGGCCATTGTTATCTGGAAGCTCACAACCCCCTAATTTCTACCAGTGAATATCTAACCAGTTTGGTGCTGGTAGATCAACCATTAGGGCAGTTGTAATGGAGTTGTGGCCTGCTACCAAGAAAGTGCTGTTCCCCCAGATAATATGGCTAGGCAATGCATACAAAGCTATTGATGGACTTGCACAGCTGGGGTTCCCAAATTGTACTACAACCATTAAAAGGACTCATGTGCCCATTCTTTACCCAACCATCTCCCGAGCAGGCCTCAGGCTTCATCAACAGAAACAGCTGTTCCTCCACGATGCTCCTGGTCTGGTTGATCACTGTGGCAGATTCACCAATAATATGTGGGCTGGGCTGAAAAGGTCCATGATACCATGATCTTCAGAAATTCTGGGCTGTTTTCTGTAATGAGAAATGGAGCTTCTGCTCCTATTATCTGTGGACACGGATGATGTTTACATTCCTCCAGTCAACTCTGCTTCCCTTGCTTATCCTCTGCTTCCCTTGCTTATGAAACTGGGCACTTGAATAGCTGAAAGGACTCATTTAACTATACCCTGGGCAGCTGCAGAATGGCAGTGGAGCGTTCATTTGGAAGATGGAAAGATAGATGAAGGCGCCTGATGTTGAGGCTGGTGGCTGATGATCAATATCTGCCTCATGTGATAGCTGCTGGCTGTGTCTGCACAATGTATGTCGGAGGAATGGGAGAGTCTTTCCAGAAGATGGGAGGACAAGGTGGGAAGGCTTGCTGAACATTTTGAACAGCCAGAGAGGCGGCCTATATGAAATGCTGCAGCTGATCAGGGACAGAGTCAGGGATGCATTATGCTCCTGAGGCTTAGGCAAACTTGTGAACGTATGTACTTTTGTATATGGCATTTATCGTGATTTTTACCATATACAGGTGTTTAAGCTTAATGGAGTGGTACAAGGATTTTAACAAGCTTCATGTGAGAAGGTTATCATCCTTCAGGGGTGTCTATTATAGCACAAGTGGGTATTTTACTTATTGTGCAAGGCTCTCATGAAATTTTCAAACAAGGCCATGCCATTTTCAATAATTAAGTAACCACACCAAGTTGAACATTATTTAATAAAAGATGTTATTGAACATACATAAGAATACAAAGTTAAACCCAGTGCAAAAGATTAAAAAAAATAAAAAGTTCAGCATGCATTCAAATTAGTGCTTTTGTGGTCACAGATTTGTGTATGTTTGGGGGTTGGGTCAGAAATGTTCTTTGCATCTTGGGGCATGGAACGGTGGTAGAAGGACCTGAGTCCTGTGAATAAGAGAGCGAAGGGGGTTCTCCCAGTATGGACGGTTCTCCATGTCATCTGGTGGCATGGAATTTTGAGGAAAATGTTCCTTGAAGTTGAAGTGAAGGGTGTATCCTGGTACACAGAGTTCTGAGGGAGAGGGCTGCAGAACACGGGTAGGTTGGGGTGGTGTCTTTCAGTATAATGTCACTATGTTCTCCATTAAGGTTGTTTGCCTCTCCATGATCCTCAGCAACTGTGCCTGCGAAGTACTAGCCAGTGCCCTGTCCTTTTTCTCTTCTATCATGCTTAAGGAAACCTTCCCTCCACTCCTCTGTCCACACACTGAGGTTGGTAAACATGTCAACCCTTGTTCTCTCTCTCTCTTCATATGTAGATTGGTCAGGTATTCACTCACTGATAGTACCCCTATCCATGGTCATGCCAACGTGCTGGATGCTATGTAGGGAAAGAGGGGAAAGTGAGTTATTGTCCAAATTGTACTCTCTATGCCAACAGTGATAAAATGTTGCTTTTTCCTGATTTTGGAATCCCTTTCCCAAAGACTCTCCCCAGTCTTCAGCGAGCTTAGAGATGGTAAGATGTTTTCAGACAGACATTCTTCCCTGTTTGTGTAGGACTGCTGGGCCTGTGGGGATGAGGGGTGGTTGGAGGATGGGTTGGGTCACCTAGAAGGAAGTTTGCTACTTGCATGTGCACCAATGCAGGCTGCCAGTGGCAGGGCAGAGAGGAAGACGGGCCAGCAGGGAGAGGCCATTAGTTGCATATGTACCTCTGCAGGCTGGGGATTGAGTTTGGGAAGGGTGAGGGAGAGCAGCAGATGCAGGCTAGTAACTGCATGAGCACCTTGGTAGCCTATCTTGAAGGATGTTACCCTGTGGCATGTTCCCAAAAGGCAGAAAAGGATTTTGTTAAAAAAACGCAATGCGCAAACCAGGACAACGTGCTATACTATTACTTGCCAGGATGGTGCTCCGAGAGCTTGTGCAGAAGTGGAAAGGAAATGCAAGGTATACGAGCAATACTGAGAAAGCTGCACCGCTGTGGAGCTAGCATGCCAAAACAGAGCACTATCATTCTCTAACACCCAAGGATCAGCATAAAATGAACCACAAAATAAAAACAAATTCCACAGTAACCCAAAGAGGGGTATACTTGAATGCCTTAAAATCCCTTTCCTTTTTGAAATGTCTGTGTAACATGAGTTGGATGATTTACCTCAAAAGAACTGAAGTTTGCTCAAAGCTGAAGGAAGGCATTAATAAAACTGAGTCAGAAAAGCATTTGTAGTGCTTTTTCTTTCCTGTATCTGCTGCTACAAGAAGTGTGCCTTCCTTTCAATCTCTCACTTTTACCCAGATGATGGTGCCCTCTTGAACAGAAGGAAGGGGAGGGCTGTTGACAGGAGAAAGATGGAGCAATAAGCACCATGGCAAGTGCTTTGAAGGTGGGACCTGGTAACACTGAGTGGTGGTTGGGTTTGCATATTTCAGAGAAACAACAGTAAAGAGTTTTTAAAAGCTATGGCACAGCCTCCATTTTGAACACTGGGCATGTTGGAGATTAAAAGCTGAAGAGGTGGAGGGAGGATAGCCCAACATGGTGGCATCCTGACGGTATCTAAGTTGTTTAAATCTCCCAGTACAGTTGTATTGTAATATAGCACATAATACTTACTGGAAGAGGTCTCCTCCCCAAGCTGGATGTCCACCTAAGATTCAGGTTGGTCCTCTGCTTGTGTTTTTTGAGAGGAGGTCTTTTGGGTCTCTAGCATTGTCTGAGTTGGGGTTCAGTGAGTCGATGAGATCCTGGATTTTAGGATAAATCCCTCTGGATCTGCATCTGCCAGGGTATCCTCAATGGAGTCTATAATATGCTGTGGTTCAGTGGTGGCATCTCTGTCAAAAATATGGTCCAGCTAATCATAGTAGCTGCAGAGCTCTTCCAGAGACCTTATTATGTCCCTAATATTCTTATGACAGGACCATGAGAAGCACAGGGCATGGCTGCTGGATAATCAGTTTTTTACTTGATATATGTGAATTTGCCATATGCTGTAGTCACATAGTGCCTCTTCTGGCTGTGGCCAACATTTTAACAGAGAAATTATATCTTGTCAAGATGACCCATGAGCAACAGAGAGCACACAGGTAAAACAGATAGGCCAATCCAGGTAGCCAGCAAAGCAGTGTAGGATACCAGGGAGAGGATTGCCAGATGCAGAACAGTTGTTTCAGGATGGGGATGCAGCCAGACCTCTCTGTTGCTGGTAAACTCATCTCACAGTTTAGGAAACCTCAAATAGTAAATCTGCTTCCCAAGTTGGTTTCTTACCACAGGGTAAGACACCAGAAGATTCGCAACAAGAACTCTGGCACATGGATGTAAGGCATCTTATCACAAAGTAACTCAGGTTAACCTGCAACATCTTTCAAGTGTAGATAAGACCTTAGTCCCCTAGTCTACCTACCTGGCTCCTGACAAGAAAACCCTGCTTTTTTACAAATACATGGTATGTGGTAAGAATGTTGGACATTACAGAAGTTTTTATTGCCCCTGATGCACACAAACACCCCACTGATTTCAATGGGAACTGCATAGCATGCAGAAGAAGATATAGCATAAGCTTTAAATGAATTTCCATCTTTTCCTCCTCCTCATAAAAATTACTTAACAGCCTGCAGTCCCCACTACCTTTTCCCACAGAAAAACAATCTATGTATGTTAGTCCTAAATTTAACCAGCTTCAGCTCATGACCTTTAGATAAGCCATTCTCCTGGAATCTAAACCAGTCTTTTTCAAGGTCACAGAGGCACCCTTTTAAAAGGAGAGTCCCCTCTCAGTTGAATTTTCTCCCAATCTTGTGACATACTGTTACAATAAACACAAAAACTAACTTGGGTCACTTGTATTACTTAAGTTAGACACTTACTTTTATTGCAGTGAAAAAATTCTACATGAATAGTTTTTAATTACCAGTCACACCATGCACATGTGAAACACTACTGCTATATCTCAGTTTCCTCAAGAAAAACAAACACTTATTTCATTATAAATGCTGTCATAAACTAGCACACAACTTACCAATTTAAAAAGTTTCTATCTCAAGACTATAAGAGTCTGCTCTGCTGAGCTTTACAAATCAGAGACTTTGCATACAGCAAAACATAAGGACCTTGCTTACAACAACAAATGATGATTTAAGAAATTTTCACTCCTATGAAATAAGCAAACAAGAAATTCTGGGATGGAAATAGACCAAGAAACTACTCCAATGTCCATCCCGCAAAGGACTTCCAGAGTTGTGTTCATTTATTTCAGTTTGGCTATGAACAGAGCTAACTGCTGCCATCACAGTGCTGCTCTACTGGACAATCACCACTACTGTGTGATGGCTTTCCACGGTTATGGAATAAAAGCAATTTCCACTTTACTACTTCTTAGTGGATTAAGGTATGCTTAGCTATAAATATACTACTAAAGTTGTTAAATGCTCATGTACATTTATTAATCCCCATACATATTAGTGCCATGGAAGAAATAATCCCGTATTTATTGTATACATACATCTTTTAGAATTAAAGGTCAATATCAAAATGCACTAAAAAGCTATTTCTAATCTGCAGCCCACAGAATTTTTTAACACTCTGGATAAATTGTATGCACCTAGATAATTCATTTAAACTAAATATTTATTTGGCAACCAAATTATCAAATAAAACACTATAAAGTGCTAGAAAAAATATTTTTAAAAGCTCTAGTTGATTTCAGTTTTCTCCAAGTCTTTGCCAGTTGGCTGCACCAAGTTTCACTCACCCTACTGATAAACAGTAAGGGCTGAGTGTTGCATACATATGACCATCAAAAACAATGCTTTTTTTTTTTTTTTTTTTAGTAAGTACCTCATAGCACAGAAGAGACAACAAGAAGATCAGTACAGACGAAAATGGAAAATCATTTGTGTTTGACCTTTGATAAAATAAGCAAACAATGGGTCAAGGACATTAACAATTCCCTTAAGTATGAAAGGGTGAACTTCCATACCTAAAAATATTCCCTTCTGTAGCAAAAAATCTTATGGCAATCTTAAACAGTAGGAATGGTTTTGAGGGAGCTACAGTTCCCTGGTGACAGAATGGAAATCCTGACAACTTTAGCACTAACGTAAAAGTATGTTATTACTTGTGGACTACAGTTCACTTTTGAAGAAACACTATTAAAAGTACAACCCCCAAATTTAACTAATTGCAATTAGTCAGAAGAGCCTACATGAATACAGTGTTTGGTGTTCCCCCTGCTGGCTTTGCACTTAACTTACAAATACTATTCCTCAGAGCTGGGTATCACTTGATAATACTGATGTTTAAAGGATGTTTTGGCATGACAAGGAAATGGAAAAGGGAAAAATAAGATTAGGCCTATCTTAGAAAATAGATGACTAAGGGAGGTTGGGGGTGCGGGAAATATGACAGAAGTCTATAAAACCATGAGTGGTGTGGGAAAAAGTAACGAGAGAAGTGTTATTTACCCTTTCACACAATACCAAAGCTAGGGGTCACTTGATGAAATTAATAAGCAGCAGGTTCAATACAAACAAGAGCAAGTGTGGAAAAAGTACAATGCAGAACTACCTTGTGGAACTTATAACCATGGGGATGTTATGATGGCCAAAAGTATAACTGGGTTCAAAAAAGAACAGGATAAGTTAATGAAGGATAGGTCCATCGATGGCTATTAGCCAAGATGATCAGGGTCACAACCCCATGCTCAGGATGACCCTCCACTTCTGGTAGTCAGAAGTGGATCACTCCAAATTGCCCTGTTCTGTACCCTCCCCTAAAGCTCTCGTACAGGCTACTGTCAGAGACAAGATACTAGGAAAGATGGACCATGGTCTAACCCACTATGGGAGTCCTTATGTTCTTATAATGCTGAAGTTGTGTTTGTTAAAAGAAAAAGGCATGATCATTTCAAATAGATTATGTGAATAAAAATGTATCTGAAGTTCTGGATATATGTCCAAAAGCTAAATAATCAAATACATGTACTACCACAAGTGTCCAACATGAACCCCACTCCCAACTAGGACTCTCCCATCACCCATTAAACCCCACTTTTACATAAAAAGCCTGAGACAAAAGAAACTCTGAAGTGTGACCTCAAGGTTAGCAAATTTGGGTTTGAGCAAACAACCGAGGGAAGCAAGTTCCAGAACTGAAATTATAAAAGTGTAGTGCTGGAAGGGACCTCAAGAGGTCATCAAGTCCAGACCCTTGCACTGAGGACCCTTCACTGAAACAAACAATATGCCTCCAACCCCCTCCTGATTAAACCAAAGAGTTTTTAGTTCATACACCTCAGCTGATTTCAAAAGCTGCAGTATCTTCCAGAAACAGGGTTAATCTCTCCAGTAGCCAGGATCCAAACCATCTACCACTTTATAGGTTAAATAAAAGTTGTTCTAAAGAATACTTTTTTCCATGAAAACTTTCATGAAAGTTCTTGCTGAGAATATATTTTTGAGTACATTTTTATACATTTTCTATACAGCTCTAGTTAAAACCAATCAGTACCGGGAATTCAGTAGGTAAGGTGCTTTTTGCAGAAGTGCTACTAAAGAAATGAGTATATATATTTTGCACTAGTTGTAATTACTGGGTAGTTCAACTTCTAAGAGGTGTGTGTTTCATAAAAGCAATCCTGAGCATTGCCGCTATCCGAGACTTCCAACTCATCTTAGTCTGAGGCTGTGGACATTAGTAACAAAAGTGGGCACACTTCCTCAATCAAGGGAGCCAATTGTCTATTTACACAGTCAGTTAGCATTTTCGAGATCTTATCTAGTTTGAGTTTCAGCCAGCTTGCCCGCACATGCACACCTCAGCCACAAAGGTAAATAATATATTCAAACAGGACTATTTATTTCTGAGTAGAAAGGGGGGAAAAATCAAAGTATTTTCATTTTATCAAACAGATTACAATGACTATCTGCACGCAAGAAACAGGAGTCCTTTAAAAAGGTTTCCTAGTAAAGCTAAATTATATTGACTGACACCTATTGGAGAAGAAAATGATGCACAGAAAAAAGTTAAAATGAATTAATAATAATGATTTATAGAACTAATGTCATTGAGAAATGTCGTCATTTTGATCAATATAATGGAGTTTACCCTAGAAAGTAAACACAAGGACAGAAAGCGAGGAAAAGGCACTGCACAAACATATATGCCTCAACATATGCTTGAAACACCCCTTCTATTTAATAACTTAGTCAGGATTTTTGCTATTTTGAGAACAACCACAACCTCCCTCAGTGCTGCTCAATTTCAAGTGACATAACTTTGCAACTATATGTGAAGCTGAAATTGTGAAAGGTCCAATAATTTTTTACTTACATTTAACTCTCCTTTCATTGCATACATTGCAGTACTTTGATTATTTGTTATTTACAGAAGTAGTAAATACTTACAAATCTGGAGTTACTGAACTGCAGTACTTCCACCGCAAAATATGCAGCAGTAAATCCCAGGTGCCAACAACCAAAAGCTTTCTTTTTCTGTAGTATATCAATGAAATTCTACTAAAATGACATACTACTGGGATTTGTTCTATCTTCCAATACACTAAACATTGTGAAATCATACACTGCAATACTATACTAGAAAGTTCATAAGCCAAATTCTCTGCTGGCATGATTTAAGTGCCGGTTTATATCAATAGGGAATTTGACTTGATGTCTTTATATATAGTTACTAGTTGAATACAAACTTCTGTAGCTTTCTTTAACATATGGGTCTGAAAAAGAAAAGAATCTGCATTAAAACCCTTGTAGCCTTTATTAGGAAAACTGCCTGCCTCATAGTTCCAGTATTTATTCAAGTACAATGCTTTGCACATCTAACATTCCCGCATCTACAGGGTTTTTGATTCTTTACAAACATTAATTAATTCATCAAATATCCCATCCAGGTGGTGGACATTATCATCCTCTTTTTACCTATGTTAAATCCTTTCCCAAAGTCACTCAGTTACTCACAGAAGTGTAAACAAATCCCAGATAATACTAAAACTAATAAAAATCTTTGCTACCAAACTACAAGACCCAAGTTTGTGCTAAATAAGTGCCTAGGCCCCTAATTTGCTCTGTTATAGTGGTGCCATCCAACTACAAATCAATAGGATGCACAAGTGTAAGTGAGAATTCAGTCCCTACTGTTTAAAAGAATGTTTTTATTAAAATCTAAACCTGCCAAGAATCAAAAACAGTCATGGTCAACAAATCATTCCAATAATAATAGTAGGACCGTTTGCACAATAGCAAAGAATGTAACAGAAGACAATATGCTGGAACTACAGTCAGTCATTTTCCTGAGTTCACAGCCCACACAGAAAATGTCAGCGGGCCAATTTAAATGTCAGAGCACAGAATTCTGCCGTTAACGATCCCCATGCACTCCAACGAAGGCGAGTTATGCTTTGGGGCAAGCGAGCGTGACAGGGGTGTAACGGGGGGAGACTGTGGCCCCGTGACTCAGCTCTCGCTAAGGTTCTGACACCCCGCAGCTGAAGCGCAGAGACCCCCAAACCCCGAGGAGTCGGACACATGGGAGAGAGGGTGAACGCACTTGCGGTGAGCTCTCATTGGGACTACACGCCGCGTTACTTCCTCTTCCCTTAGGAAGATGCCGAGCCGGGCATCCCGAGGGCGAGCCGCTCCAAGCGCCGGGCTCACCACCGACAAGCCGCCCTAGGGAACCCGCTCCCCCACTCCGAACGTGGGTTGCCGCAAGTAAACACACCCCGGTCAAAGCAGGGGCGCCCCCGAAGCCCTGCTCGTGGGCGTGATGTCAGCTGCTCCCAGGCAGCTGCAGAGTCAGGGAAAGCGCCGGGCAGCCCCAACGCTGCGAACAGACGCAGCGGGCAGGCTGCCGAACAAGCATCCCCAGCAGCCTGCAAACTCTTCACTCCCCCCGCCTCCCCTCCCTGGGACCCCCTGCTCTTCCTCTCCCCCCCCCCCCCCGGCTGCTGCTGGGGCAGCCCGGCCACCCGGGGCAGCGGCTTTCCCAGACCTACCTCTCAGCGGGTCTGTCAGCCCGGGACGCCCCCCGGGCGCCACTTCAGAGGAAACGGGCAATAACTTTCCCTGCGCTCCAGGGGTGCAGCCCGGCTACGCCATCCGCAGCCAGCTGCCCCGGGCGGAACAGGCCGCGGCGAGAGCCGCTCCGAGCTGCCTGCGAACGCCCTGGTCGCCCCGAGGAGGAGGAGGAGAGAAGCGCCCACCCGCTCCGCCAGAAACCTGCGATTCACCCCATCGGGCTGCGACTCCCAGCAAGTTGGAGCAACACGCACCGGGGCGGGGCCTGATTCCTGGCCGCGTCAATCAGCGCCCAGCGGCCCTGCTACTGGGTGAGGGGCGGGGACTACGCTGTGATGGGCGCGCGGAGCCTCGGCCCGCGGAGACTCCTCCTCCCTCCGGCCCGCTCGCGCTGCGCCGCCCTCCCTCCGCCAGTTGAAAGATGAGCCTCGCGCGCTCCTTCGCTTTTTCCCCCCTGCGCCGGGGCGGGTTGTTTCCTCGCAGCAGCGGCGTGCGGGGCCGGGAGATTTCCTCAGGCGGGGACATGCACAGCGTGTTGAAGGGAGGGACTGGTCCTCCAAGCAGCGAGACACACTGCCCGCAGTTTGTCTTGTACGTTTTACTTTGGTTTAAACCCTAGACACGTTATGCAACATTCCAGCTCAGTTTTTCCAGGACAAGTTTGCGATATTTTAACTTTGTCTTTTCAAGGTCTGGGCAAAAGATTGCCCGATCTAGCCCGTGCCCTCCCCCCCCCCAATCTTCCTAATTCTGCCTGTTAATAACGGACAAGTGTAGATGTAGGCACTCCTTTGACATTAAAAAAAAATCTAGTCATATTGCTTCAGCTGGATCCAGATCCTGTCAGTGGATCTTCCGGGATCTAGACAGTTTTTGGTTGCAGTCTCCCAGATTCTACTGCCTAAATAGAGAATATTGCCACTCTTCCTGCATCTTATATATCTGGACCCTACCGTGCAACAGTGTTACCAAAAATAATTCAGATTCAGCATCTGTATCTGATGGATTCTGCCAAATAGTACCATCAGAAGACACATCAAATGTTGCTTCTACTATTATACACAGATACACATGCAAGTATTGCTTCTGCTTTACAGACGCACACACAAATTGACTCCAACACATCCTAGTACTGAAAAAACTCAGTTTTGCCGTTGTATCCTGTTGCAGCTGGCTAATTTTGTGCTGTATAACCCTGAATTTTACTGACAAAACCTTCTCTGACATATGCACCTTATCCTAATCCACTGTAATAACCCAGATCCCAAAGTATCATGGAGCAATTTAGGATGATATAGGAATTCTACAGTCACAAAGTGATTGGCTGGGATGTCCCAAGGGCACTTTTAGATCCATGTTAGGTAACTAAGTTCTCTATGAACTGTATTGACTGATCTGCTAGAAGATTAATTATTGTTGTAATAAACAGGCTGAATAATTGTTTTCTATGCTAATACTGTACGTAAACATTTAACAGGACCTTTAAATTTCATGTACATTATAACTCTGGAGGGAAAACATAACCGTGGTAATTCCTAGAAGAAGGAAAATAATTTGAAAAGGAGATGGTTGGTTGTTATTGTGTTTGAGAAGTTAGATGAGTGAGTCTGTGCCAAGTTCCTTGTTTTATAGGTGGAAGTCTCCCTCCTGCTTATAATAACCTTCAAACTGACTCATATTAATAGAATGAATCAGGTCTTTTAATTATGCAGAACAGTAGAAGAGAATGCTAGTGAGAAGTGGAGTGAGCTAACTGTAACTGCATTGGACTGGAAGGCACGACTCTTGGCTCTGTCAAGAACTCACTGCGTGACCTTCAGTAAGTGACGTAACCTCTCTGGGCCTAATTCATCCCTGTTGTAGCTCAGCAGAAGTTAAGGGTAGAGTTGGTTGGGAACAAGTATTTCCATTCTGTGGAGAATTCTGACACTTTGGGGAACAATTGTTCCCAGTTGGAATGAAAAGCCAAAATTTTGAAACTTCCTGCAAAACAAAACCAAAAAAAAAGAAATTTGATTTGCGACCATCTAGATGTTTTGTTTAGATAATATCAAATAGTTTTATTTTTAAAAATCAAAATGTTTCATTTTGTTAAGGTAAAAACATATTTCAATAAAATTGAAATGTTTTGTCTTGACTATGGTTTCAATTAAATTCACAAACTTTTACTATATTAAAATATTATTATATATATTAACTGTGTGTACATATATTATAATTAATATTTTAATATATAAAAATCTAAACTATGAAAACAGTAGTTGAAACAAAGTAGTTTATTGGAACTAAATATTTGGATGTTATCAAAACAAAGAAGTTTAAATTATTTGTTTTGACATTTTGCTGTCATTTTTTAAAATTAATATGTTCCTGCAAAACATTTTGATTGTTGACAACTGCATTTTTTTAATGAAAAACTGTTCTGTCAAAAAAATTTCAGCCACCTTTAGGTAAGGGTTCATAATAGATGAATCCTTTCTGCCTCATTTTACCAAACTGTAAAATGGGTTTGCTAATACTAATCTCTCTGACAATTAATTATTATGAGAATTAATTATTGAGGCAGATTTTTGGGTCTGTAAAGGCTGCTTTATGTTGCTCTAATGTCCATTCCCCAACTTCCCCTTTAAAAATAACCACCATACTTAGCACATATAGCACTCCACAAATTTTAACAAATTAAAGGCCTGCTCCTCCTCCCCCTGAAATCATTGACAAAACTCCCATTAACATCAGGGAGAATAAAACTGAGCCAGATTCCTGACAACACCCCAGTAAGTAAATATCATCATCTTCAAGTACCTATGGCGAAACTAAGCTACTGAGAGGTGAGTGACATTTTAGGATGCTTTTAGCAAGGTTTATCCATTGAATCTATTTCACTATTGTAATTGTTGTAACTGTTTGTGCAGCACACTAAGCACCTTGATTTCAATGGAGATAAGTAGTCTGACCCTGTATTGCAAATCCTATGTTCCTATGACTCCTTCGGAGAACTGTAATGATTGGTTGGATACAATTTATCAGCCTATACATTTCAATTAGCAATTTAAATACTTTGCTACTACCACTAGCTCTGCTATTTTGTCTTTTAGCCGTGCCTTGCCCCCCTCCCCCGATTTTACTATGCCTCTTAAAAATACTAACTCACTGCTTCCTGCAGCACAAACCATTCCGGGGCCTGCTTGTGAGATACCAGACACTCACTTTCACTGCTGAGCACCTCCTGGAAGTAGGCCCAAAATCTTTCTTCTCTGAAATTACTCTGTATTTCAGTGGTACTTTACCAAGTGAATCTACAGCTGCAGTCATGAATACTCACTTTAGATTAAACAATTCAGTAAGTAATCTTATAAAACCTGCAGAAACAGACAAAGCAAAAGTTGGGGCTGTTCCTTGGCAGTCTCAACCCACCTAGACTCTTTTTGTGATTAATTTTGTAAGTGTTTGGAAAGTTTTACATGTTAGAACATGACATGCCCCTATCTTATCAGTTTCAGGCTACATCCAGGTTGCAGACTCTTTGTGTGTAACAGAGAGGTATGGGTGGGGAAAGTCCCTGAATAAAGAGGAAAAGTAATATACTGCAACTCTGAAATGCAAACTTTGCTATTTTAGAAATTTATTCTGTGTCTACTTTATACCCACATATTCAAATTGAATAATATTGGTTAGATATGAAATCAAGCTAGAGAAAAAGGAATGTATTTTGTTTTATTTTAAATCTTAATGGAGGCCCCAATTCTGGAAAGATTTATACATGTGTTTAAAACTACCAATGTGAGGGTTCCATTGAAATCAATGGACTAGTGAGGTATGTGAAACCTGTATAAATCATTGCAGGATCAGGGTCAGAACATGCCCTTGTTCCCTTTGAAGTTAATGATAATATTCCCATTGATTTCAACTGAGACAGAATTAGACCCTTCAAGCCCAATTCTATAAGGTATAGAGCAGCTCTTAGAAGGTGCTTGTCATTGGGGCTGGCCAGCCCTAGATCAAATGGCACCCCAGGCGAAGAGCATATTCTGCGCACCCCCCCTCCCTTCATTGGTTAAACTTTTGAATACTTTATTTTTATTGCATTTATAGCCCATTTCATGACTTGGATGCACAATTTAGCCTTGCCATCTAAGGCGATAAATTTGCATGCAAGGATCTGTAAATCTGTATTTATTCATGCCATATGTAAGCAAATAAAAAAATTGTTTCCTCTAAGCTTATAAAAACTTTTTAATTTTAAAAATAACTGAAATATACTAACATCAAGAAATTGAACTGTGTACCAACACTGGATGGACCAGTATTCAATAGTGTTACCATAGGTGACCGCCTTAGAATGTTAACCCTAATCCTTTCATTCAAAAGGTTGCTTTTCTCGCCTTTGCCCTCATGAACTGAAGCATAGCAACATCAGAGAGACCCAAAGACTGGCCAAGGCATTTTCAAGTGATAAAACAGCAAAAATCTATGTTCCGCAATCTTAGAAAGTCATCAAACATTACATATTAAACGTGGCAAAAGAAGTAAGAGTATTTAATGTATATTGTTGCATATAGATATCTCTGGTGTCTCATTAAATAGGTCCTTTATTAGTCGCTAGTTATACTCTTCAAGTCTTAAAACACAAGTACACTTTCACAATTACACAATAAAACAAGGTTCACAATAACAAGGTTCGCAGCTGGGCTCTCACTTCACTTCATTCTTATATCTCACTGACTGGCTGGTGACACTCTGCCCCTTATATACCCGCAAGGGCATGGCTGACAACATTCTAAGAGGTTCAAAGAAAATGTAGTTCTCAGAAAGTCTGAAAGGTTCCATGAGATTCTACAAAGGTCCAGAACATTCTAGGAGGTTAGTGAAAAATGAATCCACATATGGAATACCTGAAACATTTTACTTCAAACATTCTATTTTCCCTTTTGTCACTAACAACAAAAAGAGCATCTTGAGCACAGTGCCCCCGCAAGCCTGGCACCCCAGGTGGTATCCGGATCGCCTGCCCCTAAATCCGGCCCTGGAGGCTAGCCCTGCAAGGGGAGTCATGGACAGGCTTACTTGTAACAGGCCCCTATAAAGGGAGAACTAGCCAACTCAGACCCACTTGGAAATAGTCAAATACTGAGGTGGCTGGTTAGTAGCTAATTAGCTAAGGACTCGAAGCCTGCTAAAGGGTTACCAGGGCTCAGATGAGGTCATTTCTAGAGCTTCCAGGAGACCTGAGCAGGAGAGCTCACCAGAGCAAGGGACCTGGAAGGTGTGCTGAGGGACAAGGAATTCCCAAACTGTGGCAGGAAGTGAACATTAGTTTTAAAATTTGATACCAAGTACTACAGGCACAATACTTCAAGTGTGATCTTCCATAGGTTTTGTATAGTAGAACCATCTGCTATTTTAAAAGGATTTAGAATGTGAATGCTTTGGGGAAGAGAACTTGCACCTGATTCTAATCTCACACTAGTTTTGCACCAGTTTAAAACCATCAATTTAAACTGAGTTACTGCAGATTTACACCATTGTGGAAGCAGATATCAAGTCCTTTTATTTCAGGCTTGTTGGTAAAATGCCCTACATGCTGTTGGCCCTGTATAAGATCTCTGCCCCACAAGGTGCTGAGTGTGCTAGCACCAGTCCAGCAAAGCACTTAAGCACATGAGCAATGCCTCCAAGGTCAATTGGAAGTCAGTAATGTCACATTTAAAATTGAGCACACGCTTTAGTGATTTACTAGATCAGGGCCAGGGTGCTCAGCTCCTTGAAGGATCAAGCTCTATATAACCTAGGTCAGGTGGATCAAAATTGATGTTTTGGGGTTTTTTAAATAAAAAATATCTGCTTTTTTTAAATTAAATTAAATACGGGGTTTTTTAAAAATAAAACCTATTAAAATTAAATTGGAATTGACAAGCTATGTTAAGGTCTAACCTTATTATAATATACAAAAATAATTTAAATTAAATACACAAATAGTATTAAGCAGTACATATTTGCTGTCAAATTTTAAAGAAAGTCAGACTACTGAATTGGTAGAGTCACTGGCTAAGCACACGTGTAACCAGAATTTACTGAAGCACTAAACCAGCTTTCGACAGTAGTAGCCTCTTCGGCAGGTGCATAAAAAATATTTTCTTCGTTTCAGTTTATTCAACTAGTTCACTTTATTGACAAGTTCATTCAAAATAAAGAAACCAATTGGGAGTTGGAAAAACAGGAAAGTTTGTTTTCTCATCCATTCTATGAATAAAAACTAGGTGTGAGAGAATGAGATTGACTAGTTCTAACATCTTGAAGGACGTAGTAACCAGAAATCAGTTCAATTCAGTAGCTGCAGACAATACTTCCTTTATTTAATAAAGTTAATAAGTGTTAGTTTTAAATCCAAAACATGTTTGGATATTAACTTTTTTTTTCTGTATCCAGCCCATAAGATAGTATCATTTAATTTAAAAAATTTTGGCTTTGTGCATTTTTAATTGAATTTGAATTTCCATCCTAATAGAACTTGACACAAGTAAAAAAAATTAATCATTTAGCAAATGCATCATTCACCATTTTCCAACATAATAAAAAATGAAAAAAATTAAGAAACTGAATAAATGTAAGTTAAGTTAGATACCTCTTTAAATAAATGTGTATAAATGCAGTATATCTTCCTAGTTAGCAAAAATCAGCATCACATTTAGTCTAAAGGCTATATTTAGTTGAAAATCAACATGTTTTAATGGTTACCAACCAATAAGAATGAACCTTTCTTTAGGAAAATAGCTATAAAGTACAAATGCAAATCACAATTAAAATCACTGATTTAAATCACGGTTTCCTGCTTTCAGATTTAAATCATAATTAAAATTGGTGATTTAAAACAATATAATATATTGAGTTTGACATGCAATTTATATAGGAATTAAGTAGTCCTCAGAAACTGTACCCTATAAAAATAATTATTGGCTAGCTAGATTCTGCAGCTTCCGTGAACGCAGACCTTTCACTGACTTCAGAGTTCTATTAGAATCACAGAATCTTAAAAAAGGAAAGGCTGGAAGGGACCTCAACAAATCATCAAGTCCAGCCCCCTGTGATGAGGCAGGACCAAGTAAATGTAGACCATTCCTGACGGGTACAACCAGTTCTTAAAAATCTTCAGTGATGGTGATTCCACAGCCTCCTTTGGAAGCCTATTCCAGAGCTTCACAGAATGGCTCTAGAATGGGACCCTAGGGAATAGAAGGACCTCATATATACTGTAGCTTGTGCTGCCATCAAATTCAACTTTTGCTGATGAACATATGCTGATGAAAATATGCAAATGAACATATGCTCGTGCTAATCTACTGTCAAAGGTAAAAGTAAAAAGGCATACTTTAAACGAAAGAATTACTATAAAAATATATGGGCAGACAGTTTAATGATGTCTTGCATTTATATTGCACCCTTCATATAAATGTCAAAAAGTAATTCACGCATTGGAACAAATCAAAGAAAAATTAGCTCAACAAAAATGTCTTAAATCTGGATTTACATTCTCACGGTGACTTGGACATCCTAATCCTGAAAGGCATAGAATTCCATAAATGAGCAGCATAGTATGAAAAAGACTATTCCCCATACATAGAATGGCTAGCAAGTTCTCAGACCTAGAATAAAAAGACTGACCCAGAGGTATGGGGTGAGAAAGTCATGAAAGTCAGAGAGGCCAAGACTATGCACTATATGTGAATTTAAAAGCACTGTTTTACATTAAATCAGTGGAAGATATAAGTGGTCAGTGACCCTGGAACTGGATATAGCAACAAAGTCCCAGACCCTCTAAAGAAGTTTTAGAGTAACTAGAGAAAGTCCAACGAAGAGGGAAATAACCCAGTCACGAAATTCCAAAACAATGAGCACAAGATGCAGGGAAAATGGATTCTAAAGGGAAAATAATTAATTTATTTCACATTCTGCTTAAGACTCCTACTGGAATAGGGATGACAGGTCTGGGATCTTTATATGATTTTTAACCAATAAAACTGAAGCCATACCAAAAAAGATGTGTGCCCAATAACTCATTAATACAAAATAGTAAGAAAAATCTGCATTCTGTCCTAAAGTTATGATCCTGCAATCCTTGCACACCTCAAATTTCCAATGAAGCAATGGAATGTAAGATTTGAAACCTTAGTGGTATAGGGCCCAATCCTGTGCAAAGTCCTCAACTCGCCATGAAGTTTGAACACAGTAGTATATGCTATTTAAATTATCTGATGTTGAAGACTTAAGGTGAAGAAAAACAAAACAAATAACTCTGTGACTAAACACCCCTTTTGTGTCATCGCAATTTGATCCCTATACCTTCTGCATCATAAGTCTTCCTAAATCTGCCATGCCCCTTCCTCTCCTTAAAATATACTTCTTATAAGATGTTTATGAACTGCCATTCTAACAAGTTCATACAAAATAGGCCAGAAGAGATAGGAAAGGAAGAGAGGTTATGTGCAGGAGAGGAAAATAACACCCACAAAAAAACCAACAACAATAAAAGATCAAGAGGGAGAAAAGTGTCACTGCTCAATCATTTTTATTTGGTTGATTCCATTCCCATCCTATAAATTGTCTGTTTAAAGCCTAATCCAAAACCTATTGAAGTCAATAAATTGTAATGTCTTCAGAACAGGGACTTTGTCTTCATACTTGCCCATAAAGTGCTATATAAATAAATAAATATCCATAATATATTATATACATGACCTTTCCAATTCAAGCCTATATAGTAAATAATGTAGAATTCAATCCTGCAAAAACGTACACGAATACATGAGTTCAATGGGACTACTCATATGAGTACAGTTATGCATATTCATGTTTGCAAAAGTTACTAAATATTGTCTTAAACCTGAAAGATGTGTGTGTCCTGCAAATTGAAGCCCATATTATGAACTGAATTTTTTGCATGAGTTGTAAATATCTCAGTCTAAAATATTTTCATATATATAATTGTCTTTTAATATTATTATGGCATTATTTCTTACTTTTTTTCATATTGCACCAAAGGTGTGACAGCTTCTTTGCTGACAAGTATGAAGACAAGTTCCCTAGAGAGAGTTTACAATATAATAGACAAAAGAAGAGGAAGGGGATACAACAAAAGTGAAAGTGACTAAAATTGAGCATGTTCGGTTAGTTCAATGGTTTGAGGTTTTTCTTTTTTGCTTTTGATCTTTTGATTTCCTACCCTCCTTCCCCCATCCCTGAAATTTCTCGTTTCTCCTTATTCTGGTCTGTTTTGTATGTTAGGGCATGAGTTTATAGGGATCTTATCAGGAATAAGATTAAGGAGGGACAAGAGCATGGCAGTCTGGGTCAGGGATGCAGGTGTAGAGAGCCTCATGGAAGAAGGCACAGAGGTGAAAGTTGAGTCATGTAGTTACATTTTTTTAAGTGATTATTTTCCCCAGTCATCTCATGTCTACCAAAAGTTAGACTCCTACATCCCTATTTAGGCCCCAAAATAAGTATAGCCTTATATTCAGAATACACCAACAAATCTCATTTAAATCAGTAGGAGCTGCAAGTGCTCAACATCTTTTAAATTAAAGCCACCTTTTTAAAGTTCCTAAATATGGATTTGGGAGCAGCTAGTTTTGAAAGTTTTGGCCTATGTTTTTAGGAGTAGGTAAGACTCATATAATATATATCTATTTAGTATACATTGTTTCCGAAACTGCTTCTTCCCGAGAACTATCACTCCATATAATTTATTAACTGTGTTAATTTAATTACTAATCAATGGCAAACTGTGGTTTTGGGACTCTCTTTGAGTCTGTAATTTCTTTTGTGAGCTTTTAAAGTCTGACCAAGGAACAACAATGTGTAATGCCAGCCTATTTTAGAACTAGCTTTCTTTCTCTTTTTTCTTTTCTTTCTTTTTTTTTTGGATCAGAGGAAACTAAGATTTTTGAATACCCTAACTACTGAGACTAATATGAAAGATTCTCATGAATCCCATGAGTGACTCTCAGTTGGAATTAACTTTGTTGGAATTCTGAGTGTCATTTAAGAGCTCTCCCTCACATATACACTTTACATTCTTTGCTATTTAAGATTATGTATGGGATGGGAATTTCTTTTGAACTTATTAGTACTCAGTTTTTTCCCAAATGATTTATAATATAATTTGTTTCTTAAGTTATATATATTTAAAGTTCTGCTGCTTATTAATGCCTTATGTTGATACTGGTTTGTTTTTCCTGTGACTCTGTCTTAGACTACCAGCCTTGGAGTTATAATTTCCTCCTCACCCTGGGTGGAGGTAAACTGACAGGAGGATGCCAGAGAATGCATCATATCCACCCTTACTGTCCTTGGCTAAGGGTCAGTAGGAATGGCAGGCAAGTATGTATAATGTATCAAGGGTTCATACTGTATGTGGCACATGATCTGGACAAACTGGAGAAATAGTCTGAAATAAATAGGATGAAATTCTGTCAGGACAAATGCAAAGTACTCCACTTAGGAAGGAACAATCAGTTGCACATGTACAAAATAGGAAATTACTGCCTAAGAAGGAGTACTCCAGAAAGGGATGTGGGGGTCATAGTGGATCACAAGCTAAATATGAGTGACCAGTGTAGCACTGTTGCAAAAAAAACAAACATCATTGTGGGATGTATTAGCAGGCGTGTTGTAAGCAAGACACAAGAAGTAATTCTTCCCCTCTACTCGGCACTGAGTAGGCCTCAGATGGAGAATTGTGTCCGGTTCTGGGTGCCACATTTCAGTAAAGATGTGGACCAATTGGACAAAGTCCAGAGAAGAGCAACGAAATGATAAAAGGTCCTGAAAACATGACCTGTGAGGGAAGATTGAAAAGATTGGGTTTGTTTAGTGTGGAGAAGAGAAGACTGAGAGAGAACTGTGACACCCTGACACCTCAATATTCACCACTGTCGCGTAACTAGGATATATTTTGTACAAAGTATGTCTTGTGAGGTATCATTCTAAAAGTCTTGATCTGCTAGACATTAACATCTTGTTGGATTGTGTGTGTCATAGTTGTATATGAAGTTAGGGTATGTATGTGTCACTGAAACATGTTGTGAGGTTCAAAGCACTCACAAACAGCCTTTTGGGTACAACAGTAAAAAGGCTAAACAATGTTAACGGCTTATTGAGGAAATGCACACAAGCACAAGGATTACCCCAGGAACTGTGTGCAATAGAAACCTCTCAGAGATAGCACTACACAATGGGAACTGTATGACCCAGGTCACAGCAAAAAAGCTTTCCAGCAAGTGGGAAGAAGATATAAAAGGGGGACAATGACATCATGGGGGACCTCTCTCTCCCTGCAACCACACACCTGGAAAGATCTGAGGGACAAGGACTGAACTGTGGGAAGTGATGGTCCCAGGCTAGAAGGATATTTAGCCTGTGTATTGAAACCTGGGAAAGCCAAGGCAACTTGTGCCTTAAGAGTCTGCCAGCCTGTTTATCACTCAGGTAAGAATTTGCTAATTTATATCCTACCTATCTAGTGTGTTAAGATCAGTTTGAGGTTTTTATTTACTAAGGTAATCTGATTGATCTGTTGGCTATCCCTTATAATCACTTAAAATCTACTTCTTGTACTTAATAAACTTGTTTTTGTTTTAAACCCAGTTTGTGTAATTCATAACGGGGGGGGAGGGGGAGAAGGGGGGCAAAAAGCTGTGCATATCTCTCTCCACATTGAGGGAGAGGGCAAATTTCAATTAGCTTATGCTGTACAGTTCTCTGCCCTGCCTGCTGGACCCTCCTCCCCTGTGTGTCATGTAGCAGGGAGGAGTGGTTGCTTTTCCCCTTCCTCACTCCCCCACCCCGCCTACAGCCTAACAGGGAGGAGTGGTTGACCCCAACTCCTCCCTCCCCCCCCAACTCTCTGCCCCTCCTGTTGGACCCTCCTCCCCTGCGTGTTGCCTAGCAGGGAGGAGCGGCTGCCCATCATCCCTCCCCCATATTAGGGCCTCCTCCTGCCTCTTGTCACTATGGATGAGACCCCTGTTCCTGCTCCTGGCCCTACCCTTACTCCTACCCCTGCTCCTGTCCCTACCCCTGCCCCTTCTCCTGCCCCTGCTGATCCTGTGGTTTACCACCACCCCTGCCCGCCCCTGCATCCAACCTCTAGGCCACCAATGGTCCAGACTCCGCCGCTGCCATGGCCCCCCTTTCCATGAGCAAAAAAGGGCCAGGGGAACAAGAAGGGCAAAGGCCCCGCCTGGAAAACGAAACCTCCCATGGGTGGGTCTGCCCTTCCCACCACCTGCCACGGCCCCTCTTTCCCCTGCCGTTCCCTCCACCAGCTCTGGGGGCACTCCATCCCAGGTCCCCAGAGCGTACGCCCAGGTGGCCGCCATCCCCCCACGTGCCACCACGCTGCCCGTCCCAACCACCGCCTCCGGTACCATCCCTGGTGGCCAGGGTCCCTTCTCCTCACTGACCAGGAGGCATGGTGTCCGATGCCTCCTGGTGCCCACCTCACCGCACATCGAAACATATGTGTGGGCATTGGCGTGGGTGGTGGGGTCCAAAGGTGGTGGTGTCCACAGCTGTCGTGGCGGCCTCCAAGATGTACGGGAAGGTCGTGTTCTTCCTGGCATTGGAGGCTGCCGCGCAGGAGGCGGTGGAGAAGGGCCTGGTGGCTGGGGGCATGTTCGTTCTCTTAGAACCCCTAAAGGACCTGGGCGTCAAGGTGGTGTTGACCTCCGTCCCGCCCTTCCTCCCTAACGCTGCCCTGTTGCTTGCCCTCTCCACCCTGGGGAAACCCATCTCTGTCATCAGCCCTTTCCCGCTGGGCTGCAAGGATCCCACCCTCCACCGCATCCTGTCCTTCCGCCAACAGGTGCAGATTCAAGTACTGCGTGCGGTGCATGGTGCGGTGGCGCTCGAGGGGTCCTTCCTGGTGTCCTAACAGAGGGCCCATTACCGGGTCTATTATTCGATGGGGGAGGCTCGGTGCTTCCTCTGCCGGGCGACGGGGCATGTCTGGAGGGACTGCCCCCTGGCCCGGCCTGGAGGGACGCCCGGGACGGCGCCGGCCCTGTCACCACCGGCGACCATGGTGGCCCGGCCGCCACTGCCGCTGTCCCTCCTCCTATGGAGGAGAGGGCAGCAAGACCCTTGCCAGCTGAAGGAGAGGGCCCACCCCAGGGGGAGGCTTCCCTTCCCCCCGCTGTCCCGCCCTTGCCGCCCTGTGCCCCAGGACCCTCGCTCCCTGGCCCTGCCCCTGCCGACCAGCCCTCCACCTCGGAGGACTGGGTGCTCATCCGGGGGAAGTGCGGCACCCTCAAATTGTGGGCTCGATCCCTCCCCTCCAACGAGGAGGAGGGAGGGGAGGCCCCCGAAAGATGCTGCAGGGGGCTGATGCTGCTACATCCTCCACCATGCCCCCAGATGGCCCAGCAGAAGGTGCTGGCCATAGAAGCCATGGCAGTGGATGGAGGCGATACTGCCCCTCTCGTCGAGTACCCCCTCCGGGGAGTACTCTATAGGAATTCTCCCGGCCCCTTTGCCACCTGTGCCCCCCGCCACCGCCGATACCGGGGCTATTATTGCCCCAGTTACTGGCGGGGAGGACTCTGGGGCCGTGGGGACTGCATTTACATCCATATTTGAGGATATTGAGGCTCTGGGTCTGACCCTGGTCATGCAGGGGAAGGACAACCCCCCGCCAGCAGGCTTCAATCTGGACGCCGGCTTAGTCCTGCCGCCCCCTCCTTCTCCCTGCCCCTCACCTCCAGCTCTAGTCCCTGGGGCGCCTCTGGCTCTCCCTGGTTGCCCAGCCACGGATGGCACCTTGTCCGAGGCTGCCGAGCCCCTTGGGGTGACAGCCGATACTGAGCAGCCGGGCCCCAAGCCTGTGGGCGTGCCCTCCACCACCCAGACAGAGCCGCTAGTTTCCCTTCCGGAGGGGGGCCCCAATGAGGGCTCTACCGTGCTCGACGCCATGGCTGTGGGTGACACGCTTACCGCAGTTGGCGAAGGCCCCCCTCCAACCCCTGTCCCCTCAGCCCCAGATCCCAGTCAAGAGGAGCCGCACGCCAGTGGCCTGGCTGCTAGAGACCGGGAACCCAACTCTGTCCCCGCTCCTGCCCCTATCCCTGCCCCTACTCCTGTTCCTAACCCCTCTCCTGTCCCGGCCCCACCTTCAGTCCCTGTCCCTACTCTCGCCCGTTCTCCTGCCCCGGTCCCTGCTCCTGCTCCTGTCCCTGCCCCCAAAGCACCGCCTGCCCTTCTCCCCTCCACTTCCTGTGCTATTGCCTTCCCCAAGGTTGTCTCATTTCCACTGCCCACAGATGACACTCAGGGGACAGTTTGTGTCCCCCCTTCCCGACCCTATGGGGGCTGCACTATTCCCTCCGCCGCCCCCTCCTATGCTGGGAATGGGGACGGGCTGCCCAGCGCAGCTGCACCAGGGCTCAGCCCCTTGTTTGCCTGTCTCCGCAGGCCGCGAGGACCTCTCAGGGGCCCCACTGAAGGACGGGCAACGGGTTGGCTGCCGCGTCCCCCTCTGTGCTGAGGGATGAGCTGCACCGCTTCCTGATAGACACTCGTGGCTCGAAGGGTAAGGTGCAGCTCACCCTCCAGCGCTGGGGGGACTTCCATCATGTCCTCCGGGCTGTGAAGGCCCTTTTGGGGGAGAGGAGAGGGACTGGACAGCACGACATCGCGGCCTACCAGTGGGCCCGCAAATTCCGCGACTCCCTCTTGACCTTTGGGGTTGACCATGGGTTGTTGTGGGGCCCGCTTGAGGCTGTCGATCACCCTGCCCATGAGGATTCATCCCAGCCCTTCCTCTGAAGGACACCGTCTTTTCTACATTGAACACCTGGGGCTGTAGAGTGGGTCTCCGCCTGAGCCAGATGCTCTCCTTCCTTTGGGAGAGGAGGTACTCTGTGATCTTCCTGCAGGATACCCACACAGCTCCATCTGTCAAGGCTAGCTGGCAGCTGGAGTGGGGAGACAGGGTATATTTTAGCCACCTCAGCGCCCGCTCGGCTCGGGTGACCACCCTGTTCTCCCCCGCGCTATGGCCCAAGATGCTGGGGGTCGCCGAGGTAGTGCCGGGCCACCTCCTGCATGTCTGGGCCCGTGTGGAGAGGCTAACATTAAATCTGGTCAACATTTATGCCCCGAACACAGGCCCGGAACGAGTGCGCTTCTACCAGCAGGTGTTGGCCTTCCTTGGCACCCTGGATCCTCACGAGTGCCTGGTCCTGGGCGGGGACTTCAACACCACCCTCGAGGACTGGGACTGCTCAGGAGTCAAGAAATCCCAGGCAGCCACAGGCGTCCTCACGGAGATCATGGACCATCACTCCCTGGTGGATGTCTGGCACGACCACCACCCAGACAATGATGCCACCTTCACCTATGTCTGGGTGGAGGAGGACCAGTCGCACCACTCCCGGTTGGACTGCATTTATTTCTCACGTTTCCATCTGGCGCAGGCCCATCCAGCCGGCCCCGTTCTCAGATCACAACTTGGTAACCGTGATGGCATCTCTCAGCTCAGAGAGGCCAGGGCTGGCCTATTGGCATTTTAATAACAGCTTGCTGGAGGACGTGGGCTTCGTGGCGTCCTTCTGGGAGTTCTGGCTAGCCTGGCAGCAGCGCGCCTTCCCCTCGGCAAGGCAGTGGTGGGATGTGGAGAAGGTGCGTGCACGGCTCTTCTGCCCTGGCTACATCCGGGGTGCCAGCCGGCAGAGGGATGCAGTGATAGGGCAGTCGGAGCGGGAGGTCTTAGAGCTAGAGAGGCATCTGGCCTCCGGCCCTGAGGATCCACCCCTCCGAACAGCGTACCGGGAGAAGCGGGGGAAGCTCAGGTCCCTGGAGGACCATCAGGCCCTGGGTGCCTTCTTCGATCCCGCATCTGTCTCCTTCGGGAGATGGATCGGGGCTCCCACTTCTTCTACACCCTGGAGAAAAGGAGAGGGGCCAAAAAGCACGTCACCAGCCTCCTGGTGGAGGATGGCACCTTCCTCATGGATCCAGAGGAGATGTGTGGAAGGGCCAAGGCCTTCTACGCCAGCCTCTTCTCCCCGGATCCGACCACGCCAAAGCGTGCAGGGTGCTATGGACCGAACTCCCGACGGTCAGTGCAGGTGACCGAGACTGGCTGGAGTTGCTTCTCTCTCTCTGGCCGAGCTCTCAGAAGCCCTCTGCCTCATGCCCACCAACAAATCCCCAGGCATGGACGGGCTGACCGTGGAGTTCTACCACGTGTTCTGGGACATCCTCGGCCCAGACCTTGTCATCGTCTGGGCCGAGTCCCTGCAAAATGGGGTCCTCCCTCTCTCGTGCAGGCAAGCCATGCTCACCTTATTGCTGAAGAAGGGGGACTTCCGCGGCCTATGGAACTGGCATCCCGTCTCACTCCTCAGCACGGACTATAAGGTTGTTGCAAAGGCCGTCTTGCTGCGGCTGGAGTCCATGCTGGCGGACGTGGTCCATCCCGACGAGACCTAAACCATCCTGGGCCAGACCATATTTGATAACTTGTATTTGGTCTGGCACCTCTTGGAGCTGGGGCGTAGGGATGGTCTGTTGTTTTCCCTCCTGTCCCTGGACCAGAAGAAGGCATTCGACAGGATGGACCACGGGTATCTCCTGGGCGCTCTGCGGGCGTTCAGCTTTGGGCCCCAGTTCGTGGGCTTTCTCCAGGTGCTGTACGCTGATGTGGAGTGTCTGGTCAGGCTCAACTGGACCCTGACCAAGCCGGTCAGGTTTGGGAGGGGAGTACGGCAGGGGTGCCCCATCTCAGGCCAGCTGTACACTTTGACGATCAAGCCCTTCCTCTGTCTCCTCCACTGGAGGTTGACGGGGTTGGTGCTCTGGGAGCCGGAGCTGTGGCTGGTCCTGTCGGCATACGCTGATGACGTGCTCCTCGCAGTCCAGGACCCGGACGACCTGGTGCGGGTGGAGGCCTGCCAGGCCGTTTACTCGGCAGCCTCCTCCGCCCGGGTCCACTGGGTCAAGAGCTCTGGCCTGGTGGTCGGGGATGGGTGGCAGGTGAGCTCCCTCCCACCCACACTTCAAGCCATCCGGTGGTGCGTGGGTCTGCTGCTCTATCTTGGCATTTATCTATCCGCCACGCATCCTTCTCCGCCTGAAAACTGGCAGGATTTGGAGGCCAGTGTGGGCGAGCGGGTGCAGAGATGGACAGGAGTGCTGCGGTGTCTCTCCCTGCGAGGGAGGACGCTGGTGCTGAACCTGCTAGTTCTGTCCATGCTCTGGGACCGGCTCAACACCCTGAGCCCGGCCCCGGGGATCCTGACCAGGCTCCAGAGGATGGCCCTGGATTTTTTCTGGCCGGGGCTGCACTGGGTCTTTGTAGGGGTCCTGAGTCTTCCTCTGGAGGAGGGAGGACAGGGCCTGGTCTGCCTGCGCAGCTAGGTCCATGTCTTCCGCCTCCAGGCCCTGCAGAGACTCCTTTATGGTGCAGGTAGTCCGGCGTTGGAGCATGTTGGCGCGTGCCTTCCTCCGCTGCCTCCAAGGGCTCCTATACAACCGGCAGCTCTTTTTTCTCCACCTGAGGGGCCTTCTGCAAGACCTCTCAGAGCTGTCGGTCTTCTACCAGGATCTCCTCCAGACCTGGAAGCTTTTTTCGGCAACCAGGTCCTTTGTGGCCACCAAGGGGGCGGACCTCGTCGCAGAGCCCCTGCTACACAACCCCGATCTCCTGTGCAGGTGGCGGAGTCTCCCTCGGTGCGCCAGAGGTTGGTCCTGGCAGAAACCACCAGAGTCGGAGACCTCCTGGACTACAACAGGGGGGACTGGGTGGCTCCCTATGTGCTCGGTCGACGCATGGGGCTCTCCATCCTTCCGACCCCCATGTGCATACTCCAGGAGCTGGAGGCCGCCTTCTCACCTGTTTCTCTCATCTTCCTGCAGTGGGCCCTGCAAGAGGGTGCTCCCCACCCACCCCTCACCCTCTGCCCTCTGGACATTTTTCTTTGGCCCCTGTTCCACAAGCCCCCCCCCCCTTGTTGAGGTTCTGGCTGCACTTTTCCTCACACTTGTTCCTTTTTGCACACCCCATCCATGGCCCCACAAAGTCGCGAGACCTCCTCGTCAACCTCCTCCTGGCCCTGGCTAAAGTCTCCATCTATAACACCAGGAGGAGGATGCTGGACGAGGGGGTGCTCTGCGACTGTCGGGCCTATTTCTGTTCCTCCCTCGTCTCACGCATCCGGGCAGAGTTCCACTGGGCAGCGTCTGCTGGCTCCCTTGATAGCTTTGAGGAGCAGTGGGTGCTGGCTGGGGTTCTCTGCTCGGTATCCTCATCTGGTACCCTCGTTTTGAATCTATGACCTTCACTCCGATCCCTGTTTTTCATTAGTTGTCCCCCGCATTCATTTGGTCCCTGGGTCCAGTGGTCCCTCTCGCTAGGCTGGGGGAGGGGCCTTTAGAAGTGGGCGGGTTTCCAATATGACCACAGTTGGGCACCAATGGAAGTTCTCCTAATTCTTCCACCTGCTTCCAACAATCCACTTGCATCCTCTGTCTTATCCAGATTAAGTGGCATCCCACGTAACCCTTATTGAGACTCATTTAGACATGGGTTATTTGTCGCACTGCTCCAACCAATTCAGATGTGATAGAGAGCTGGTGGATGTCAGCAAACTGACTACATCACAGCCCATGACTTCTCACTAACCCTCCCAAGGGCCTCATGTACACATTGGTCAGGAGCGATTACAATAATTCCCAGTACCTCACAAATGAGAACCTTTGGGACAGAGAAACTGTTGCTTATTTACCCACTGGGTTCTCAGAGTTAAAAATAGAGCCACTCAAAAGCAACTTCGTTCACCCATCCTATGTTTCACAAGAAAGTCAACAAAACCTCATGGTCAACATTACTAAGAGCTGCTTACAGATCTAAAAGAATCATCATGGTTGGGTATTTTATCTTTGTCCATTTCTAGGAGGAGACCATCAACTAACAGTATCAGTACAGTTCCTACGTTTGACCTCGTTGCCTTAGGGATTAAGTTTATAGAAATTTCTTGCAATCCTGATTTTGGGAAGGTCCCTCTGCACAGAAGTATTCTAGTTATTTTTATAGATTAGAGAGAGATTAGCTTTATATTGGCATGGGGAGAGTGTGCCATGGAGCTCTGCAATGGGTTTCAAACTTCTTATTCAAAGTTTGTTTAGCTTTGTGATAGTGGAAATGAACATGATGTACAGTTCCTGGGTGTGATTATAATAATGGACTAAAATACACAAGAGAGCAATGTTTGAAAATAAAGGCAAAGAACAAGGATTTATAATCACCCAAGTAAGTGGAACAAAATACAATAGTAGTTGATATGCAAGGGGCCATTCTTAAACAGCAGACGCTAATATTTAACACACATCATAGGAGATCTATACTTGTGATTTTTCTTAACTAGTGGTATGCTAATGATCCAAGCAGAACAGAACATTATTGTGATTGGCAGGAAACCTCTCTTTAAACATAAAATTTGGTGTTGCCTTTGGGGTAATGGAGAACAATTTTGTATGACATTTCGATACCCAAGGGTTTAGGTGTCTTAGAAATAGAACAGTTAACTAGACAGAAAGCAGTTCATAATGAGTGAGTCATTAAACCATTGGTGTGAGGGTGAGAAAGGCCCCATACTGGAGAATATTGTCTGGCCTCAATCTACCTCATCCTGTTTATCACATGCAATAGGAAACCAAACCTAATTTTGTTAAAGAGAAATAAAAGTTCTAGAAGGAACGGGGAAATAGAAGAAAATAATCCTTAATATATATGAAGCACAAGATACTCACTCTGCTTATTGATGTAAATCAAGGTTATCCCTTCTCAGGCTAGATATTATTTGTGCCACCCCCCACATTTACAGTGATTTTTAAAAATCTATTATTCAGTAAGGACCAAAACCTGATCCCACAAGTAAAACCTAAGTAAAAGAGCTTTGCCTGAAAACAGTAAGTGGGATTTGAAGAGATAAGTAGGGATCAGAGAAGCTCTGCAGAGGAGCTATAGCTGAATATGTGGGAGGACTAGCAGATGCAACCCACTGCGGTCCCCTATTCCTCTGAGTAGCTCAATGAATGCATGTTGTGCATGGAGACATTGAATACTGTTCCAACAGGTCCACATCCTGCTCTGAATTCAAGTACAGAGAACTTCCATGAAGCTCTGCTTCTATGGGGTAAAATTCACCTCTGTACAGAGAGGCAGCACAGGGCGTATACACTGCTATGTCTCATTTTTGCCCTATTCGAGGATTTAAAGGGTGCATAGGCCTTTCACCAGTAGTGCACAAAGAGATTGGGGAACCCCCTTGTTAGGCATCTCCAGTCTCTGAACATCTCACACTGCAAACATGGTACTTCCACTGGATTTGGGGCCTTGTAGTTACATAGGGGACACCACGATTTAACCCCTCAAAAAGTTTGGAAAAATACACTTTCTTAAAAAGGCACATTTAACTGTATGTGATGGAATAGTCATACAGTGCTCTTTAGATTGATTAAGAAAAAGCAGCTGACTTTTTCTTTGGATTTAAAGGTTCACTGTAATGCACATAAAATGTTACATAATCCCCTGTGCATCAGAGAGAATTTGTATGTAATTTTAATTGGTGTATATAAATGTATATAAATCCCACACATATTGATAGAAGAAAATCAGATTCTTTTTTGTACTAATATGGAGATGTTTCTCAGGCTAGAGGTGGCTATTTCTCATATACATTTTTCTTTCATCTTTTATAAAAAAAATTGTGAAAGTAATAAGAGGGATGAAAGATATAGGCGGTGAAGAAAGGTTAGGGTAGGGTCATGGGTATAAAGGGCAACTAAGATGTTAGTGATTGAGCTGTTCTTTTTTGTGACTACAACAAATGCGTTTAACATTTAAGAGTAGATTTTGTACTACAAGTAAAAACTTAAGCCCAAATAGGCTTTGTGTATTTTACTTCTGTGGTTTAAAAAACACATATTCTGCACTTTTAATAGAATTTCTGTGTTCCACTTCCACTTTTTAAAATGTGGGCGTTGTACTGCCCAAAACTAAGCCCATGGTATCTATTAGTATTTTATTAACTATTCTTATGTATACATTTTTACTGTAACCATATACATTTCTCATGGGGGCATAAGCTGGGGAGCATGCTTAGCTCATATTTGTTTTCCATATGCAGCTACACATATGGTGAACATCTGTGTAAATTGTAAGATTATCTTTATATATTGCACATAATGTAGAGTATAATATGCACACAAATGTGTGTGAAACAAGATCTGAAGCATTTATTTTAAAAAATATACAGGTACATATCAGGTTTTTGGTAAATAAAACTAGATACTTCCCCATAAAACCTAATATTTTGTTTATAAATAAGCCAATTATTCAGAATTACAGGTTTATCAGATCACAATATGAGCAAGCAACTTAACTAGCCTTTATCAAACTTCAGAATCATCCTCTATCAAAAGAAAATCTCTAATGGAACTTTAACTATGGTGTCATGACCAACTCCACCATAGTAAAACACAGAAATGGAAAAGTAGACTTGGAAATACATTTTCTCCAATCTTTGTGTTCTAAAAATAAATAAAAATTAATACCAGTTGAAACCGGGTCATCATTCAAGTGAAATATAAGTACTTTCTGTCTTTAAATCATGATGTGAGGACTTCAGTAACTCAACCAGAGGTTGTGGGTATCATAGGAGTGGGTGGATAGGTTGTGGCCTGCAATATGCAGGAGGTCAGACTAGATGATCATGATGGTCCCTACTGGCCTTAAAGTCTATGTGTCTATGATCGTAGGAATCTGCTGTGTTGGAAGGGAATACTTGGGGCTTGGAGGAGTCCTAGCTTTGATAATACAAATAAAATAAATAATAATAATAATTCTACCACCAAACTGAAAGGAAGGTGGGGATGATTTTCCCATCTCCGATGGGAGTTTACTCCTTCTCTAGATACTGCTATGTCATTCCTGCCAAAAATATCTTATATCCAAGTCTCATGAAACATATCTGAAGAGTAACTTGTTGGCATTTGGAATGGCCCACACTGCACAATATAGGTTCTTTTTTTAAAAAAAAGACTTCCCTTGGTGGATATTCCCAAACTCATTCCCACCACAAAAGACCAAAAGATTTAATCCCATAGATGGTACTAATAAATTAATCTTAAAATCAGACAGATGTGAATCAGGCTAACATAATTAATTTCCAGGGTAGCATGGGCCCCAGTTCTGCCAGCCAGTGGTTCACTGGAACCACTCAAATATTATTCAAGATGAGTAAGAGTGGCATGATCATCTTTTTGAGAGCAAAGAATCCACATTTTAAAATTTATACATGTGTTCACCAGTTTATTTATTTTTATTAATGAATTAGTTGTCATTTATTTAACTATTGGTGATTGATTGGAGAGACCTCTTTTTTCCACAGTCTGAAAATTATCCTCTTAGCTATCAAGAGATATCAGAATCACTGTTCCCTCTAAGCTATGCGCATGTGCGCAGGCACACAGATCCTAAATCCCGCGCACACGGCGAAACACCGCGCACACAAAAAATGAAATACTACGTCGGGGCCAGGCCGAAATATCATTTACAGGTGACTTTTGACATTGCTCGCCCGCCATCTATCAACACAGCTAGATTCTACCAGATAGCAAGGGGGGAGGAAAGGGAAAGGAGGGCAATGAATCGTACCCCTCCCCTCCAGCATTTTGAATGTGGAACGCTGATCGTGTCGGGACGGTCAGGACCCACACATCTCCATTTTCCTCGTTTTTTTGCCGCAGATGCATGAATGTGATCGGAACTATGCACAAACTTACAGTATCCTGATCTGAATGATCTCCCGTTTGCCCTTTTGTCAAGTCACACTGTTAAGCGCATTGAAATAGTAGCCATATAATAAAAGTATTAATTTTAAATAAACCAATCTGATAAAAAATCAATCCCAAAATGTCACTGTCTAGAGGTCTAAAGCGTAAAAGAACAGCGACTTCATTTAAATCTGGATGGCTGGATGAGACTATAGATACGGTTACACCGAAATCATATAGTGTAATGCTTGTTAAACTTTGTGAAATATTCACATATGATGAGGACAACAGAGTGGTTTGTGAATATTGTCAAGATGCCAGAGCTTTGGGAGAATTTTCAACAGGAAGAATGTGGAACAATGTATGGAAACTGGATTTCTTAAAGCGTCATCTGTCAAATCCCTATGTTCAAAATACAAAGACTTTCTTGCTGAATGACAGGTTTCAGAGTAGCAGCCGTGTTAGTCTGTATTCGCAAAAAGAAAAGGAGTACTTGTGGCACCTTAGAGACTAACCAATTTATCTGAGCATAAGCTTTCGTGAGCTACAGCTCACTTCATCGGATGCATTCTTGCTGAAGAGATTGTTATAATCAGTCAGTACAATGACTTCAAGTTTGCAGTAGCCGAAAGAATCAAAAGCCAATTGGTTTTAAGTTTCCCAGATATGGTGACATTTGCTCACCAGAACGAACAGTTTCAGGATCTTGCAGAGTTGATGGATATTGAAGGAACATTCCTAGCATCAAGTGCAGACTGTGAGCATGGCTTTAGCTTAATGAACACCCTAAAAAACAAACTACGGAATCGTTTACAAGTAGATCATTTGGACATGCTGATGTGTATTAAGAGTTACCAGCTGGATGGAGGACTGATAGATCTGGACAGAGTTTATATTGAATGGGCAAATGAAAAAGATCGCAGGGAAAAACAGTAAGATTAGTTTAGCAGTCTGATATTTCGACCAATAAGGAAATTAAAATGCATTTGTAATTACATATCTTATTCTTGGCTGATAATCATTTATTGATTTTTTTTAGGAAAATTTTAAATTTAAAACACAAACTCTTGTTTTTCTTTTTTTACTTATGATGTCTCTATCTGAAAACCCATATAAATTGACATAATGGCATACTTATTAAATTGTCTTTATTATATGTTTATCAAAATCTTTTCAGACATGTGTATAGAATGAAAGGTGAAAGCAGACACCAACGGGCAGAAGCGTATGGAATGATAATGATCATGATGAATATGTGCTTGATATATGCTCGTGATTCTCTATAAAAAAGATCATAAAGCGTAATGCTTAAAACTAACTTCTGCTTCATGAAGAAGGGTTAAATTTCCTTTTTTCTAAGTATTTAAAAATGACATTTATAAAATAATATGGTGTAAAACTATCACAAATTGCAAATTAAAACTTTTTAAATGTATAAGTATTTTACTCGCTTGGGCGCATTTGCCTCATGGCACACAAATTTGAACTCTGCTTCAAAAATTTGCACAGAATAAATTTTTTTGCTCACGCGGCCTGTCAAAAATTAGAGGGAACACTGATCAGAATCAATTTCTGTAAATACATAGGGGTTAGAATTTTTTCCTACAGTCCTGTCAGACAGATTGGGCTGGAGAGATGAATATACTAAGAATGTAACATACAATAATGACTTACAGATGTCAGAGCAATATTCTTGGACCTTTCTATCATTCTAACCCCAAAATTATCATTTGCCACACTAGCAGCCTGGAAGCTCTATGCACAAGATTGTAAACAAGCTTCTAGCCTTCCCTAATCATTTGGTTTAACAATGTTAAACCAATCTTTACTATTGGGGAATTTTTTTTATTTAATATTGCACATTAAAGTGTTTTCTTGTGATTTTACTACTGTTAAAGCAGTTTGGAAGTTAGTTGACAGTAACTTCCACTAGGCTGCCACACTGCCAGCAAGATGGTTGCCTCTATCACAAGAGTTAGAGATGCCACTTATTTAAAAATAACCAAAACCCACAACCACCATATTTGACATAGTGAGAAATGCTTGTGAACTTTGTACTGTTGAGGCTGATCAAAAGGGGTACTTTTCCTTTAAGCTGTACTGGACTATCCATATGAAAGGGAATGAAAAAACACCCTATGTTACACAGCTGATATATTTCTAGAAGAGCTTACATTGCCCAGATCTAACTTAAACTCTAAACAATGTAATATACAGTTAATTAAATTTCAATAATGAATATTAAGATGTTGAGTGACTCATTTACTGTGAAACAGAGTCAAGGCTTATATTTCAGATGACCTCATTTGAGAGAAGTTGTTTAATAGAAATTATTTGTGTACTTATATAACTATATTAGCGTTAGATCTTCATCCCAGCACCTAAATGTCTATTAAAATTGTTAAAGATTTAACTGTTGTGTAAAACCTGGTCACACTGTATGGAGGTGAAAGATTCCCTTTTACAAATGAAATCAGAAGAGATTTACTACCACGTTTGTTCTGGGAACTACAAGAAATATGTTTTTGTTGAACATTCACAATGGACCTAGGGTTGCCAACTTTCTAATTGCTGAAAACTGGACACACCTGCCTCCTGCTCTGCATTCATCTGGCACAACAGGAGCACCAAAATGCATGGTTCATTCAGCAGGGGGCACACTAATTCACACCTGGAGCATATTCTTCATGGCAACATGAACAGCAAGGACATTATTATGTACTATACAATGGCAAGTGGAGCAAAGGGCCAGAGCAGGGAAATCAGGGCACAGCAGGGTGGAGAGGGGGTTGGTCCCTGGAACAAGGGGATGGGGCAGGGGCAATTGGGGCACAGCAGAGTGGTCAGTCCCTGGAGCAAGGGGCTGGGGGGGAGGGGGAAAATTGGGGCAAGTGGGGGGCAGGGGCAACGGTATTCCCCCCCTGGGTGGGGGTGGGGGTGCTGGTACCTACCTCCCCGCCAGTTTGGGAGCCAGCCTGTTCTCTCTGTCAGTTGTGCTGACTGGACACTGCCAGGTCCCCTTTTTGACTGGACTTTCTGGTTGAAAACCGGACACCTGGCAACCCTATCTGATTACTAGGCATTTTGCCTGTTGGAGAACATCAGGAATGGGCCTGGAGGAATAAACTGCCTGTCCCTGGGAAGGTTTGCTGAGTGGGGAATAGCTGAGCAAGGGAATCTCTTCCCCACACAAGCACACTCATATCGGAGGCAACCAGAATATAGACCCCGCAAACCCTTGAGTACTAGGCTGTTTGACCAATCAGTGAACCTGTGCACCTCACCTCAAAAAGGGCATGGTCAGCAGAGATGGGGGACCTTCTGGCAAGGAGGAATAAACACTGCATCTTCTCAAAGTTTTTAAGCACATAAGAGGTGCATTGCTAAAGCATTGCATGGGAGTTACATAGTCAACTACCTTAATGGGAGATACCTCAGTAAAGTCTCACTCACCACTTTGAAAAATTATGGCCAGCTGATTACAAGTAAAATTTAAAGTTTTTCCTTTTTGTTGACATTAAGCCACAGTACCCCCATTTTCTGTAGTTAAGATTAATGGATATAATTATATTACCCCATTACCTCATGACAGAAGCCCAATTATCAAACTTGAATATCTAAGTTAAGATGCCCAATTCTACATTTTGATACTCAAGTTAGTATGTAGCTAGTTAGAATAGGTATATGGCTACCTAATTTCTGATTTTAGGGTCTAAATGTGGATATGTGTGTCCTTAGGGAACCAAATTTCAACACTGGGGCCCACACATACCACATGATGCATTTTGGTGAGTTTCAGAAAGTATTCTTCTAAAACAAGGGTTTATAAAAGAAGTTCAGTTATGACAGCAATAATTCAACTATTGTTTTGACCTTCAGCAATTGTTTACCAGTCTGTTCCTGATATTCTCACCTTGATTTAATTTTTCACTCTGTAACAAGACCACTAGTGACAGCTGAGTGGAAGTTATGATCACAGCCCCAAAAGTCAGGCCCTGCAAAAAAGGGGACAAAGAACTCTACTCTCAGCCAAAAAGAAATAAAGCCGTCACAGGATAGCTCCTGTGGTCACAGTCCAAACAAAACAGAACAAACACATGGAAGTTTCCTTTCACCTGGAACAGTTGCTCACAGTCACAGGGCTGCTTCCTTCATCCAAGGGTCCACTTGGAAAACAAAAAAAAATAGAAGTAGTTCTGACAGTAGTTACAGCTTCTGGCAGTAGAACAGTCCTTCTCAGTCAAGGTAACCAATTAATTTCCCCATTCCCTCCTCTGTCCTAAACAGGACAGAATCAAAAGCAGACTTGTAGATCTACTCTACTCTCTTCCTAAGGAACTCCTCTCAGCTCTTCCCCATCAGAAACCTCCAATTTTTACCTCCTTCACCCAGTGTTGTCAGTTCCACCACCCAACATTCTAACAAGGCACTGCCGCTAGCTCCTTATTTCAGGTCTGGCAGCTGAGTCAGTCTTTAAAAGTCTTATCTTATCATAGAATATCAGGGTTGGAAGGGACCTCAGCTAGTCCAACCCCCTGCTCAAAGCAGGACCAATCCCCAATTTTTGCCCCAGATTCCTAAATGGCCCCCTCAAGGATTGAGCTCACAACCCTGGGTTTAGTAGGCCAATGCTCAAACCACTGAGCTACCCTTCCCCCCTCTTCCTCCTTTTTGTTCAGTAAAGGTGGAATTTTTTACATACACACACACTCTCTCTCTCTCTCTCTCTCTCTTCCCCCATCCATCCATCCATGCAGGGGAAAATATATCCATGATATTCAACAACCCAGGAAGAACAGGCTTCTAACAGAGTATCAGACATGAGAGTTCCTGACCCAGGGCTGGTTTTAGGGGCAGACTACCAAGGCAACCACCTGGGGTGCCGAGCTTGGGGGGTGCCGGGCTCGAGGTGCTGTTTTTGTTATAAACAAATTAAAATTTAAAAGTTTCTATAAGTTTAGAGGAAACAATTTTTTATTTGCTTATATATTGCATGAATAAATACAGATTTACAGATCCTAACGTGCACATTTATTGTCTTATATGACAGGGATAAATCATGCATGCAAATCATGCATCAAAATTGTGAAATGGGCGACAAATGCAATAAAAAATAAGGTATTCAAAAATTTAACAAATGGAGGGGGCGCCAAAGACACTCCTCGCCTGGGGTGCCATTTGGTTTTAGGGCCAGCCCTGTCCTGACCAAATGCCTGAGAACTACACCTATGAGTTTCTAGAGGGTTTTCACTATGTTGCCCAAATAAAAAAGTTTCATTGTTATAAAAAAGATGTAAACAGGGTCTGAATGAACTGAATGAATTTTCTGCTGACAGCTAGCTGTGAGGGGGAGAGACTTCAGGAGCAAACTTTATTTACATGAACACACCTACGCTCCTTAGATATCCAGCAGATAGAGTGGTGTTGTTTAAACTAATCAATTCTGGTTGGTGTTGGGTTACAAATCACTTTAGTACTGAATGCAGCGGTAGTGAAATGCTGTAGCAATGTGTCATCATTATTGTATGAATGAAGGGGAGCAGAACAGTGCTTGACCTGTGCCAAATGAGGGGGTCACACTTAATCCAGGGGCTTGAATACCAGAGCCCTGTGAAAATATGGGGAGGACACCAGGAGATGTGGACTCTTCCTAGGGGGTCCCCCACTGTTCAAAGAAAGAGCTAAATAGGCTTCATTAGGAACCTCTTTATTATTTTAAATGCTCAGTCAGAGTTGAAATCAGTTGTGGTGGGATTGTGTGTCTGCTAAGAGCTAAAAATCACTAACAGACTGACTAACAGAGAGGCAGGTAGCAGCAGAAGGTGACTGATGGGTGGCCAGCAGGAGTGCGCAGCGAGCAGGTGGGTGGCAGGATGGCCAGCCAGAGCAAGTGCTCAGAGGGCAGAGCAAGCAAGGTGCCTTCTTCCCTGGGTGGGAGGTGAACTCACACAGATGCACCTCTGAACCCTCAGTCCTCACTGACCAAGGACAACCACTGTGAGGGGGTTGTGGTGAGGGAGCAGAGGGGAGCACAGTAAAGGAACTTTTGGTTTTAGAACTCAAGAACGTGAGGCAGAAGGCACTGCCCCATGCACTCTGAGGTAGGTGTCCTGTTCACAGGTTTATGTTTATGAATCTTGCTTGTGGCATTTTCCCTAATTAATGTTGCGTGACCTCTCCTTTCACTAAAAGCTTCTTTTCTACACTCAGACTCTGTGCTTACGAGTGGGGAAGTATTGCCTCTCAGAGGCGCCCAGGGTGGTGTGTAATTTTCCCAGGTTACTGGGTGGGGCTCAAGCTGGTTTTGTGTTGTATCGATGGAAAGGAACCCCTAGATATTAAACCCAGCCTTAGTTGCTACTGGCTCTCCCTGCCGGAAGGGTTACAATATATTCGGTTTATCCCTGAGAAACACTAGAGGCTCCCAAAATCTTTGAAGCTCATGATATTCACAACACTACTCATGCAACATTTGCTCCTTTCTAAAATGCAGTGAATGAGGGCAGCAAGTGAAACTAACTCCAATGAAAAGAATCAGTGCATTGTTTGATCATGCTCCAAAGACATTTGATGAGATCTTATGGCAGTGATAGGACTGGGAGTGAGTACATAGGATTGCCATACTACACAAGATCAGTCATCCATCTGGTGCAGAATTCTGTCAGAGTGGCCAATACTAGATTTTTCATAGGAAGGGGCAAGAAACTCTGCAATAAGCAGTTATGGGGTAACCTGTCCCAGGGAAAATGTCTTCTTAGTTAGAGGTCAGTTTATGCCCACAAGTATTAGGGTTTATCTCTCTTCTAAAACTCTTGTTTATTTTCTTAATATTTACTATTACAACTCTGGATATTCTTGTTATACATATTAAGATCTACTCTCTTTTTGAATCTTGCTAAGCTATTGGCCTCAATGACACCTGTGGCAATGAGTTTTACAAGCAAATTGTGCATTGTTGGGAAACAGTATTTCTTTTTATCAGTTTTGAGTCTGACACCTTTCCGTTTCATCGTGTTATTTTTTTATGAGACAAGGTGAACAGAAGTTCCTGGCCTATTTTTTCATATAAAATAGAGGTAATAAATACAACAAACGAACAAATGTATCATGTCATGCCTTATTTGTGTCATCTCCAAGGTAAACAGTCCCAATCTCCCTTTTAATTTTAATCTGAATTTTCAATCTCTCTTCATAGGAGAGTTTTTCCATACTCCTTATCATTCTTGTGGTCCATCTAATTCTATTATAATCTTCTTTAATTCAAGGTGAAGTAAATATTTTGATAGAAGGAACATCTAACTACATGCCAGGTCCTGCTAGGTACTATGTATTCTCCATTCCAACTGAGTTCAGTGCACCTAGTTCTGAGAGGTACTGAGGGCCACTCCCAGGAATGGGTACATTGAACTTTAAGAGCCTAAACCACAACTTTCAATTTAGGCTTCACAAGAGCATAGGTACAGAAAATACAGAGTGGAACTTTTTCTATATCTATGTTTCATGCAGTTTTGGAATTACCTACAGAAAATAAACCATTTCCTAAATTAACTTGCTGGCAAACAGTGGTTAATTAAGCACTAAAGATGAAATTTACATTCCTTGTGTAACAATCACAAACAAATTTTGCATAGGAAACAAACTAGGGTTTAGAGAGAAAGGATTTTCTCTCCAACCATAAAATAATGCATGTGACACTTGCCACTTTATTACTGCTGTTTCAGTCTCCACGCAGGACTCTGGACCAGTAGGTTCTTGCTGTATGACGATCCACTCATTACAGCTGTGCTGCTCTCCTTGGTGAACCATAACCCCCGTCTCCAGTCTCATGAAGCTGAGTGCCATGGAGTACAGCTCTGTGGCTCAAAGAGAGAGACCCATGTATGCGTTCTCAACAGCGCAGCCCAATTCAGTTCACCATATCCAGTTTAAACACTTTGAGTGTCTCAAAATGTAATATAAAAATATCAGATACAAAGTGCTGGCCAAACATATTAGTTAGGCATCCCTATAAAACCCCCATTCAATCCACCAACCCACTGCCTAGTCAAATGGTCACAAGGAAATTTGCCTCAAACGTTAACAAATCCAAGAACACTAATATTCAGGTTAACAATATGCTATAATACTATGACTCAGAAGGGTAGAATTAAGGTTACATCTCAAGAGAAAGTTTTATGTTATTCAGCGTGAAAAGTAAACGTAAGTTAAAATCCAAAATCCTTAACGGAGCATTTCCAGACTTTTAAAACATTTACATTCTTCTATAGAATATTTTCAAAATGGGGAATAATTTAGCAACCTTGAATTAAAATTTACAAAGTTTTCTGTCTGAGAATATAAACAAATAAATATTACATAATTGCTATATCTATGGATTTATACATTTACAATATATTTCCTCATTCTAAACAATGCAACCTTGATTATGTCAGGGATGTGCAAAACAGCAAGGATGAATATTTGCTGTCAGTATTTTAGGGCACCTCTGCCTTGCCCTGCAGTTCAGACTAAGCGGGCATGAATAGCAGTGCGCATCAAAGTGCTGAGCTGTAACTCCCCCGTGTGAACACTATGGGTGTGAACTTAAAGGTATCAAGTTCGCACGAGTGTATTACTCTTCAAAGAGACAGCATTCAGAGAGGACTATATTAGTGAGAACTCAGGATCGTTGAAGTTTGCACCTGCAGTGTCCATGCAGGGGAGTTACAGCACAGCACTTTGATGCACACTGCTGTTCATGCCCCTTTAGTCAGAACTGCAGAGCAGTGTAGACATGCCCACAGACAGAACTACACTTCCTGTTCTGAAAGAAGAATTGCAGCAAAAAGAGTGCAAAAATGTTTTTTTTTTCTGGAAATACACACATTAATTCTAGCTCCTCCCCAATAAACACCTAAAAGTCTGCTACAACTGGAACGTTCAGTTATAGTTAGAAAATAGAAAGATAGGCAGTGGTATACTAAATCATGTCTGTTTATATTGCTAACCTGAGATCTCAGCTGGATAATAATCAATTAATTTGATACCTTATATTTCAATTATTTGGTTTTCATTTTAGCTGAAATTTTAGAATAAGAAATGTTAATGAAGTGACCTCTAATTTTCTGTTTCAGCAGTTTTCTTACTGAGAGAAACAGCAAAGCAAGATCTACAAATAATGTTTGGTATTTGGCTAATTAAAAAGGGATTACTAAAACAAGTTTTATCATGTTGCATCTACCCAGAAGTTATTTTCTCTCCTAATAATAAGCAGAATTTTATAGTCTACATTTGTCCATTTTACTTCTCACTCAATAGTACTTTTGCCTGAGTAAGGACGATAAAAAAATCATAGGTCTGATCCTACATCTAATAACTTTAGCGAGAGATGCATTTCTTCCTTTCTCCCAGACACTGTCTGTGCTGTTAGAATCACAGAACATCAGGGCTGGAAGGGGCCTCAGGAGGGCATCGAGTCCAACCCCCTGCTCAAAGCAGGACCGATCCCCAACTAAATCATCCCAGCCAGGGCTTTGTCAAGCCTGACCTTAAAAACCTCTGAGGAAGAAGATTTCACCACCTCCCTAGGTAACCCATTCCAGTGCTTCACCACCCTCCTAGTGAAAAGGTTTTTCCTAATATCCTACCTAAACCTCCCCCACTGCAACTTGAGACCATTACTCCTTGTTCTGTCATCTGATACCACTGAGAACAGTCTAGAGCCATTCTCTTTGGAACCCCCTTTCAGGTAGTTGAAAGCAGCTATCAAATCCCCCTTATTCTTCTCTTCTGCAGACTAAATAATCCCAGTTCCCTCAGCCTCTCCTCATAAATCAAAGGTTCTCTGTTCTAGAGACAAAGAACCTTTTTCAAGTTCTATTTTATTTTAGCACCTTTCACAAACACTACATTAATTTTAAATTAAGTAAAGCAAAAAAGAACCTATCTGTGCCTAATATTGGAATGAATTGTGAAGCAAATGTATTGTAAGTTTAGTGCCTGTGGGTTTTTTTTAAATAAGAGACTGATCCTGAGAAACACTGAACTGCTACCATTGTCATTGTGTTCAAGAAGTTGCAGATATTCAATACTTCTTAGGATCAAACCCTAATCCACGTAACATTCATTTATAATATATCTATTATTTTGTCTCTGTCACTGGCATTTGATGAGAAATTAAGTAGCAATAGCTACCAAAATAATTGAAAATGTATGAAATACTGGGCCAAATTCTGTTTTTTCTCTGCTACACGGGTACCAGAGGCCAGTGGGACTGCACTAATGTAATGGAGCCAAATTTGTCCTCTTACATCCAGTGATTCTTTACTTATTCATTGTGCTAAAGGTCACAGAATGCTAGTAAGTCACATCATTTCTCCCTATTCCCATCCACGTTTAGATAACTCTAATGTTGGATGGATATCACTATGGATTTATGTTTGGATGAATCACCTGCAACAGGTATAAGAAGAAAATGAAAATGAGTTGCAGTTTTTGTTACTCATAGAGGGAGAAAAGTTGTCAACAGCAATTTGCTCTTAATGGCTGTTTTAGCTCAAAAAAAGCCCTGAAGTGAAGAACAAACTGTCACAGGAATGGAGAGAAAGTCTCTTAAGATCAGGGTTAAGGTTCATTGGTACAACAGCTTTGAGGCAAAACATTACCAGATCTTGGATTAATCCTGGCATGTAGATAAATGAAAACGTACAGCAGTAGTGCACACATAGTGCCTTTCGTGTAACCACTGCACATACATTTATATCCTCATGCTTAAAAGAAGAAACTGTAAACATGAAAGATGAGTTCTCAATGTATTGAAATGGAAGTTTATAAAATCTGATAAATATAGAATAATAAACAGCAAATAGATGAATATTCTCCACTGGCTCAACCTTTCACAAATAGTGTACCTCTTATTTGTGCTAATGAAAGTTTGGCTTCTGCAAAGACTCCAAGTTAACTAGTACCCCAGCTCACAAAAAATAGCCATTAATTAAATTAAGGTTTTTTCCCCTCCAATATTTTATTTTTGTTTTAAATCAGGACTATTTGCATGTTTGGATCTTTTCCACAAATAAACTGTTCCTCGGTGCATATCAAATGCTTTGGAAAGCCAGCTTAAAGATTCAGAGAACATGCATATGTTGCCTCTGTTATATTTGTGCACAGACTTCAAGCATGAGTGTATCCTTTAATATTTAATTAGACCTTATTTTAGCACAGGTTTCACAGTAAACATTCAATTCAGCATCAGATAAAAGAAAAGCCGTTGCAATGCCTTGCTGCTCTTTCTGCTGCTTTTAAACATAATTTAATGCACAAGAGGCTGTGCTGTCCTCTTCTGTTGTAGGTCCAAAATCCAAATGAAAGCACCAGCTGTACAGCTTGATCTTTGAATCCACTGAGCTGCAGCAAGTGAGAGAGACTCCTGGATGGCATCAAAGTCATTGTAGGAGACCGAGAGCTATTGCAAAGAGGTCTGATGCAATGAGGTGCTGATAATCCTCAACTCCCTTTAGACCTGCTCCTGTTTGTATTTGAAAGTCCATTACTATTAAATATTATTATTCTTTTATTGTATTTACAGTTTAAACAAATACCCTCAGCAATGCAAAGGTAAAATAATATTTGAAAAGGAGCAGAGAAATTCAGAGGTACAGGCAAAGGAGAAAATAAATATCCATCTGCAATTTGAAAACATGGTGAGGTGATGAATTGGAAAGATGCATGAAGAATATTCTAGATCAATGGTTTTCAAACATTTTTTCTGGGGACCCAGGGTGCAGAGGCAGGCTCCCCGCCTGTCCTGGCACCGTGGACCGCACTGAGCCTCAGAAGCGGCCAACAGCAGGTCCGGCTCCTAGGCAAAGGTGCGCAAATGGCTTCACAGGACTCTCGCCCGCAGCCACAGCCCCCTCCAGCTCCCATTGGCTGGTTGGGGTGGGTAAAGCAAGGGAGAAAGATTCTCTCTCTCTCTCTCTTCTGATCCACCTCTTTTGTGCTGTTCAGGTGATGCAAAGGAAGCTGATACCTCTTGAGTCCCCTGTTCAGGATACCCATGGGAGTCCCCAGAAAGCGTAGGACCCAGCAAAGCTGGCTCCTACACCTCCCTCTTCCTTCAACCTCCAGCATAAAGGAGGGAACAAGAAAGAGGAGTAACCGCAATGCAGTGTGTTCTACCTATTTCCACTTGGCATATAGTCCCTATGGGACCAAAGCTACTTCTAGCTGTTCTAACTTGGGCGAGGGCTGGAGAAGACTCCGGGAGCTGTAAACCGGCTCCCTGACAGCCTCACCCCAACTACTCAGCTGTGCCCAGACACAGCAGAGAATCGGCCTCATGGTCTACAAGTAGACATGGCAAGTCTACGAGAGTCAGTGGAGTTGTCTGATGATGGAGTGTAGTGTTCATGTTTCTTTGTATATCATAAGGTGGTGGATCTTGAGGGGGGAAAGTTGTATGCATGCTCAGCCATCTGCTCACCATTCTTCTGTTAACACTCACTGGAATATTTCTGTAAAAACAACCCAGCTTTAGGCTTTATTCTGAAACTGTTCCATGTGTCAAGGACAACAACATGTGTCCATGTGTCAAGGGGATTTGATAGCTGCTTTCAACTACCTGAAAGGGGGTTCCAAAGAGGATGGCTCTAGACTGTTCTCAATGGTAGCAGATGACAGAACGAGGAGTAATGGTCTCAAGTTGCAATGGGGGAGGTTTAGATTGGATATTAGGAAAAACTTTTTCACTAAGAGGGTGGTGAAACACTGGAATGCGTTACCTAGGGAGGTGGTAGAATCTCCTTCCTTAGAGGTTTTTAAGGTCAGGCTTGACAAAGCCCTGGCTGGGATGATTTAACTGGGAATTGGTCCTGCTTCGAGCAGGGGGTTGGACTAGATGACCTTCTGGGGTCCCTTCCAACCCTGATATTCTATGATTCTATGACAACAGGAGTCCCGCATACAGAGCTGCTACAGAATAAGCCCCTCTATGGCGATAGAAGCCTATCAACCAATCTGCTTCTTCCGTTTGTCAAACTAGTAACCATTATAATTCTTATTTGTGTAATTTACTTTTTTTTTAGCTCATCCACACAGTGTCCATTCAAATTCATACCTTTATTTTAAAAGGTCACTTTTGCATATCCAGAAATATTTAAAATTGCAAAATGTTTATGCTTTGGAGACAAGAAGAAGAGACAAGGCAGGTAGAGAGGACAAAGAACCATGGCCCCATTCCTTTTACCCACAGTGACCAACAGAAAAAAAAAAACTGGTGCACATGGAAATATGCTGCTTCGCACAAAGGTTTGTAATATTGAAAGCAGCTACACATCATTCCCAGTAGAGGACTATCCCCTAAAGATACCTATATGGTGCTCTGGCAGTAAATAGAGTCTGTAAAGGGGATAGAAACCCCATAGGGAGAATTCCTCCAGTGCACGAGTGGCATACAGCCAACATATGCAGCCCTACATTGCCCCATCACAGTCTTTGATGTAGATGGCAGGGAGTATTGTGGGTGGGAAGAGAAGCTGTAGTACTCAGTGCTACAGCCATTCTGGGATGCAGAGCAACATACGTGTGGCTCTAGAGAGGCTCTCCTAAATTAGCACCTCACGCTGGGCACAGTGCTTACTGTCATGAATAGTTCCATTGCCTTGAAACACTAATCTAAGCACCCAAGCCCTACAGTCTGAGTATGCAGGATTGGGTGATACCAATTTTTCAAAAATTGCCCTTAAAGTTACACTTATATAATTAAAAATAAAACAGAAGAAATTAGTTATTTTTCAATCAAACCTCACTTCAATTTGAAGTATCCCTCTTTTTGGAAGAAATTGCTAAAGTAATTATGTTATGTTTATACCAACACCATGTTCACTGATGCTCTGATCAAAAAGATACAATGTGAATCCTGATTCATTTATTTTAATTACTTTCCAAATGAGTGAAATGGAGTTAAAACAGTTATGAGCTGACATCTACTGGTAGAACATTGTAAGTTTATGGACATAATTAGGAACTTTTGTCAACCTATTTTACTGACAGGTTTCAGAGTAGCAGCCATGTTAGTCTGTATTCTCAAAAAGAAAATTAGTACTTGTGGCACCTTATAGACTAACAAATTTGAGCATAGCTTTTGTGAGCTACAGCTCACTTCATCGGATGTATTCAGTAGAAAATACAGTGGGGAGATTTATGTACACAGAGAACATGAAACAATGGGTGTTACCATACACACTGTAACGAGACTGATCAGGTAAGGTGAGCTATTACCAGCAGGAGAGCGGGGTGGGGGGGGGGGGAAGACATTTTGTAGTGATAATCAAGGTGGGCCATTTCCAGCAGTTGACAAGAACGTCTGAGGAACAATGGGGGGGGGAGGGGGGAATAAACATGGGGAAATAGTTTTACTTTGTGTAATGACCCATCCACTCCCAGTCTTTATTCAAGCCTAAATTAATTGTATCCAGTTTGCAAATTAATTCCAATTCAGCAGTCTCTCGTTGGAATCTGTTTTTGAAGTTTTTTTTGTTGAAGAATTGCCACTTTTAGGTCTGTAATTGAGGGACCAAAGAGATTCAAGTGTTCTCTGACTGTTCCTCAGACGTTCTTGTCAACTGCTGGAAATGACTCACCTTGATTATCACTACAAAAGGTGTCCCCCGGCCCCCACTCTCCTGCTGGTAATAGCTCACCTTACCTGATCACTCTCATTACAGTGTATATGGTAACACCCATTGTTTCATGTTCTCTGTGTATATAAATCTCCCCACTGTATTTTCCACTGAATACATCTGATGAAGTGAGCTGTAGCTCACAAAAGCTTATGCTCAAATAATTCTGTTAGTCTCCAAGGTGCCACAAGTACTCCTTTTCTATTTTACTGAGGCTCTGAGTGGAAATTTGGCCAATTGAATTAGATGGGCATGGAACAATGTATATTTCATGGACTGATGTCTAAAGCAACCAAAATGTCAAAGAAAGTAAGACCTACATTTTCAAAAAAGTCGTTGGATTTGATGCCTCAAATCCAACTTGAGACACCTAAAACATGATTTACAGAGATGCTGAACACACATGAAAATCAGGTTCTATCATTAGATAAGCACAGTGGCATCTGATACTGAGGAACAAACAGGGCTAAGCCTCAACTATTAAATCTTCAGTCCTTTATTCATTTAAGTGAACAAAAAGCTTTGGCCTCGTCCACACACACAGTTGCGCTGGTTTAACTAAAGGTGTTATTTTAAACTGATGTAGTTAAACTGGTGCAAAAGGCTATGTGTGGATGCTCTTATTTGCACATATGCCAGGTTTATTTTGGTTTAGTTTAAATAATTTAGGAATAAGAATATAATAATGATCATATTGGGTTAGATCAATGGTCCCTCTAGCCCAGGATCCTGTCTTCCAACAGGGGCCAGTGCCAGATACTTCAGAGAAAATGAACAGAATGGGGCAATTATCAACTGATCCATCCATCGGTCATCCAGTGCCAGCTTCTAGTAATAAGAGGTTTAGGGACACCCAGAGCATAGGGTTTTGTCCCTGACCATTTTGGCTAATAGCCATTGATGGACTTAATGTCTTAATGTCTTCTGCAGTTTCCACAGTATGCATCCGATGAAGTGAGCTGTAGCTCACAAAAGCTTATGCTCAAATAAATTGGTTAGTCTCTAAGGTGCCACAAGTACTCCTTTTCTTATTGATAGACCTATCCACCATGAACTTACCTAATTCTTTTTTTAGAAAGTTTAAGCTAAACCACAATAAATCATTCTTAGATCAAAAGAAGATAGACCACTGCAAACTTCTCTGTGGACAAAGTGCACCCTTTTAATCAAGCCTGTCAAGTTAATGTGCAGACAGAAACTTTGTGGCAGATACCCTTTTCTCCAGCAGCATAACAGAGAGCAGTGGCTGGAGTTGGGGTCTGGCAGCATCTAGTGCCTTTTATAGATTACCATAGCTCCTTTTCCCAGTAGGATAAAAGTTGTATTTTTAAAATGTTAGCTAACACATTTGAATTAACACTAGTTAGAACCTATGTAGACAGGGCAAGTTGGATTTTAACGTGTGTTGGCAGCTCAAGGCAGACCCTAGGGGAGCACGTAGCAAAGGATCTCCCATAGAGCCAGCCAGGGCAGCCTAGGAGGGGGGATAAAGAAGAGATGCTGAGAACCAACAGCCACTTAGGGCTCTTCAATTCTCTGCCCCGCCCTGTTACAAGTTAACACAGCCTTAGGTCTGCTGCAATTTGCACAAGCTGGTGACAATCCCGAACTGAATACACACTAGCTAGGGAATGCAAGAGTACAGTGCACATCAGCCACTCCCCTCTCCACCCTTGGCACTCACTCTGCTCTAGAGGCTCCAGGGAGGAAAGCCAAGAAGCCAACTGTGTCGGCTCTGTGCCTGCTGGAGACTCTCCCATGCCAGGGGGCTCCCTACCAGGACACTTGTAGCTGGTTTCTATTCACTTTGCATTGCCTATCCAGCATAAAGGGAGTGGTACAGGTCAGGGAATCAGCCCCTATGTTTTAATTGTGACCCCTTGTCCTTTTTAGAATGTTTGGCCTTCAGCGCATTCTCATGGACTGTCTTTTCAGTCCTCTTTAGGGCACAATCAGAGTTCCCCCAAAATCTGAGCACAGGTTCAATGTCAGGGTAAAGATCTAGCACTACCTCAGGAGTACCATGAGGTGCTCAAATAGCACAGGCGGAGAGAGAGAGAGGCTGGACAGATTTTGGGGAGGCAAAAGGTCTGATCTGGTGCAGAGGGCAAAGGAAGGAGCTTGGTAGGGCTAAAGAGGGAACCTGTAGTCTGGCAGTGGGGAGAGTTTTTTGAAGCAGATATACTGGAGCCACAGGTTTTAATTCAGGTGCGAGGCAGAAAGCAGAGCATAGGGAGGGAGGGTATCTGATAATTTTCCAGATAATAACAGACTGGTGTGTGGGTTACAGCAGAGGACTCAGAGCTATTGGGAAAGGGACAACTTGTTTAGTTGGTTGTCAGCAGTGATTGCACATGAGGCATTTTCAGGGAGGTAGCTAATTGCCAGTCCTAGCCCCACCACTTATTATGGGCCTCAGCTGCCACTAGGCACTCAAAACTTGGCACACTCCAAACTAACAGACAATTTTGAAAGAGTTGTTTGAGCAGGCATTGATGGAGGGCTGAGGAAACTGAGGGTGAGCTAATATATGTGGGAGGGGCTTAACCTGTGTGGGTCACAAGACTGGTAATTAAATGATATGTGGTAAGATATGCTGCTGCTTTCTATGGTTTTATATTTTTTCACACCCACTTGGCTGTGTTTTTAAATCACTCAGAGCTCTTATGTGCACTCTGGTGTGGAGTCTCAGGTTAGACTAAAATCAAACATACATAAATACTTTCTTACAAATAACTGGAACAATGATTTAATACGTTTTTCTATCATGCATGCTCATGTAAATCCAGAGCAACAAATACTGAAATCATTGGAGTTATTTACATTGGTGTACCTGAGAGTCAAATTTGGCCTATAATTTACACCACCTATTGCCAGATCCAATTTCTATATCCAGCAGAGAGGTTTGAATTGTATAATAAAGCTGTGTCTTATTGGGGAAGTTGCAATCCCTATTAACTTCATTGTTCCATATCCCTAAAAGTCATTCTACCACATTGCTTTTACAGTGTAAAAGCAGTTCTTTAAATATTCATGGGGATACTGAAATGAGTTATAAGTGAATGCTTTCAGGAAGTATCCTTCAATGGTAATAAGTTAAAACAAATAAAAATCCACAGTCACATGAAGATTTCAATTTTGTTTGCACTTCATGAGTTGTGTGGCTGACTCAGCACAGGTAGAGAGAAATAGTCAAAAACCACAAAGTCAGCAGACAAATAAAAATTGAGTGTTTGTGTATATCAACTAACAAGAATAAATTCCATTGCTCACCGTAAATTACTGGATACCAAAAATGGCTAAGATTTGAAAATAAGAGTTAGAAATAAAACTCATAATTATGGTTCTGATTTATAAATGCTATTTTTTCCACCATCTCACTCTAAAGTCTTGTTTGTAAAACACAGCATGTATTATTCTCTAAAGTGTTTGCCTTTATTTAATGCAAATTTCCAGAACAGCAAAGGTGGTGACATTACTGAAATTCACTTGAGGCAAGATGTAGGAATAGTACAGCTGTGTCTAGACTAGACATGGTGGGAGTGCTAGTGTAGACTGGCAACCAACGCTTACATCTGTCTAATATATCCATGTTCAGAACAGATCTAGATGGTTCTGCAATTGATTGCTGATATTTTAACCATCAATGCTACAATAGTGATAATACAGCAGAGAGAAATTTTTTGAAAAATTTCAGGACAAAGTCTGTGAGAGACACAGCACATTTCAGCCCTGATGTAACTCCATTTTCATCAAGTGTTTATCTTAGTTTGATGCTTTTGGAAAGGACAGGACGAATTTTAAGATGGCATAAATTTTAGAGGGCTCATTCTGCCCTCAGTTACGCCACTGTGTTACCATAGCATGTCTCCATGGAACTGAAAGGAGTTACTCTAGACTTATACTTTTGGGGTCAGATATGTATAATTTCCAATCCCCATGAAAAAATGCCCAAATTTGGCCTCTAAAATCTTAGTTCACACATGCACAGTAGAGGCTTCTTAGGCCTTGTCTACACTATGGGAGGAGATCAATTTAACTTACGCAACTTCAGCTACAAGTCCACATACTTAGATCTACTTACCATGGGGTCCACGCTACACAATGTTGACTGGAGACGCTCTCCCATCAACTCCTCTTGTGCTTCTCATTCAGGTAGAGTAGAGGAGTCAACTGGAGAGTGACTGGCAGTCAATTTAGCAGGTCTTCACTAGACCTCCTCAATCAACCGCCGCTGCATCCATCACCACACATCAAACCCCTGGTAAGTGTAGACAAGCCCTTAGTTTACTAGCTAAAGTCTCCAAAGATTCCATCTCCACTGAGCATGCTCCCACCTGTCACTAGACTGCTCATGTGCTATCCCCACACAGTAACTGAGCATGCTCCATTCCCTCACAGCTCCTATATGTGAATGGACTGCTCATGAACCATCCCTCCATATTGATTGAGTATGCTCTAAATGGGTTCCCTAAAATATTCCATATTGTAGGACAGATCCACAGCTATGCTCTAGCAGTGCAAAACAGCCCTAATTGGCCCTTTAATGATTCCTTCTGCATTGGGGAATCCTTAGCGTGTGAGACAATCAGCACAGCTGCTACTCCACCCGCTCCTGATCTCCAGAACAGGGGACATATCCAGGGAAAGGGGGCTTGTCTGCATATCCTTATGGCACACTGATCCCAAACATGGTGAACATTTACATTAAAGAAAGTCATTAGCTCTAGGACCAACGGGAGCACTTTCTGGGTGTGATATATATACACACCTACTACATTACATTTACTAGTATTCTTACTATAATTTCCTCCAAGTCACCAGATGCTGCTCACCCATCAGTTCCCCTATGAAAACCCATGTGTTCTGCAAAGTTTACTAGCAAGGAGGACCACATCCAGCCCTATTAATTCTAAAATACTCATTACATAACAATTCCCTTGCTAATTAATTTTGTAGATTAGGTGGGTTTTCATGAGCAGAAAGCGTTCCCACTGATCATCAAGTAAAGAGGCTTCTGGAATGTAAACATTTACCATGCTGGGTGATTCTAAAAGATACGTTGTAGTTCAGTCACACTATGCAAGATAGATACCTATTCTGGTTTTAAGGACTGCAAGAGATGGAGAGTTTATCATATCCTTTATAATCAGTTCTAATGGTTAATTACCTTCTATTAGAAATCTGCATCTTAATTCTTGTTGGAGCTTTCCAGCCATGGGATCTTGAAATGCTTTTGTCTGTTAGCAGAAAGAACCTTCTTATCAGATATCTTCTCCCTGTGTAGGTACTTACAGATCATAGTCAAGTTACCTCTTAGCAATCTCTTCAATAAACTAAATAAATTGGGCACCTTAGGAATAATGTCCAATACTAAATCCCCCATGGACTCCCTCCTTGGCACCTGGTATCATTATGAAGTCCCAGGCCACTCCCTCAGATAATGAGAGGTCCTAGGTTGCAGCATACA